>NW_022987727.1:7546905-7936512 GCF_902827165.1 Trematomus bernacchii | reverse complement strand
CCCTGTTCTTCTCATTCCAGTCTTCTCTCCAAAAAAAAAAAATCCACTCTTGTGTTGGGTGGTATTCCTGGTACAGACTGTTACAGAGACGTGGGACTGTACGCTGAGGTAAACTCAATCTGTCACACCAACTCTCACAGGCAGAGTTCCCAAAAACCTGTTGAAGAAACCTTTTGATTAAAGTTTGATGTTGCTCACAATAAGTAGAGCAAAGTAAAGCCTGAAGGTAATTAGGAAGTCAAATGAGAGACGAAAACAACGCTTTGAATGCAGACTCAGAATTTGCATAATTTTTCTTTCTGTCTTTCTTCTGCCTTCCCTGTGTTAAGGTTTAGGATGAACATGGTGAGTTTCTGTCCTTCTCCACCAGCCTCAATACATAGTCATTTTCCTTATAGTCAGTTTTCTAAAGCTATGGACTTCCAATCTTGCCACAAAAGGGTTCATTATGTCAGTTATAGAGAAAATGGATGACATAAGCCATACAGACGTTAAGGGACTTTTAAAGGAATACAATCATTAAAAGAGCTGACCAAGTTCACAGCGTTGTCAGCTAGGTATGTATGGAAAGCCACATCATGGATACCATATGCCCCCATGTCAGAAATCAGAAAATGTGCTCTCTTGGATTATTTTATGGTGGATAAAAAAAGTGCACTGTAAGGTGTCCCAACGTCCAGGAAAAGGAGATAAAGTGCCCCTGGGTGTCTTTTCAATGGAGAAAATGTGAAGCATTCCCATATAGCAGCTGGTTTCCTTTTTCTTCTTTGGGCCCCTAATCCTAGAACACGCACATTTTACTTATATGTTCCTGTTTTGCAACCATACATTTCTTCCATGATAATAAATAAGTATTGATTGAATAGGACAATAGGGGGCAGACACTTGACACTGGAGAAAATGAATGCAGCAAAGGGTTCAAAACACCTCAGTCAGTCTTATTAAACAACAACATCATGGCACTGTGTGAATGTAATGTTGTTACAGCTCATAATTGCGCAGCAGGCCATAATACACCTTCAGTATGCCGAAGCCTGTCTCCTCCTGACCCTGAACTGATAGAAAGACGACTCACACTGACCTGATGACCTGAGCCGATCGCAGGCTGTGGAGTAGCATATCTAAACTGCCATCAGTGTGAAACACAGTCAATAATCATTTCTCCAGGTCCCGTCTTTTATCTGCACACGTTACACACTCATTATTAAACTAGAGCACAACGTCTGCAATGCAAATGCACTTTCACACAGCAAGCATCTGATGTGTAGTAACGTGCAGGCGTGTAGATCATTGTCACTCTGATTAAATGCAATGTTTTCACATAATGGAAAGGCATTCATAAATATAAACCAGTTTGAGAAGTATATATGTTGCAAGCTATCAAAACACGGTGTCTTCCACCAAATAACACAACCAATTATTTTGTGATGGCCAGTTTTTCATAAGTGAAGCACTCTGTCGCGCAGCCAAAACACACTCAAATACATCCCTGGCTGAGAAACGCCATCTGTCCCACATCAAAACCCTGAACTGTCACCAAAGGCAATCTGTTTGGGCTCAGAGCAGAGAATCCCTGTCAACATCGCTCTGTTCCCTCCACCTGATCTCCCCTCTGTCAAATACCCATCATACATCAGTGATGGTGCATGCAGCGGATATCTGTGAAGAAGTTCTCATTCGGTTCTCTTTCTTTTTTGTTGTCTTTGATGCTATAGCCACAGCTTTTTTACACTTCAGATCTTTGTGTCCCTGAAGTAGACATTTCTCCAAGTGGTATATTGTATGTTTCAAAGACGGTTTCAAATGCATTTATTCCTTACTCGATTTGTGCCATTTGCGTAGCAAATACATACTTTTTAAATGCAACATATTTAGCTAATTCTGATCCAGGGTGTCACTATTGAGCCAAGTTGTAAAACGCAGGTTCTGAACAATGATAAGTCCTGCGTGTGTCTCTGTTGTTCTTGATGTTTTTCAGGCAAAGCAAGTCCCTGGAGTGACCATACTCTCCCATTCCAGTCCTATTTATTTTGCCAACTCTGAACTGGTCTTCACACAGATCAGACAGGTGCCAACACACACACACACACACACACACACACACACACACACACACACACGCACACACACACACACACTCACCACACACACACACACACACACACACACACACACACACACACACACACACACACACACACACACACATACACACACACACACACACACACACACACACACACACACACACACACACACACACACACACACACACCACACACACACACACACAGAGAGTTAATTGGACTTTTCCTCCCCACATCCAGACAGTGAGTCGTGGTCAGAAGGAGAACCCAGCTGGAGTCCAGACCTCTACCTCCCCCTCCTCCTCCTCCCCCTCCTCAGCCGAGACGACGGCACACACTCATTGCTTGGTTCTAGATCTCAGCTCTGTCACCTTCATGGACTCTGTGGCCAAAACAGGACTCTGCAAGGTGAGGGAATTATAAAAGTCATCTTCAGTTTTTTTTAGCTAAACACCCCAAAACATCTCGTAAATGATTGATTTGCATTCTTGATTATTGTGGTTGGCACTAATTAGTATGTTGATTTTGCACCTAAATGCCCACAGATTGCCTGTCAATCAAACGGTGGGACATTTGACCTGATATTACCTTTGAGTTACTGCAGCTCATGCTCTTTCTTTGTCTGAGAATCAAACAATCGCTCATGCAACAAATTATATTTCTTACAAAACACCTACTTCATACTTTTGAATCCCTTTCTACTTTTTCAATATAAGATGATGAAGTTATCCATGATAAACATACATGTACTAGTTAGTATCTCACAACATTTTGAACTGATTGTATAATGTCTTACCAATGTGATAGTTTGACACTTTGTTTGCTGGAAATACTACATGTGCAAACAAAACAAAAAATAAAGCACACTAGTTGTTTCAAGTTATTTTTAGCTTGACTAAATGTAGCACTTCAGTCATTTCTGTTAAGTTGGAAACATCACTGTGATGGTTTGCTCTTAAGCTGCCAATTCTCAATCTTTAGTGGTCATTTGCCGTAATGGTTGGCTGTCCTCACACTGGCTCCTCTCTGCGGATCAAAGACTCTGACAAGAAATTATTATTTAAGGCTCAACTAGATGACCTGTAATTGCCAGTTGGATAATAAGAATATGAGACACACCCTCTAATGGTCTCAAACTTCTCCCAGTTGTTGATGAGTAACTAATTTCACTGATATGCCTTTGTTAATTAAACTTTTCTTTGACCTCATTGATAACTAAGAAGAAAATTCATTCATCAGTGTGTGTGTGTGTGTGTGTGTGTGTGTGTGTGTGTGTGTGTGTGTGTGTGTGTGTGTGTGTGTGTGTGTGTGTGTGTGTGTGTGTGTGTGTGTGTACCAGGTTGTAGAAGACTTGGGACTCCAGGGTATCAGTGTGTGTCTGGCAGCGTGCCCAGGTGAGCTTTGTGTTTCATGCTCATTTAACTCCTATAGAGCTACGTGTCTTTACCCCCACACACACACACACACACACACACACACACACACACACACACACACACACACACACACACACACACACACACACACACACACACACACACACACACACACACACTCTTTGTCTAAAGTTGGGCTGCCGTGCTTTCTCAGGTCAGTTTCCCACAACCCCTCCCTTACTGTAGCTCTGCTTGACACATAGCTTTCTTTTTCATGTATAATCCGTAACAGTTTGTGTGCTTCAAATCATCACATAAACACATCCAACCACAAAACCAAGCAATATTTTTGTCACATTTACCTGCATTGTGGAATTGTTCCCTGTGTCTGTCAACAGAAACAGTGTTATCTAAGCTCCAGACTCAGGGTTGTATACGGGACAGCCTGCTCAGCTCCTGTGTCTTCCCATCGGTCCATCATGCTGTCCAGCGCTGCCTCAGCACCCTGCCCAAGCCTCTGGAGGTACGCACCTGTAGACAAAAAAAAAGAACAATTTCAACAGTGTTTTAAAATGATGTATCTATTCTTTGCCCTTTTTCTTATTTAGCAATTAAGATATTTTCTTATATAATTTGAGCCCTAAGATATTTTTTGTTGAATTGGACCATGAGTTTTCCAGTATTCCTGGAGGCACATTAGAAGGGAACTCCACTCAGCAGTCTGTTTACAGGTGTCAAGAAATACTGCTGCATGTGTGAAAAAAACATGGGATAAAGCCTCTAGTGGCCCTCTAATGAGCGGCCCAAAATGTCAGTGCCATTAAGCGATGTGACTTTAATGGCGCGTTTCCACTACAGCGCGGAGCACGGTTTAAGAGGGCTGTGACGTCAGCGGCCCGTTTTTGGTTGCGTTTCCACTTGGCCTAGTACCGGCCGGCGGGTCCTAATTCACAGTTTTTCTGGCCTCATAAAATCGTGGGTCTAGGGCCAGAGACAACGAGGCTGAGTCGGGCTGAGTATGCTAAACTAGAGAGAGAATCGCTGGCAAGGGGGCTACAACTACAACAAGATGGACATATTTGACCGTGATTTAATTGTAATACACGTTTCAAAATGATGCCGAAGTAACAACATACTGATACCGGTTAGTAAAAACCATGAATTAATGCTTTGACAAGTCTGCAGACAGACGGCAGGCGAAAAACCTTTTAAAATGCGTGTTTTCTAAATGGAGATCGGCTAAGCTAACGCAGTATATGCTCCGACCGTCCACACTCACAACAACGGCCTATACAGACATAAATAAAGCAGCGACTGTATTCGCCATGACACAGGCAGTCTGTAGTCTTAGTTTTGTTAGCTGTTGCTAGCTGTCGTCGATAGCCGTCGGTAGCTGCTAGCCGCCAGCTGTCGTGGCTAGCTGCCGTTAGCCGTTCTCGACGGCCGGTAGTCGCTGTCGTCGTCGTCGTCCCCGGAGCCTCTGCTAGGCGGCGTGCCCCCACCAGGGAAGGTGCTGCAGCGTGCAGTGGCAAGCACCTCAGGGGGAAATCGCGGGGCGGCCAGGAGGAACCGGCCAGCATCTTCGGCCAAAGCGCGGGGCTCAACACTAGCCGAGTTAGCTAGCGCAGCCTGGACATGCAGCCGCATGTCCCGAAGAACCAGCTCCACGAGGCAGAAGTCAGGCCCCTCCATACCTAGCAGGTCGTGCAACGTCTCCTCGCAGCAGGAAGGCTTGCTGCCCTCCAGCGCCGAGACGAAGCGGGAATGGTGAGCGACGTCCTCCACCATTCCGTGGGGCGCACCGAGCCTCAGTCCGAGCGCACGTGGCAGACACGGACGTCTCCAAAAATCTCCGGCATTTCGAGAAAAACAGTAAGTTCTTTGCCGTGTTCGATTCAGTCCCGGAACCTTCGCGAGACTTATGTCAGGGTCACCAATGTAGTGCCGAGAGAAGGGAGTCCGAAGCGGTGCATCGAAGGTGCAGATCTCACTTTATTGAGCAGCAGAAATCGACATGCTGTCGGGTCGCAGCCCGAGAAGGCAAGAGAAAGTGAAAGGGAGGACACACAGTAGGTACACAGTAGGTACCGTCAACATATGCGTCCGTGCGGAAACAATACCCCCAACCTGTAGTTCCATGATTGGATTATGTAACCCAGTGTATTAATCAGTGATCACTACACATGTTTGTTTATTTGTTTTGATCTCTTCTCAGGAACTTACTTCAGATGCAACTGAATGTTGAATCTACATGACTGCGGCCTTTAATTGTGAATGACAGACAGTTAAGTCATCTCACTGAGAGAACACTGTGGTAATAGTTTGGGCTTTAACCTGTTAAGCCCTGAGCCTGTTTTTCAGGTTTCAGGCTCGAAAATGACATGCCCAAAACAAATGACTACAACTTCACTTCTAAAAGGGTTATATGAATAATTTCTTTTATCAAAGCAAGGTTACATCTGTGAGTTGGATGTACAAGTGTCAGAATCAATATAGATTTTTCTCAGTCAGAGTAAATTCAGATGGAACATAGTAAAAAAAGGTAAATTCTTACCTCCGCCTAAAGAAAAAAACATTACTTATAGTGAAAACCACCCTTGAATGATGGGATGGTAGACTAAAAGCTATAACATATAATAAGTACCCTGTATCAATATTGAGGCAAAACAAGTTACATTTGACCTTTTTAGAGAGGTTTAGCAAAAAAAAGTTCCAGGCGGAATAAGCTTTCGGCACATTTGGGTACATCTGGTTCCATCAGTGCCATTTGACCTTTTTCAGGTACCAGACTATAAAAATGATGTATTACATTGAATTATCACCATAGGTATTCATTTCATCCAAAGAAAAATAAAATAATAAAAAAAAATTATTAATTTTTTTAATTTTTAATTTAATTTGTGAAAAAAAAAAAGACCCGCCGACGGGGCTTTGGGGCTTAACAGGCAGAAACACCAAATATCTCCTTTCATAATATGTATTTTGTACACTTCTCACACATTTCCAAACAATAAATGTAATTGTTTCATGATGTTCCCCCTCACTGAGCTCTTTATTATTATGGTGCGGCAGGAATCAGTCTTTAAACTGGAATCAATGTAGCATTTTGCACTTACAGTTCCCTCATCTTTAGGCAAATGTGTGATTTGTGGTGTTAAAAAGAAGTGATCTTACTAGACCTCTGAAGCCCACTCCTCATGTCTGGTGGAGGTTAGCACCGTGAGGCGACGTTAGCCACTACGAGCATAACACAACAGAATCCCAGACCAAAATGGCAGCAGTTTAAGAGGCATACTCACCAGGTATCTTTAAGAAGAATGAAAGAAGACTCTCTGGTTCTGCTGCCTCAATTTTGATCCTATTTGAACCCTGTCCTACAATGATGTAGGAGTGCAAGATCAGTGGAGTACTCCGTTTACACCTCATTGAATATATAGTGCACAGCAGACAATATATTAATGTTTGTTTATTTGTTTTGATCTCTTCTCAGGAACTTACTTCAGATGCAACTGAATGTTGAATCTACATGACTGCGGCCTTTAATTGTGAATGACAGACAGTTAAGTCATCTCACTGAGAGAACGCTGTGGTAATAGTTTGGGCTTTAATTGTGAATGACAGACAGTTAAGTCATCTCACTGAGAGAACACTGTGGTAATAGTTTGGGCTTTAACCTGTTAAGCCCTGAGCCTGTTTTTCAGGTTTCAGGCTAGAAAATGACATGCCCAAAACAAATGACTACAACTTCACTTCTAAAAGGGTTATATGAATAATTTCTTTTATCAAAGCAAGGTTACATCTGTGAGTTGGATGTACAAGTGTCAGAATCAATATAGATTTTTCTCAGTCAGAGTAAATTCAGATGGAACATAGTAAAAAAAGGTAAATTCTTACCTCCGCCTAAAGAAAAAACATTACTTATAGTGAAAACCACCCTTGAATGATGGGATGGTAGACTAAAAGCTATAACATATAATAAGTACCCTGTATCAATATTGAGGCAAAACAAGTTAAATTTGACCTTTTTAGAGAGGTTTAGCAAAAAAAAGTTCCAGGCGGAATAAGCTTTCGGCACATTTGGGTACATCTGGTTCCATCAGTGCCATTTGACCTTTTTCAGGTACCAGACTATAAAAATTATGTATTACATTGAATTATCACCATAGGTATTCATTTCATCCAAAGAAAAATAAAATAATAAAAAAAAATTATTAATTTTTTTAATTTTTAATTTAATTTGTGAAAAAAAAAAAGACCCGCCGACGGGGGCTTTGGGGCTTAACAGGCAGAAACACCAAATATCTCCTTTCATAATATGTATTTTGTACACTTCTCACACATTTCCAAACAATAAATGTAATTGTTTCATGATGTTCCCCCTCACTGAGCTCTTTATTATTATGGTGCGGCAGGAATCAGTCTTTAAACTGGAATCAATGTAGCATTTTGCACTTACAGTTCCCTCATCTTTAGGCAAATGTGTGATTTGTGGTGTTAAAAAGAAGTGATCTTACTAGACCTCTGAAGCCCACTCCTCATGTCTGGTGGAGGTTAGCACCGTGAGGCGACGTTAGCCACTACGAGCATAACACAACAGAATCCCAGACCAAAATGGCAGCAGTTTAAGAGGCATACTCACCAGGTATCTTTAAGAAGAATGAAAGAAGACTCTCTGGTTCTGCTGCCTCAATTTTGATCCTATTTGAACCCTGTCCTACAATGATGTAGGAGTGCAAGATCAGTGGAGTACTCCGTTTACACCTCATTGAATATATAGTGCACAGCAGACAATATATTAATGTTTGTTTATTTGTTTTGATCTCTTCTCAGGAACTTACTTCAGATGCAACTGAATGTTGAATCTACATGACTGCGGCCTTTAATTGTGAATGACAGACAGTTAAGTCATCTCACTGAGAGAACACTGTGGTAATAGTTTGGGCTTTAACCTGTTAAGCCCCGAGCCTGTTTTTCAGGTTTCAGGCTAGAAAATGACATGCCCAAAACAAATGACTACAACTTCACTTCTAAAAGGGTTATATGAATAATTTCTTTTATCAAAGCAAGGTTACATCTGTGAGTTGGATGTACAAGTGTCAGAATCAATATAGATTTTTCTCAGTCAGAGTAAATTCAGATGGAACATAGTAAAAAAAGGTAAATTCTTACCTCCGCCTAAAGAAAAAACATTACTTATAGTGAAAACCACCCTTGAATGATGGGATGGTAGACTAAAAGCTATAACATATAATAAGTACCCTGTATCAAGATTGAGGCAAAACAAGTTAAATTTGACCTTTTTAGAGAGGTTTAGCAAAAAAAAGTTCCAGGCAGAATAAGCTTTCGGCACATTTGGGTACATCTGGTTCCATCAGTGCCATTTGACCTTTTTCAGGTACCAGACTATAAAAATTATGTATTACATTGAATTATCACCATAGGTATTCATTTCATCCAAAGAAAAAAAAAATTAATAAAAAAAAATTATTAATTTCTTTAATTTTTAATTTAATTTGTGAAAAAAAAAAAGACCCGTCGACGGGGGCTTTGGGGCTTAACAGGTTAATTGTGAATGACAGACAGTTAAGTCATCTCACTGAGAGAACACTGTGGTGATAGTTTGGGCTTTAAGGTGGCAGAAACACCAAATATCTCCTTTCATAATATGTATTTTGTACACTTCTCACACATTTCCAAACAATAAATGTAATTGTTTCATGATGTTCCCCCTCACTGAGCTCTTTATTATTATGGTGCGGCAGGAATCAGTCTTTAAACTGGAATCAATGTAGCATTTTGCACTTACAGTTCCCTCATCTTTAGGCAAATGTGTGATTTGTGGTGTTAAAAAGAAGTGATCTTACTAGACCTCTGAAGCCCACTCCTCATGTCTGGTGGAGGTTAGCACCGTGAGGCGACGTTAGCCACTACGAGCATAACACAACAGAATCCCAGACCAAAATGGCAGCAGTTTAAGAGGCATACTCACCAGGTATCTTTAAGAAGAATGAAAGAAGACTCTCTGGTTCTGCTGCCTCAATTTTGATCCTATTTGAACCCTGTCCTACAATGATGTAGGAGTGCAAGATCAGTGGAGTACTCCGTTTACACCTCATTGAATATATAGTGCACAGCAGACAATATATTAATGTTTGTTTATTTGTTTTGATCTCTTCTCAGGAACTTACTTCAGATGCAACTGAATGTTGAATCTACATGACTGCGGCCTTTAATTGTGAATGACAGACAGTTAAGTCATCTCACTGAGAGAACACTGTGGTAATAGTTTGGGCTTTAATTGTGAATGACAGACAGTTAAGTCATCTCACTGAGAGAACACTGTGGTAATAGTTTGGGCTTTAACCTGTTAAGCCCTGAGCCTGTTTTTCAGGTTTCAGGCTAGAAAATGACATGCCCAAAACAAATGACTACAACTTCACTTCTAAAAGGGTTATATGAATAATTTCTTTTATCAAAGCAAGGTTACATCTGTGAGTTGGATGTACAAGTGTCAGAATCAATATAGATTTTTCTCAGTCAGAGTAAATTCAGATGGAACATAGTAAAAAAAGGTAAATTCTTACCTCCGCCTAAAGAAAAAACATTACTTATAGTGAAAACCACCCTTGAATGATGGGATGGTAGACTAAAAGCTATAACATATAATAAGTACCCTGTATCAATATTGAGGCAAAACAAGTTAAATTTGACCTTTTTAGAGAGGTTTAGCAAAAAAAAGTTCCAGGCGGAATAAGCTTTCGGCACATTTGGGTACATCTGGTTCCATCAGTGCCATTTGACCTTTTTCAGGTACCAGACTATAAAAATGATGTATTACATTGAATTATCACCATAGGTATTCATTTCATCCAAAGAAAAAAAAAATTAATAAAAAAAAATTATTAATTTTTTTAATTTTTAATTTAATTTGTGAAAAAAAAAAAGACCCGTCGACGGGGGCTTTGGGGCTTAACAGGTTAATTGTGAATGACAGACAGTTAAGTCATCTCACTGAGAGAACACTGTGGTGATAGTTTGGGCTTTAAGGTGGCAGAAACACCAAATATCTCCTTTCATAATATGTATTTTGTACACTTCTCACACATTTCCAAACAATAAATGTAATTGTTTCATGATGTTCCCCCTCACTGAGCTCTTTATTATTATGGTGCGGCAGGAATCAGTCTTTAAACTGGAATCAATGTAGCATTTTGCACTTACAGTTCCCTCATCTTTAGGCAAATGTGTTTTAATACGTTTTTAGTTACATTCCTTTAATAAGGTGAATGCACAAGCTACTTCAAACTCTATTCCTCCTTTAGCTTATTGGTGGTGAGGTTAAAGTCATGCAACTGTGGTTTGGTTTGCTTTTTTCTTCTGGTGACTGCATTTGATTCAAATTATTTTATTTAATAATAAATAATGTGTTTATTTGTAAAGATAATCTTGCTGAACAAAACATGTAGGTATCATATTTGTTTGCTGTGCCAATGTTATTTTTGGTTTCAACCCACATACCTACTTTTTGGGCATGCTTTATAATGCACCACTTAGCTTAAAATCCCCTCAGAAAGGACGCAACCACATTTCCTGGTGTAGGAGGTCAATTTTATATAAAGTAATGTATTCATGCCATCACAAAATGTTGTTTATGCAACCAAGGTTACTTGTACTGCGCACAGCAGAACCTGAAGTTCCCCCCCTCCCCATGGCTACCGGATGCAACGTTTAAATAGTCATTAAATAAATTGCTAATATAAGCTTCCAAAGAAGAGAAACTTAGTAAGAATGTGTTTGATTTAGGAGGAGAGTGCCTTATTCATTTGGCTAAAACTTTAGTTACACAAATAAAAGAAAGAAAAAGTTGACAATGTAACAAATTAATCCGCCACTACAGTAGGCCTACTGCTGTAAATATACAATACTGTGTTGTGTGATAACGTAGTATAAAGATGTAATAATTTGGATGTTGAATCCCCGCAGCAGCTAACAACAGTTACAAAACAAAACACACACACACAAAAAAGTATACTGAACTTCCACATACCGAGGATGGGAGTCAACTTTACTTTCATAATCGCGTCTTAATCTCTGTCTAACCTGTTCTGTGGTTTGGATTAAGTCATAATTAAATTATCTGGAAATTAAAAATAGACCAGTATGACTGGCATTATGACTCATAATGGTTTATTTTTAATTTCCAGGTGCAGATTGTGTGAATTAAAGAAGTTATGCAGTTATAACCAAGTGGTAGGACACAACAATGAT
Organism: Trematomus bernacchii; assembly: GCF_902827165.1. Lineage (NCBI taxonomy): Eukaryota > Metazoa > Chordata > Actinopteri > Perciformes > Nototheniidae > Trematomus > Trematomus bernacchii. The sequence continues at coordinate 7,924,781 of NW_022987727.1, read as the reverse complement.
AGAACACGTATGGTGGATAGGGCACTGTTTCATGCACATTGTAAAGAGTGATTAATGAGGACTGAAACCTTTCATTTTGGGGGGGAAACCATTAATTTAGTTAAATTGTCATATATTTTCCCTTGCTTTTCTATTTTTTACGTGTTTCAATGCCTTATATGTTTTTGCTCCTTTCCTTAGTTCCTGGCTCTATCATAATTGTGCAACTGCAGATATACTAAACAAACAAAATATATAGTTAAATGAATGCCAAATAAAAAACGAAGCATAACTGAATAAAGAAGAAACATTTCAAAACTACAGTAAGTGGGTATGCAATAAAAAAAATCAATAATGAGTCACTATTGATTCCGCTCTCTTATTGATAAGATAAGAGTATTACATTAATAAATATAAAAGCTTGTTATCTGGTGCCAGTCTTATGCGTCATTAAGGAAATTAACATGGCTCAAGGTTTATAAAAGTGAATTGCTTAAAACATGTTGTGTTTTAAAAGTGTCCATCTCAATGTAGCCTATATATATATGAATATGTTCAAACGTACTTCATTATTTGAATTAAAAATCAATGTTGAGCAAGCACAACACAGTAACCCACAGATCGCCTCTGGGTGCGGTCAGGAGTGATCTCTGCTGCACCTTTAAACTCACCCAACTGTGACAGCAATGTTTGAGTCATCAAAAACAATATGTCAAGTTACTCTTTATTGATGAGCCAACATTTTTCCGGTATGAAAACATTTCTGTTTCCATTGTTGCATTCCTCCGACAATTCACCACATCATCTCCAGTGTTTTCAGAGCGTTAAAATTAATCCCGATGTTGTGTATGGTTACACACTTTTAAGTCAAAACAAAACATCCCAATAAAAACATACTAGGCCTATATGTTCATTTATCATCAGACAAATAAATACCAAAGTCACTTTAACCACGAACGAATTGTAGTATTCCAGTAGTTAGACAAAGGATAACGTGATTCTAAGCAAACGAGGGGTCCGCTGTGCCGCATTAAAACACCTAGCAGAGGATGGTTTCGATCCATCGACCTCTGGGTTATGGGCCCAGCACGCTTCCGCTGCGCCACTCTGCTGTCTGGAGTGACGCCATGACTTCATTAACCACATTTCCTGGTGTAGGAGGTCAATTTTATATAAAGTAATGTATTCATGCCATCACAAAATGTTGTTTATGCAACCAAGGTTACTTGTACTGCGCACAGCAGAACCTGAAGTTCCCCCCCTCCCCATGGCTACCGGATGCAACGTTTAAATAGTCATTAAATAAATTGCTAATATAAGCTTCCAAAGAAGAGAAACTTAAGAATGTGTTTGATTTCGGAGGAGAGTGCCTTATTCATTTGGCTAAAACTTTAGTTACACAAATAAAAGAAAGAAAAAGTTGACAATGTAACAAATTAATCCGCCACTACAGTACTGCTGTAAATATACAATACTGTGTTGTGTGATAACGTAGTATAAAGATGTAATAACTTGGATGTTGAATCCCCGCAGCAGCTAACAACAGTTACAAAACAAAACACACACACACAAAAACGTATACTGAACTTCCACATACCGAGGATGGGAGTCAACTTTACTTTCATAATCGCGTTTTAATCTCTGTCTAACCTGTTCTGTGGTTTGGATTAAGTCATAATTAAATGATCTGGAAATAAAAAATAGACCAGTATGACTGGCATTATGACTCATAATGCCAGTCATACTGGTTTATTTTTAATTTCCAGATGGAGATCGTGTGAATGAAAGAAGTTATGCAGTTATAACCAAGTGGTAGGACACAACAATGATAGAACATGTATGGTGGATAGGGCACTGTTTCATGCACATTGTAAAGAGTGATTAATGAGGACTGAAACCTTTCATTTTGGGGGGGAAACCATTAATTTAGTTAAATTGTCATATATTTTCCCTTGCTTTTCTATTTTTTACGTGTTTCAATGCCTTATATGTTTTTGCTCCTTTCCTTAGTTCCTGGCTCTATCATAATTGTGCAACTGCAGATATACTAAACAAACAAAATATATAGTTAAATGAATGCCAAATAAAAAACGAAGCATAACTGAATAAAGAAGAAACATTTCAAAACTACAGTAAGTGGGTATGCAATAAAAAAATCAATAATGAGTCACTATTGATTCCGCTCTCTTATTGATAAGATAAGAGTATTACATTAATAAATATAAAAGCTTGTTATCTGGTGCCAGTTTTATGCGTCATTAAGGAAATTAACATGGCTCAAGGTTTATAAAAGTGAATTGCTTAAAACATGTTGTGTTTTAAAAGTGTCCATCTCAATGTAGCCTATATATATATATGAATATGTTCAAATGTACTTCATTATTTGAATTAAAAATCAATGTTGAGCAAGCACAACACAGTAACCCACAGATCGCCTCTGGGTGCGGTCAGGAGTGATCTCTGCTGCACCTTTAAACTCACCCAACTGTGACAGCAATGTTTGAGTCATCAAAAACAATATGTCAAGTTACTCTTTATTGTTGAGCCAACATTTTTCCGGTATGAAAACATTTCTGTTTCCATTGTTGCATTCCTCCGACAATTCACCACATCATCTCCAGTGTTTTCAGAGCGTTAAAATTAATCCCGATGTTGTGTATGGTTACACACTTTTAAGTCAAAACAAAACATGCCGATAAAAACATACTAGGCCTATATGTTCATTTATCATCAGACAAATAAATACCAAAGTCACTTTAACCACGAACGAATTGTAGTATTCCAGTAGTTAGACAAATGATAACGTGATTCTAAGCAAACGAGGGGTCCGCTGTGCCGCATTAAAACACCTAGCAGAGGATGGTTTCGATCCATCGACCTCTGGGTTATGGGCCCAGCACGCTTCCGCTGCGCCACTCTGCTGTCTGGGGTGACGCCATGACTTCATTGAGAAAACATCATCTGTTTGAATGCCTGATATATTATGCATTTCTTCATTCATTGTTCTAACAATGCACGTCCAAACCTTCTTATTATACATCCATGGTCTAAAAACCCATGTTATATTGAGTAACATCAAATGTACAGATGTCCCCTAAACGCATCTCAAGCACGTCGTACGCAGCCCCCGTCAGCCTACAGAGAGCATGGTGCGCCCATGTATGGGACGGACACAGGTTATGAGAAGATTTAAATAATTCGTTTTTAATGTTAGCTTTTCAAGTGTTGGAACTGCAAGGGGGATTGCCAGTATTGCCAGTGAAAGAGAGGCTGTTGAGAGAAGTTGAGGAAGTCAAGCAACATTTTGACTCAGCAATGTACATGTGTAGCCTATAGGGAGAAGTAGCCTACTAATAGATCGTCTACTTTAGTAAAAGTCGAATATTTTGTTACAAGTGAAAGTGCTGCAGTCAAAATACTCCTCAGTTATAAGTACAACAGTATAATATAATATAATCATAAGCAGGGTTCGAGTTATAAACTGAGCTCTATGGGGGTCTTTGAAACTAACGCGTGCGCACGCTTGCACGCGCACACACACTCAAACTCAAACACACACACACACACACACACACACACACACACACCAATAATAAACATATGGACAGGGGTTACTATTTAAAAAAATGTGCAAATGTATTTGGGAACCTATCCATGTGAACATATTTTGGGGGTGGACCTCAAATCCTCTAGGGGGGTCCGGGGGCATGCCCCCCCTGGTAAAATTTCTTTTTAATTTTGGAGTTAAATGCATCAATCTGGTGCATTTTGAGGGGAAAATAAAGAGACTAGATCTATGGAAACACCCATATGAAACAGATGCCACATCATGTAGACAGACAGTCACCCTGTGTGAGGCAAACCCACATTTGCGCAGCGTTGCGTTCACAATAGCCTACATTAAAAAAAAAAATCGCTAGGCCATCGGGAAACCTCCCGGCCCTCCCGATGGCCAGTCCGGGCCTGCCAGCAGCCCTCTACTTGCTACAAACTTAAATATGAAAACATAGCCGTGGGAACATGTTTCAAATGGGGGGTGCTGTGGGGATGACACCAGGGCCGGTTCTGACCAATTTGCTGCCCTAGGCAAGATTTTTGCTGGTTCAATTATATCTTATTTTATCAGTTAACATTTATTTATTCATCCATATTTTTTAATCTCTCCAGTTTTAAAGGATATTGTTGGTTTACTGTCCTATAGTATACATGTGCCAAGAGCAAGGACTGTCTTAGGTAAAACAGCTTTTATGTGCGCAGCTCCACTTGCTTGGAACAATCTTCAGCAAGAATTGAAACTGAGCAATCTCATTCCTCTGCATGTTTTTAAAGCTAGGCTTAATGAAATGCTCGTTGATACTATGGGAACTTGTAAATGTCTATAACTATGTAAATGTATCCTGTAAATATAATGTATGATGTCCTTTATTGTTTTATGTTTCATGTGGAACCTATATGCTGCAGGTCTCCCTTGAAAAAGAGATCTATGATCTCAATGGGACCATCTGGTTAAATAAAGGTTTGAAATGAAATGAAATGACATTGGAATGATTTCAAACCTGTTTTTATTTATCCTAATAATTATAAAGGTGTGCCTTGGAAATATTTGTTTACATAAATTGTGATAAAACCGTTTGAGACACACTGAGATAACTTAGACTAAAGTGAACTATCTAAACACTCAGAGTCCTTTACCTCACTGAGCCTCTCAGGGCAAATGGAAAATGTAACCGGGGTGAAAAGGGTGTTATCTTTACTTAATTATGAATGTGAACAGTTGTATCAACAGCTTTTACAATGTGCTGCTGACTGCTGGAAAGTGGTTTTACTTTAATGTATTTGTTTCGTCCATTGTGCTAATGCAGGTGGGGCCGACCAGTTATACAAGAGGTAGATAATAGCTGTACAGTCTGTACTTTTTTTTAATGAGCCACATGCCATGATGCACCAACATAATTGTATTATTTAGACTGACATTAAGAAGTTGAATCAACTAATTACAGGGCGAGAGAGTGAGAGTGAGAGAGGAGAGAGAGAGAGAGAGAGAGAGAGAGAGAGAGAGAGAGAGAGAGAGAGAGAGAGAGAGAGAGAGAGAGAGAGAGAGATCAGACAAAGTGATATGAGTGATAGTGAAACGTTTTAACTTTCATTTAGCAAAAAATAGCGTGAAACTTTACATGCAAGTTCCAAAGTAACTTCCTGAAATGTAATTGTCTGCGGTGATTCTATGGAGTCCCCAAAGGCCCAAAATTGTGCACACAAAACATATTTTCGGCTGCCCGGGCATAAGGAAGTTGCTCTACTTATGAAATCTCTGTTAGTTTAAACTCCCACTTCACTACTTTACATTCAAAACAAATAGATTTTTGCTGGTTCATTTATATCTTATTTTACCAGTTAACATTTATTCATTTATTTATCCATATTTTTGTATCTCTCCAGTTTTAAAGGATATTGTTGGTTTACTGTCCTATAATATACATTGGAATGATTTCAAACCTGTTTTTATTTATCCTAATAATTATAAAGGTGTGCCTTGGAAATATTTGTTTACATAAATTGTGATAAAACCGTTTGAGACACACTGAGATAACTTAGACTAAAGTGAACTATCTAAACACTCAGAGTCCTTTGCCTCACTGAGCCTCTCAGGGCACATGGAAAATGTAACCGGGGTGAAAAGGGTGTTATCTTTACTTAATTATGAATGTGAACATCAAGGCCGAAAATTAGTTTTTTTTTGTATTATATTTGTATTATATTTCCATTTAATCTTGTGGATGTGCAGATTCCCTGTCCTCCATCAGGGGGTGCTGCAGCACCCTCATCACCCCTACTTACCACGGCCCTGTATGAAAAGGTTCAACTACGCACTCGGCTCGCGCAGCACGCTCACAGGCATAGATTGTGCAATAAAGTATTGCGCACCTTGGAGGTGCAGTGCAGGCATATTGTTATTCAAGAGATGCGTTGTTCTTTTGGAAAACATGTTTTTCTTTTAGCCTATTTACCTCGTTAAAGGTGGGGTAGGTACATTTGAGAAACCGGCTCGAGATCGCTAGAATTTGAAAATACACAACCGGAGAAAATCTGCCACTTCCTTATAGAGCCCCTCCTCCAACACACACGAACGCGCACATGACCAATGAGGGCACGAGATAAGTTTGTGCACAGATGGAAGGCTGACAGGCAGGTAGGCCATCCAGTTATTTTAGCCGGGCTGGCTAAAATGATTGGTCGTACTTTTTACAGTATTACAGCTTCCACAGATGACATTTTTTTATGGATTTTTTGTCAAAGCACTTAAGATATTCATTGCTATCGGGATGTTAAGAGCATTCCATGGAATATAACAAAAAGTGTATCTCGAGCCGGTTTCTCAAACTTACCTACCCAACCTTTAACGTAAATAATACTCATTACATTGACACATGCATTAAATGAGTAAATGTACTTAGTAACTTTACACAACTGGCAAAGTAAAGATAATAGTCTATTATCTACCTATAAAGCAGACTGTGTTTTTAAGAATGCACATTGTTTGTCCCGATAAGTTAACCAGTGACGCCCTTAGATTGACTCTCTTTTGGTGAAATAATAAATGAACTTTAATGACTGAGCTGAAAGGAGAGGTAAAAACAAATCATGCAGAGAAAAACATACTAGGTTCATTCATCATCAGCAAATCGTGATGTTGTGTCAACTGTGCCGCTTCAAAACACCTAGCAGAGGATGGTTTCGATCCATCGACCTCTGGGTTATGGGCCCAGCATGCTTCCGCTGCGCCACTCTGCTGCGTGGTGGATGGTATGACTTCATTATAAAAAACCTTCATTTGAATGTCCAATAATATTTAGTACTTCATTGATTGTTCTGTCGATGAATGTCGGACTAAACCGTATTATATTATTCATCCCAAATGTACAGATGTCCCCTAAACGCATCTCAAGCGTGGGACGCAGCCCCCCTCAGCATGCCAGAGAGCAACGTGCAAACAGATGTGTTTCCGACACAAGTTTGGAGAAGATTTTAATAAATTATTCGTTGACTTTAGGCCACTGGGGCTTCTTACACCATAAACATGGGCAAGTCATGAATTCCAGTTGAATTAAAACCGGCTTTCCATTGTGATCATTACACACGTGGGATTATTCGATGTTAATGTGTTTGTTTCAGAGAGTGCCCCTCTGCTGGCCGTCAGTCAACCCAGATGGGACTCCAACCCACTTGCACCTTTACTGTCTGACTTTGTAGAAGGGAAGAAAAAAAGACCATAGTGTAGTGTGACTTATTAATGAAAAGATCAGAGTCTCTTACGTATAAAACACAGTTTGTCTTTAAGAAAGCATATTGTTTGTCCTGATAAGTTAACCAGTGTCTGTTCTTCCACTGATAAGGCAAACTATCTGAATTCACTCACTTTTGGTAGTAATAATAAATTAACAAGGCTTTTACTGACTAAGCTGAAATTGTTGACAAATCTAATCAAACACAGAAACAATATTAGACATAAATACACAGATAGGACATATCTAAGGCGTATATATTTTATATATATATATTGAAAAAAATTCTCTTGGACTAAGGTGATTAACAATAAAAATAAAAATCTAATTATAATAACTACATAAACTTACTCTGTAAATGATCAAACATACATGGTCCTATCTAGTTTATACCACTTTTGTTGCTTCCTCTACAGGACAACATGCACTGTTTAGAACTTTGCCCTCTCACTCCACAACAATGTCCAACTCCATCTAGACTTCTGTTTAACGTCACTACGCACAGTAGGCGAGCTACAGCATGGAGACTGTCTCACCCTGAGACAACTGAAGGAGAGAGGAGATAGGGAGGAGAGAAACATTTACATGCACAGGTTTTTTGGTTGTCTATTTTGTCAGAGACTCCTCTCTGGGATTATAAAATCAAACCTGGCTTTTGTCTGTTGGCTGCAACAAGAAGCGAAAAACATTATTTGTCTTTCGATACCACTTGGAGCCGCTTGGATCTGAAGGAAGGATCTACAGCAGATTCAATCAGAAGCCCAGGGGACCTCTGCACACAGGAAGGATTGATTTTTTTTATCAAGAGGGATTTGCCATTTTATGATTTGAGATTTGTTTTGTTTTTTATAAAGCTGGAATATTTGCATTAATCACTGACAAGAAATAGACCTCGACTTGGATCTATTTTCTCAGCGCCGGAAACAATTATATTGATCACACTCAACTTGCATATTTCTTTTCTCAGGGCTTCAGTAGGTCCTGGGCATTTTTTTTAAATATATAATAATTATAAAAACTTAATTAAGACTTTTTTTGCTGATACAGCTTGAAGACACAAAGGTAATTAACATAAAAAAAATCAAACCCTTCAGTCCCAAAAGGATCGTGATTAGGACCTGAATGAACATGGACTTATCAAATTATATTCTTTACAGCTGTTATTGTGCCAAAACAATATTAAGATTAAAATATTAAAGATATGGTAATGTGTTATGAATTAAAAATATATATTTGAATGTCTATTCTAACAACATGGGAAACACTGTTAAAAATGCAATTGCAGCATTTGAGCAATAGGCATTGAAAAATATAAGAGCTGGATTTTCTGACTAAACAAATATAGAAGCTAGTTAATTGTTTATGTTGCTGCTAGATTTAGCCATGGAGGAGAGGAGACGAGCGGGCTACAGCGTTCAGAGGGAAATCCTGGACGAAGGAGCCGTGGATGAGATGGCAGAAAAGTCAGACTCAAAAACATCTTTGTCTGAGAAGCTTAAAAAGTCAATGAGGTAAAGTTTGCTGCATCTCAACTAATCTCTCTAAAAACACTGAGACATGTTCTGTCCTTTATATGTTCATTTTGTATCAAAGCATAAAGCACTTGGGACACAATGGGAATAAGTGAGTCTTCAAACACCAGATCTTGTAATTATATAATAAAATCATAGAGCTGTACTTGTTAATTATCCCCAGCCCCTGATAACTTAGACTTAATCATAACAACAATTTTCTCTTAGTATGTAATATAACAGTCAGCAACTTGTGCAGTAACACATTTACTATATCAAACTATACCATGGTAAAATGTTATACTGTCTTTCCACATTATATACTTTATTTGATTCCCACTTTGCTATCTTAATACAGACAACACTACTTAATCGCAGCATATATTTATCTGCGATTAAGCATACATACCTTTAACTCTTTGTCATTATTTGCTCTTCTAGCTGTATACCTCTTAATTTATTCCTATTTTTGTACTTATCTTTATCTGCGCCTAATTTTGTATTTGTGCTGCTGCAACACCTTCATTTTACTTCGAAGAATCAAAAAAGGATTATCTTATTTTATGTCAGATTATTTTATTATCCTGTTGCAAAAGCCTGGGCTATGCATGTCAATAGGTCTTTCACTCAGTAGTTCCACTTTTGTCCGCATTTTAGATTTAAAGTCAATCACAAAATATGTTTTTTGTCTGAGAAAAAAAGCCACACGTCATGTCTTTTAAATGTAGGAATAGTGTTAAGTTAGTTCTCGAATGATTACAAGAGGAAGCAGAGAGGTTACAGATCATTTATTAACTTTTTGTTGTATTAAGATGAAAAAAGATAGGTCAACATTAGTGGCAAAGTGACAATGGCCTCAAGGTGCCTTATTTTCAGACTTCACACGTATGCTGATGCATGTCTTAACAACAATTCACAAAATGTTTCTGTCTCTTTTTTTCTCTGATACACACACTAAGGTGTTCTGGTCCCAGGGTGAAGAGCTGCCTGCTGGGAAGCTTTCCTGTTGTATCGTGGCTGCCTCGGTACTCGATCAGAGAAAACGCCCTGGGTGACCTGGTCTCTGGAATCAGTGTGGGAATCATGCATTTACCGCAGGGTGAGGCTGGAGGTTCAGGAGATCAGTTTAGTGGAGGGGTCATTTGGTAGAAGAGATAAAGGAATGAATGGAATTATCATTTATTTAAAATGGTAAAATGCAGGTTCTGCATTACCCTGATATGTTGTTATAAACCTTTTCTGTACTTACTATCTCCATATGCTTTCCTTGCAGGTATGGCCTATGCCCTGCTAGCATCTGTTCCTCCAGTCTTTGGCCTTTACTCCTCCTTCTACCCCGTCCTTATCTACTTCATCTTTGGCACCTCCAAGCACATCTCAATCGGTTTGTACTTTACCCCTTGCTGTATCTACACACAAGTTGTTTGGAGAAGGGGGATTTAATCCACCAGAAGGTTGTTTGGACAAAAAAAGAAAAACGGATATAGGTTAACAAACAGTCTAAGGATATTCATTTGTCCACTAAAATCTTTTGGTTTTTAAGCGTTAATACACGTTTCACATGCTTGTTTTTAAAGCTTGAAAACCTGGTCTCAAATAAGAATAAAAACTACTCTGATATTATATAAATGTCAGCATTAAAAAACAACTGTTGCACTTTGAAGTTTGAGTTAGTGTGGTCTGATCAGACTTGATGAAAAGTGGCATCTCTATGTCAGCATGAGCACATAAAACCATACCATTTAATAAAATAAATCAGGTTAGCATGGTAGACTTGTGAAGATGTATCCCTGAGCCACACAAGTGCCTTGTAGAAGAAGACAGTCAAAGGCATGAATGAATATGACATTTATCTTTGGAACCTTGCCTGCCCGAAATGTATGATCCAACTTCACAACTCCTTTTTTATTATTCATTTCTGATTGGTAGGTGTAAATACAAAATGGGCAAAGACAAAAAAAAAAGTAAACATTGAGAGAAACATTAGGTTTCTGTTCAAAGGTGGCGTCAAGAGAAAATATCTCTCAAAATGTCCAATGTATTTTTGAACGCTGATTAAAAATGTGTGTTTATGTCTCTGTCTCCTTTTTTCAGGAACATATGCGGTGATGAGTGTGATGATAGGAGGGGTGATAGAACGATTAGCCCCAGACTCCAACTTTATGGATTGGGACAATGTGACCAACTCTAGTCATGTCAACATTGACTTACGGGATGCAGAGAGGGTCCGAGTGGCAGCAGCAGTAACCTTCTTGTCTGGAATATTTCAGGTAAATTTGTGTTTTTGGATTCTCTGATTTGGAAGTGAAATATTTAGAATTTATCTTCTCACTGGGTTTTTAATGATTATTGGTAATAGATGCTATCATAATGTATATGTATAAATGTATGTTTGACAATTACTTAAATCTTGCAGTGCTCTCTGAAGACAGCAAGTAGCCATACATTAACAAAGGCTTTAAGCCTTATAGGCTTATTCATTTCAAGAAATGGTATTGTTTAAAAGCATGCAGGTGCGCTCTCAACTACATTTTCAAACCTTGAAATTCTATATCAGCATATAAGTACTAGCCTTCACTATGACCTTCAGCTAGAAAACTCCTTAAGAAACAATTTGATTACTAACCACAAAGGCTGGGGTTAACCGCAATTAAAACCAAAGAAGAAGGAGGAAAATACGTAAACCGGTGTCTGAGCATGCGCAGCAGGCACCGTTTCGTTGCGTGTGCTCAGGCGCTCAGGTGAATTGCTGCTGAATTGCAAGTTTTAATTTTCACCATTTTGTGATATCTTTATAAAATAATGATAAGGTAAGTTATCAAGCAGTTGTTTTTGTGTGAATGTGTATTTCTGACAGCTGGCTCGCTTAGCTCGTGCTAGCTAACGTTAGCTAAATATTAGCTAACTAAGGTGAATGAAAGCATCGTTCGTGTGTTTACATTTAGTCTCTGCTTCTTTTTTGTATCTGAAACAGGTTGTCTCTTTCCGAAACATTGGCCCCTTGTAAGATTAAATTAACTCTAGTGGTGAAAGTGTGCATATATATATATATATATATATATATATATATATATATACAGTGGTGTAAAGTAACATTGCTCAAGTAGCCTACAGTACTTGAGTACAATGTTGAAGTACTTGTACTTTTCTCGAGTATTTCAATTTTTTGCTACTTTGTACTTCTTCACTACAATTCAGAGGTAAATTATGTACTTTTACTCCACAACATTTATTTTGTTTCCTTTAGTTTCTTTGCAGATTTTGATAAAAAACGTGAAATATAATTAACTTACTTAATAATAAAAATACTTTAGTTACACCTGGACTCCTGGAGTAACATTCACAAGCTACCCTGCAGTATACAAAGTCATTAAAACTAGCTGCACCTTTACCAGCTTTGATAACACTTTAATGCATCAATAATTATAAAACATATCATATATATTATTCTGAAATGGACCAATCTGCACAATGAGTACTTTTACTTTTGGTACTTTAAGTATATTTTGATGCTGATACTTTTGTACTTTTACTAGAGTAACATTTTGATTGCAGGACTTTTACTGTAACAGAGTATTCCTACACTCTGGTACAGTACACGATCTGAGTCCTTTTTCCACTTCTGTTTATATATGTATAGTAGTATGTATATTCCACTCTGTATCCTGCGAGAATGTGCTGATTTCATTCCTCTCTTGAGCTATTATGAGCTGTCAATTTTCCGCTTGAATTATTGAATGCATAACGGAATAACTATAAAATAATGACAGCATCAGTGCTTAGACTGGTTCACTTCTGAGGAAAACAACAAGCGATCTGTTTTCTCTGCAACAGTGGCACCAACAATAATACAGGACACGTTAGATGAAAGAAAGGTAATCTGTTTTTACGTTTACATAAAGCTTGTGTGTGTTTTTTATTCTGTGTTATGTCTGTAGATTATACTCGGTCTGGTCCAGTTTGGTTTCGTTGTGACCTACCTGTCTGAACCGCTGGTCCGAGGTTACACCACAGGAGCTGCCATCCACGTCATCGTGTCCCAGCTCAAATACACCTTTGGCATCAGCCCGAGGAGATTTAATGGACCCTTCTCGTTGATATATGTAAGAAAGATGACATGCTGATCACCTGCTTGCTTCTACATGGTTTTTATTTCAAAACATTTGTAAAATAATTGATATTTCCAGAGCAATTTAGTTTTTTTGTCAATGTCAACTGTAAACCCTAGAATTTCATCAAGCATCATGTGCAAGGAAATATAATATCTATAATAATAATAATATATATCTGCAAGCTTTTATCTCAACAACATGAAAGCTATCATGTTGTTGAGATAAAAGCATTTGATTCTGCCTTGTGATGACCATCAGCACTACTGGCTATATACTGTATACTGTAAACTGTATACTGTGTAATATAGCCAGTAGTGCTGACGGTCCTCTCCATAATGGACCAGAATTCAAAATGCACACTGTATTTTCATCTTTAAATCTTCATTTATGTGTACTACTAATTTCCCTTATACTTTCTTATATAAGCATGTCATAAACCATCATGTTATTATTTATTTCTTTCCAGACTGTGTTGGAGATATGCTCTATAATTCCAGAGACAAACATTGGTACTCTTGTGGTCAGTATCGTCGCTATAATCGGCCTCATGCTCGCTAAAGAGCTCAATGCTTACTTGAGTAAAAAACTACCTGTTCCTATACCCGTAGAGCTGATTGGTGTAAGTATACAAAGACTTATAATATAATGTATTGACATTTAGTTCCTTGCAAGTATGCACATACTATCACACTTACATCCAATAACACATCTGTGACTATCTGTTTCTACAGATCGTTGTTGCAACAGTGATCTCCTGGCAGGTTGACTTGCGGACTAAATATGGAGTGGACGTGGTGGGACTGATTCCCTCGGGGTGAGACGCACACACACAACAAACATAAAGCACTGTGTGATTACACGTGAGAAGGGAGTGTGACATATTAGATATATATTGAGTCTTCTTTTTAGTGTTTTCAAAAATGACTTGCGTTAATGATAATAAAAATCTGTAAGTAACCATGATTAATCACAAGTTTGACTAGTTTTTACTTGTATTATGGGGCGAGATAAATACATGGTTGGTCCAGTTTCTCCGCTTTCTTTGCCTTTTCACTGACATGCAATTCATAGTAAAAAATCTGCGGTACATTTACGGTGGGAAGTTGGGGTTGAACTTGGCTATGTGATGAATTTGTGTATATTTATTTTACGTATTAAGGTTTCCAGAATTATTGCGAGGTTTCACACATTAACGTTGAAAACCCAAATCATTTTCTATCCATTTCCACCAGCCTCCAGCCGCCGGTTCTCCCGACCGCCTCCCTGTTCGGTCAGGTGATCGGGGATGCCTTCGCTCTGGCTGTGGTTGGCTACGGCATCGCCATCTCACTGGGAAGGATCTTCGCCCTGAAATATGGATACAAGGTGGACAGCAACCAGGTAGGGAGAGGGTGGATGGAGTCAGAGTAAACTGCTCTTTTAAGGCGTAACTCTTGTATATAAACAGGGTGTTTTCTTTGGTTTAGGAGCTCATTGCCCTGGGTCTAAGTAACTCCATCGGGGGGATTTTCCAGTGTTTCGCCATCAGCTGCTCCATGTCCCGCACCATGGTTCAGGAGAGCACAGGGGGAAAGACTCAGGTTTGTATAAGTGGACATAATGCTGCTGAAGTGCCCATGAGTAAAACATTGTGAGAGTGCTATAGTATAATTTCTGATATCGGTGAGCAAATTAGGTCTTATATGAGACAATTACTTTCTTTTTTAAATACTAGCATATTTTACTTTTAAAGTGTCCAATATTTTTTTTAATAAACATAAGTTTTAATGACACACTATGCTGATTTTGTATCGTATGTAGTACTTAAACGGTCTGGGAGTACATTCCCTTAAAAATCATCATCATCAGACACCTGAGGCCTGTACTACGAAGCTGGATTTTCGCTTAGCCGGCTGACTTCAGGGAAAACTCGGGCTTTCCGGTCCTACGACGCTGGTTCTCTTTTTAGCGGGCTAGATCTCCATGGTAACTTATGCTGAGCGGCTAACCTGCTCCGGAGCAGGTTAGGTTGCAGGCTAAGAGATCAACTCAGTGAAAGCACCGCCTGCTGACCAATCAGAGCTCCGTGTGCGGAGTTTAAAGCGATCATATTACAGGATAGAGGAAATACAGAAAAACTGCCGTTGCAGGAAAGACGGCCGGCAAAAATCAACTGACTGTGAACGTGAAAATTAATAGAATATCCCCTCCCATCTTCAGAGTAATCTGACTATTATAACATTAGCGTTAAGAAAGCTTACTTAAATATCTGCCACAACATGTAACCGGATCAGAGTAACATTAAGTACAGTCCGCGGCACTGTGAGTGCAGACGTCGATGTGTCCCATTATCATTCATATCATATCACATCATAATGTATCATATATTTCCTTATCTGAGTCAGCTTCTTGAGCCGTATCTGGCCGTGCAACACTCACAGTGTCACATACTGTATGCAGAAGAATTATTTTAAGCAACACATTAAGTTGACGAAACACTCGAGTCAAATGTAATTAAAGTCAGATCCACTCGTGTCTTGGACGGGGCAGTGATATCATAAACCTGTTAATGTACGCATTCAAACGCTTTTTCTTTTACCAGCTGTATTCACCTTGCAGGTGCAGCTATGTGGCTTTTATCCTGGATAAAGTGTTTAAGCCATGGATGTTTAAAGTTTAACGTCTTCATATTTGACTAATATTAAAGTTCACTTTTCATTCAGGAAGTATGACTCGCTGCGCTGTCAGTACGCTTGTCCATGTTTGAGATTGGTCGAATGCTCCAAATACCACCCCTTTCATGTGAACGCGCACCTAACTAGATAGGACACGGCTGGCTTGAGCGATCCACTTGATAACCAGCGTCGTAGTACAGCTTAGCGAGAGCGCGTATGTTTTGGATTGGGCCAACCGGCTAACTCAAACATATCCAGGTTAGGTTGAACCAGCTTCGTAGTACAGGCCTCTGGCCTAAAACCCAAATCATCACATCAGTAATGCTGCTTTTATTTTATTTTATTATTTAGAATGCATTTAATTGAACCTTCTATTTGGCCATTACCTGTACTCTCTAACAATGCATCATAATACAGTTAAAAAAGCTGGGATATCTTATTTCCCAATTCAGTTTAATGATATCTGATTCTTCTCCTAAATGTAGTCCACAGAGCTGAACACATTTCAACAACACTTAGAGACATGCTGATTGGTTTGCATGCCTCGGATTCTTAATAACTTGACAAGGATTTTTCACAAGATACTTTTTCTTGTCAGTGTTTTCCTCCCATTACTTTACTTCGCCCATAGCTCCAGAACTGGGCTATCTTAAAGGTTAAACGAAATGTAAAAAAAACCCTGTAATAGTTAACGTTGCTCTGATAAGTGGCATCATTAAATATCACTTAGGGAATTGATTTTTGCTCACATCGTTGAAATCCACCTACACAAACAGTTTAGCTGAGAGGCTAAATGATTTAGTCAGACAACACCATTAATCAGCCGAGGAGTGGAGAGGCTCTAACTGATGATGCCTCGACTCCTCTCATAATCACGTACCTATTCACTCTATTAACCATTACATCATCCATCTTTCCTTCTTCTTCTCTAACTCCCCTTCCTTGATCTCTCTCCTGATTTCCATTCATCATGCCTCTATCTCCTCTTTCTTCGCTGCAGGTTGCTGGAGCTCTTTCAGCCATAATTATCCTTTTCATCACGCTCTGGATTGGAAGACTCTTTGAAGATTTGCCAAAGGTACTGTGTGCATGTGGATGTTCACATATGTGCTGAAGCATGTGGGTCCAAGAGAATGTTTTTGTCAGATGATCAAAATATGGGCAACAGCTGATGTTGGATTGCTTTAAGACGGATAACTCTTCAGCTTCAGACAAAGCCACTGGCTACTTTTGAAAACAAATGATTATAACATCAGGGTTAAATTAATTTATCACACTTGTATTTGTTAAGTTATTCATCTGGAACAATACCTTTTCATTTCTGTAAAGCACTGTTACAATTTGAATATCATAAACACTGCCATTTAGGGGTTAGACTCTTAGCCATTTGTTTGCAGTTCATTTAACAAGAACACATACAACTTTAAAAATCCACGAGAGGTTTATCTCAAACTAGCTCACCTTCATGTTTTAGGCCTCAAAAATGATCCATATAAACTCTTATATTTGACTCACTGTGCAGGCAGTGCTGGCCGCCATCATCTTTGTTAACCTCCATGGCATGATAAAGCAGTTCTTGGACATCCCTGCGCTGTGGAGGAGCAACAAAGTAGACATGGTGAGTATGCTAAGAAGAAAAAAATAAAACAGTTTTAGGAACATACAGTACATTCCTTCATATGTTGGTAACAAGATGTACTGCACCAATGTGCATATCTTCCCTGAGCTTCACTAGTTATTTGTGAAAGTTGTTCAGACAAACAGTTTCTTTAATGAAAACTTTTCAGAACAGGATATCTTTTACACAAAATTATATTGCCTATTCTTCAAAGATACTGTGGTATTCGGACTTGCTAATATACAGTAAGCATGATGTTAGAAAAGAGTCTGCATAATAACATGCTAAGCTGTTAACAAGCTAAACTTTGAATACTTAAAGTGGACCTATCATGCTATATTTGAATAATATAGTGTAGGACCATACCTATATAAGGCATATTTATACTTTTTTTTTTTCAAAATACCAAACAGATCATGCATTTTAGCCATGCCTCATTTTGCTCAATTTGACAATTTCTAGCTCTGTTTTTGCAAGGGCTGATTCTGTGAGAACAGCACCACCTACTGGCCTGGCATATGTACTACAGCGTCTCCAGCGCTTTCGAACGGCAATGGCCGTGGCTGTCTCCTCCTGATTGGTGGAGTTGGCCCAATAGCCGTAGTGCCACTGTCCTGACGTCAGTAAAGTGTTCAAATCTGGATCAGTTTTTATCAGATCCGTTGCAGCCCCTTTTTTAGAGATTTGGGTATGGAGGAAAATAGAGAGGGTTGTGTTTTCTGACACACACAGGGTTGTGTTCCCTGGAACACCGGGGGACACATATTCATGTATAAAAGACGTACAAAAGTGCATTTTGCATGATAGGTCCCCTTTAACATTAGCAGTAATGACATTTTATCACAGCTTAAGGAGCTATTTGCTTGGTTTGTGACAAATTGTGAGAAATATGCTACAAATAAAATAGCAAATGTAGATTATGTTTTCTCATTCCACACATGACACAGTGTACAGTATATGCAGCAAAAGCCCATATAGTAAATGAAATACACCTGAGACAAATGAGCTTAAACTGATTTGGCTACATTCAGGATTTAGGTAACAACACTAGCAAAGTTGTCTTGTTTTATTACATGTGTTGCTTATCAATCTCCAGCTGATCTGGGTGGTCACCTTCATATTCACCATACTCTTCAACCCTGACCTGGGACTGGCCGCTTCCATCGGCTTCTCCATGCTCACCGTCATCTTCAGGACTCAGCTGTAAGAGCACATTTTTACACACTCACAATAAACACACATAACGTTAGTTTGGTAGGAAATTGTTTCAAGTTAAATATTAACCCTCTTTATTGTTGTGTGTATACTCCAGACCAACATACTCCATTTTAGGGCAGGTCCCAGACACTGACATCTACAGGCCGCTGGAGGGCTACAACCAGGTATGGCACAATATATTTAAATAACCTCTAATTGGTGACTAATGGCGCATTTCCACTACAGCGCGGTTTAAGCGTGCCGTGCACAGCCCGTTTTTGGTTGCGTTTCCACTAGGCGTAGTTCAGGCTAGCGGGTACTATTTCACAGTTTTTCTGGCCCCATAAAATCGAGGTTCTTAGCGGGCCAACAACCAGGCTGAGTCGGGCTGAGTATGCTAAACTAGAGAGAGAATCGCTGGTAAGGGGGCTACAACTACAACAAGATGAACATATTTGACCGTGATTTAAGGCAAGGCAAGGCAAGGCAAGGCAAGGCAAGGCAAGGCAAGTTTATTTATATAGCACCTTTCAACACAAGGCAATTCAAAGTGCTTTACAAAAATAGAAGACATTTTAAAAATGGCATTTAAAATCAGTCATTAAAAAGAAAAGATAATAAAATAAACATTAAAAGAAAAAATACATGGATAAAAGTTAAAAGTTACAGTGCAGTTTAAGATGTGAATAGTTCAATTAAAAGCAGCGGCAAAAAGAAAAGTCTTCAGCCTGGATTTAAAAGTAGTAAGAGTTGCAGCGGACCTGCAGGTTTCTGGGAGTTTGTTCCAGATATTTGGAGCATAATAACTGAATGCTGCTTTACCATGTTTAGTTCTGACTCTGGGGACAGAAAGCTGACCAGTCCCTGAAGACCTGAGAGTTCTGGATGGTTCATAATTTAGCAGTAGGTCAGACATGTATTTTGGGCCTAAACCATTCAAAGCTTTATAAACCAGCAACAATATTTTGAAATCTATTCTTTGACACACAGGAAGCCAGTGTAAGGACTTCAAAACAGGAGTGATGTGATCCACTTTCTTAGTGTTAGTGAGGACTCGAGCAGCGGCGTTCTGAATTAGCTGCAGCTTTCTAATAGATTTTTTAGTGAGGCCTGTAAAGACACCATTGCAGTAGTCGAGTCTACTGAAGATAAAAGCATGGACAAGTTTTTCCAAATCCTGCTGTGACATTAGTCCTTTAATCCTAGATATGTTCTTTAGGTGATAGTAGGCTGATTTAGTAACTGTTTTAATGTGACTGTTGAAACTCAGGTCAGAGTCCATGACTACACCTAGATTTCTGGCTTTATCTGTTGTTTTGAACATTGCAGACTGAAGCTCAGCGCTAACTTTTATACGTTCTGCCTTGGCTCCAAAAACCATTACCTCAGTTTTATATTTGTTTAATTGGAGAAAGTTCTGACACATCCAGTCATTGATTTGTTCAATGCACTTACTCAGTGTTTGAATTGGAGCATAATCTCCTGGTGAAATTGTTACGTAAATTTGTGTGTCATCCGCATAGCTATGGTAACTTATTTTGTTGTTTTTCATTATCTGAGCCAGTGGTAGCATGTAGATGTTAAAGAGAAGAGGCCCCAAGATGGAGCCTTGAGGTACCCCACATGTCATATTTGTCAACTCAGATGTGTATTTACCTATAGAAACAAAGTTTTTTCTGTCCTTTAAGTAGGACTCAAACCAATTTAGAACTGTTGCCGAAAGTCCCACCCAGTTTTCTAGTCGGTCTAGTAATATGTTGTGGTCCACAGTGTCAAACGCAGCACTGAGATCTAATAATACTAACACTGAAGTTCTGCCACTGTCTGTGTTTAAGTGGATGTCATTGAAGACCTTTACAAGAGCAGTCTCAGTGCTGTGGTTTGGACGAAATCCTGACTGGAACACATCCAAACAGTTATTTAAATGCAAGAAGTTACTCAACTGTTGAAATACAACTTTTTCAATGATTTTACCTAGAAATGGCAGGTTTGATATTGGCCTGTAATTGTTCATTACTGAGGCATCTAGATTATTCTTTTTTAAGAGCGGTTTAATGACTGCAGTTTTCAGGGCCTCTGGAAAAATACCTGAGTGAAGAGATGTGTTTACTATATGAAGTAGATCTGAGGCCATGCAAGGAAAAACATCTTTGAAAAATCCTGTTGGAATAATATCAAGGCAGCAGGAGGAGGATTTCAGAAGTTGAATAATGTCCTCTAAGTTTTTACCATTAATCTGATGGAATTGTGTCATGGTGTTTGAATTGATATTAGGTGGACATAGGGACAAAACATTTGCTGTACCTGATGCAGAGGCACTGACTGCTTGTCTAATTTTCTGAATTTTGTCAGTGAAGAAGGAGGCAAAATCATTGCACGCCCTGGTGGATAGAAATTCAGAGGCTACTGACACTGGGGGGTTAGTTAGTCTGTCGACGGTAGCAAACAAGGCACGTGCGTTGTTTTTGTTTTTGGTAATGATGTCAGAGAAGAAAGACTGTCGTGCGTTTTTCAATTCCAAATTATAAAGGCCAAGTCTCTCTTTATAGATTTCAAAGTGAACCTGGAGATTTGTTTTTCGCCACCTACGTTCAGCTTTTCGACACTCTCTTTTTTCTGTTCTCACGGTCATGGCCTTTCTCCATGGAGATATTTTCTTGCCAATCACTTCCTTTACCTTAGTTGGAGCAATGGTATCTATAACATTTTTAATTTTTGAATTAAAATGATCTACTAGCTCATTTACTGAGATGTTAGCAGGGGCAAGTGTGGATGAAAAATTATGAGTAAACATTTCCCTAGTATTTTCTGTTAAATATCGCTTTGTGGTTACCTCTTTCTGAACATTTTTGTGAACAGAAATAGAGCTCTCAAAGATAACACAGGAATGATCAGAGAGTGCAACATCAGTCACCACAACCTTTGAGATATTCAGACCCTTTGAGATAATTAAGTCCAGAGTGTGCCCCTTATTGTGCGTGGGCTCCGCCACATGCTGAGTCAGTCCATAGTTATCAAGAACACAAAACAGTTCTTTAGCCCCTCTGTCCTGGGGGTTGTCAACATGGATGTTAAAATCACCAACAATGACTAGACGGTCAAAGTCAATACACACTATAGACAGCAGTTCAGTAAAATCATCAAAAAAGCTTGCACAGTATTTGGGTGGTCTATAGATATTTAGGAACAGAGCTTGAGAGGAGCATTTCAGCTGAAGGGCCACATATTCAAAAGAAGCAAAGTCCCCATAAGATGTCTTCCTGCATTGAATGGAATCATTGAACAAAATAGCAACTCCACCTCCTTTCTTATGCATTCTTTCCTGACTCATAAAACTAAAGTTGGGAGGGGTTGATTCGATAAGAACAGCTGCACTGTTATTTTGTTCAATCCAAGTTTCCGTTAAAAACATAAAATCGAGATTGTGCTCAGTGATAAAATCATTGATTAAAAATGTTTTTCCTGCCAAAGACCTGACATTTAATAAAGCTAGTTTAAGTTTGTTAAATACACTATCAGTAAAAAATGTTGTGACAAGCTGTGGCTGTCATGGAATCACTGCTAAATTTGATAACCTCACACAAACGTTTGAGCACTTCCTGTTTCTAAGCTGATTTACCGCTCTTAATCTATTACCTATCAACACAGATATCGGCAAAGCTACTGGCAGGCAGGGCCCCGGCATGTGCTGGAAAGAGTTGAGAGTGCCATATGCCCTTGAGCCTGGACCCAGCACATATCAGTAAAAGTTTGTTGCGTTTTGTACACACACATCCTTATCAGGCTTCGGAGACTGCAGATGCTTTCTTGAAGGGAGGGGAGGTGGTTGACGTAGGCACGGTGATGAAGACGGGGGAGATGGTGCGCGTCTCTGCTTCTGTGATTTTGGTGGGCGTTGTGGAAGGGCGGGGGTAAAGTAGATGCTGCCAGGGGGGGGAGGTGGTTGACGTAGGCTTGTCTTCGGTGATTTTGGTGGGCGTCGTTGAGGGGCGGGGGTAAAGGACATGCTGCCAACCCTGCATCTCGCCTTCATGCGGTCATCGAACTCCAGGGGGGAGGGCGAGGGTGAAAGGGTGAGCGGAGAGTAGAGAGAGCTGGGGGATGAATGAAGAGTATCCTCAAAGGCGTTGACAGGGGGGGTGACGGGCAGTGGAGACTCCTCCATTTGTGTCATAGGTCTCCCATAATCAAAACATTCCTCAGGCGGGTGCAGTGATACTTCTTCAGGGTTTTCTGCGCAATGTGTTGTGTCTTTCTCCTGTTTTGATTCCTCTTGCCGCTTGTCCTTGGCAGAGGGAACAGATTGCTGACGCAGGCAGTTGAATATGTTAGAGACAAACAATTTCACTCCTGACTTGTTCAGGCAAACTCCATCTGCCTTAAAAAGATGTCTGCGATCCCAGAAAAAGTTAAAATTGTCAATAAAATGGACAGAATGGTCAGTGCAGGCAGTTGAAAGCCACATGTTCAATGCAAACAGTCTGCTGAATCTCTCCACTCCTCTTCTGACTGGCGGTAGAGGGCCACTGATGAACACCTCCGCATTTAGAGAGCTGACAGTTTCCAACAGACATTTAAAGTCTTCGTTCAGCGCTTCTGACTGTTGTTTCACAACATCATTTGTTCCAATATGCAGTACCACATTTTTCAGAGTCGGATGTTCAGCCCCAATATGCAGGATCTTCTCAGCCAAGTCAGAGACCATATCCTTGGGAAAACAGAGTACTTTGGTGTTGTTCTTACTACACAGACCTTTTACATCTCTTACAGCAGAGTCACCCACAATCAGAGTTTCAGGCCCAGTCGTTAGCTTTCCCTCTAGCCTTTTACTTTTGGAGTAGCTATTGGTCCTTACCCTGCTGTGTGAAGAGGACAGGTTATCCAGGTCATCAGAAAGAGATATCCGGTTCTCGGTCAGCGGAGCGTATCTGTTCTGGATTGGCACACTTGGTGGTTTAGGAGGATTGTTTGTAGTTCTCCCTTTAGCAGCTGTCCACGGCTGTTTCCTAGTATGAATAGGGGTTGAAGAGGCACTCTTCCTGGGTGATAACAATGCAGGCCAGCCGGTTGCATCACAGATTTCAGAGCGCTGGGCTCTGCCTGTTATTCGTCCTCCCAAATCCCATGGAAATGATTTACTCTTAGGCTTTGCACCCAGAGAGTTCCAGGGAGGACTACCACTTGTAGATTTATTACCCAGTACACAGCCCTCCTGTTCCTTGGAAACCTTGTAGCTGCTAACTAGCTGTGAGTTAGCATACCCTTTTCCATTATTTTGCAACACTGGTAAAGTGGTGTTATTCCCACAACATAGTCCATTCACTTCCACGTTAACTTCCAACCGTTGCATTTTCATTTCCAACACAGCCATCTTCTGTTGAAGTTTGTGGAAGTCATCTGTAGAGAACGGAGGCATTTTTCTACCAACTAGCTTAAGCTAAATAGCATGCAGTAGCCTACCAGGCTTTAGCTGTTGCTAGGCCACGCTACTGTAAGACTGAGGTCGTCGTAAAAATGTTGAAATATGGCTGAAACCCTCCGTCTATTTACGATGAATAACTGTCCCAGTGATAAGTTAATGTCCAGGAGCCGCTGCTCGAAGTTTTCAGAGAATAAGAATAGGAAAATCAGCATAAAAAGTAAGCAGAGGCAAGAGCAAGCAGAAAAGCGTCTGCACTGTAAGAAAGATAATTGTAATACACGTTTCAAAATGATGCCGAAGTAACAACATACTGATACCGGTTAGTAAAAACCATGAATTAATGCTTTGACAAGTCTGCAGACAGACGGCAGGCGGAAAACCTTTTAAAATGCGTGTTTTCTGAATGGAGATCGGCTAAGCTATATGCTCCGACCGTCCACACTCACAACAACGGCCTATACAGACATAAATAAACCAGCGACTGTATTCTCCATGACACAGACAGTCTGTGGTTTGTTCATGTTTAACTTTTGTCTAGTTTCTGAACATATATGAGGAGCTGTGAGCTCTGAGTGCTAACAGCTAACGGCTGATGTTGTTTTTCTGTGGTTCGCATTGAAGATGACGTCACGGCTCCGCCTACACTGCGTTACTATAGTTACTGCCCCAGCTACTAAACTGTAATGGAAACGCAGCATAAAGTGAGCCAGTCCTAACAAGGCCTAACTATACCGTACTAAGCCGAGCGAGGCCCTGCAGTGGAAATGCGCCATAAGTGACTAATGTCAGTAGGCTAAAGGTTTTAAACACACACTTAGGAGTATATAAAACCTACTGACCTTGTGTTTCTTTTGTCCCCGACATTATAACCAAGAGTCAAATATAGAGGTGTTAATGGGAGTTATGTTCCTCTCTGTGACTCAGCAGAACACACTGCGCTGTTGAAAATCAATGCTGCATTCCAAATACAAACCATTTACCAACTTCTTTTATTTTTATGTTTTTATTTCTAACTGAACTACTTCCACTGTTGGGATATTTTTATTTTTGAAGGGAGAAATCTGTACTTTTCTGTATATGAGACAATAACATGAAATATCGGTGAAAATGAAATAATACAAGACAACAGAGATACTCCATTTCTCACTGTTCTTTAATTGATAAGATAATATAAAAGGTACCGTTGTGTGTTTTTTTTGGGGGGAGGGGGATTTTCAGGACTTATTCAAATCACATTGATAAGATATTGTTTAAATAAAAGAGCAAAGAAACAACAAGACCGGACAACAAGTACGTTTCTCTTATGTGCTGAAGGTACATCTAGAATTAAAACCACCTGAAGATTTATTTTTGCAAGCTTTTTGGCTATTTGTAATATCTTACCATCAGTACGTTTCGGTCCTCATGACATTCCTACTCGTGTTTTAAGCCTCAAGCGTCTTGTCTCTATTGTTGGTATTTATGGCCTGTCGAAACGTTGACAACCATTGTTTGAAATTGCCCTGAAAGTTGGTGCCCTGAGGATGCTTTCTTTTTTGACCCCCCTCTAAGCCACTAACTTGTGTACAGACAGCCATGGTAGCTAGTTAATGGATCACTTGTCTTGGTGAAATGTGGTCCCCTGAGGATGAATTCTACTTGATTTTGTGTTCGGCTGTTGTTCCCTCTACCGCCACCATAAGGGTTTACGTGAGATGTCTCAATCACAGTTGGATTGCTTTAAAATGTTGCACACACATCCATATCCCTCTCATTGTGGATTGTAATAACTCTGGGTTTAGTGATAATAAGCTTTTTTTCCATGCTTACACACAACACTAAGGTGGTGAACATATTAAACAGCAGAATTGCTTAACATTAGCTTGTTAGCTGTAGAATTTACCCCATAGCATGTTTAATGAAATAACTCACTAAGTGACCCGTTGATTTCAGGTGAAACGGGTGCCAGGGATTCTGATCTTCCGTTCCTCTGCCACTCTCTACTTCGCCAATGCTGAGATGTACCAGGAAGCCCTTGGAGAGAAAGTGAGGCCACACACACACTCACACACTGTGGTGGGAATGTATTTATCAAATGTGGATAGAGAATCAAACCATTCAGCTGTCTTTGTCGTATTTTATTTCTTGCAAGAAAGTTCAGTCAGTCATACAGAGAGCATACAGTCTGCAGAGTGAAAGATGAAGAATAGAGTTTGGGTTGCATATTCAAACACAGAGAGAGGAGAAAGGGAGGGGTTGAGCTTGGTGATAATGAAAGGAGCATTCTGGAATTTAGGGAGTTAGGGAGGCCATATCAGGATGTTCTCAGTTCACCTGATTTGAAGGTCATACGGTTGGTGCACATAGACTGTAACTAACAACACTGCAACAAATCTTCTTAATAAGGAATCTTCCCAAGCTTAGCTAAGAAGTGTGAGAAGTAGTACATTTAGATAAACATTAGCTAATAAGAATCACACAATGATATTATTAAAGTAAGTAAGTGAGTATAATATGTTTCTATTACACAC
This sequence comes from Trematomus bernacchii, assembly GCF_902827165.1. Taxonomy (NCBI): domain Eukaryota; kingdom Metazoa; phylum Chordata; class Actinopteri; order Perciformes; family Nototheniidae; genus Trematomus; species Trematomus bernacchii. Next base: position 7,898,495 of record NW_022987727.1, on the reverse strand, counting down.
ACACACACACACACACAACCTTAACCTACCTTATCATAAACCTAAAACTTTGTCTGAACCCTCAAACAGAAGTGAGAACTGGCAAAATGTCATCACAAAGAGACACTGGGTTAAAAATGCATATTAATATATATGTGTGGACCCCCCCTGTATCATACATACAAACACAACTTGATGGACACACAAGCAGAAATGTATACGGACATGTGAACACACCACAGCAACACACACACATATATAAATAAACGTCTAACTCCAATAATCTCCTTTGTCCCATTTTCAGTGCAATTATCTCCTCTCTTACAAACATTATTTCTGACACACTAATAACAGACCTGACATTTCATCATTTCACATATCATGACCGTGACAGGCATTGTTCAAAATGTCACCCCACCTTTTTTCCCCCTCTCCCTTCTTTCGCTAAACTTTAGTTTAAACACTCCCCTGATCTTCTTTCCTCCCCCCTCGTCTTCCTCCTCGTCTTCTGTCACAGCTCTTTGGGGGGAAATGGGAAGACAGATTGTGGGAAGGTAAAAACACAATGACAAAAGATGGAGGTGGGGTGAGAAGCCGAGATTGAATACGAGTGGGAGATAATGGAACGTCTCATTCATTAAAATGTCAGCATGTCAAAGCCGCTGGGTCGCTCGTTTCTTTGTAATCTTTGACGCTTAAACAAGCCTCCATAGAGCCGTTACTGACTGGCAGAAGCTGCATGTCTGGCTACAAGATGAGGAATGCCCACCAGATGAATTCCGGTCATTTTTGGGGTGTAGATGATGTCTTTCTTCTCCACCAGTCTTAGTGGCTTGAATTATTTTGGGATTCTTTTATGAATAATAGTGCAAGGTGCTGGGAGAATGTGGGATCATTCACTGCTTGTTCTCACAGGCAAAGCTGAAAGGGGATATTTATGCTGTCATTGTACACATTATTGATTTGTACTACTTTCCCATCATGCTATTAAATTGTCCCAATGAATGAATGTCCTATAAACTCCTTAGAAGCGTTTTTAAGATGTTAATTGCTATCAATTGAGTTTTGAAGAAGTAGGAAGGCTTAAATGGCTGTTATAATTGTGATCCACTTTGCAATTGCCATGCAGACATTTTATTCAGGGCATCAAAAATAAGCATTGAAGATCTGATTGGCTCTGGACGACTGATGACCATGACCTTTTTCTGTCTTTTCCATTTCCTGGTTGGCCATTAGTCCTTAGTTATGGACAATTGTGTTATGTACAGACTGTGTATGAAACATATATAAATGTGGGGACTTGGTTATTTCCTTATGACAGCTCAACAGAAACAGATAAAGGACAGGTTCACAGTTGTTCTAGTCAGTCTTCAAACACTAGGCAGGTGCAGCTAAGATGATATGTAGAGCCGTGCTTGTGACTGAATGTTGTTGGCCTGTGTACAGAACAGTATTTATAGTATAGTATTTTTATTAGCGCTATACGCAGTGTTGTCATTTCATTTTTGTGGATGGGAGTTCAGTGCATTTTGGCATGAATGACATAGTGTTAGAAATACAGATAACATCATTAAAGTAAATAGATTCAGGTCTTTACTGTTGATTCTTGATTCAATAAGGTGAGTCATGACAACTCGGGATCTGAGAAAGTAATCTTGTGTTCTTTATAATGTTTATTTTATTTTTAATGTTTATTTTATTATCTTTTCTTTTTAATGACTGATTTTAAATGCCATTTTCTTAATGTCTTTCATTTTTTGTAAAGCACTTTGAATTGCCTTGTGTTGAAAGGTGCTATATAAATAAACTTGCCTTGCCTTGCCTTGCCTTCAGGCGTGGGAAAACTCATATTTCTTTTCATGTTTTACTTACAAGACAGAAACCCTCCAGCAAATGCACCAAACATCCTGAGCATGTAAGACATTTCTTTCAACGGCTGTCATGTAAAAGCCTGTCGTTGAGTGTGGACAATCAGGTTCTGCTCTGCTGGTTTATGGTTTCTTTTTGGACTGAAGACTTTTGTTTCTTAGGACTGGCTGAACAAGCTAAACTGGCTGAGAAAGGTTTGTCTTCCTGTGACTACCTTTGAGCCTTACCACCCAAGATGACTAAAAGCATGGCAACATTTTTACATGCCTTCCTCTTATTGAGGTGAAGGTCTCAGAATCATTTAATGCAAACCCATTTATCAAGACCCTTCTTTTTAATTGATTGGTCATTTTTGAAAAGGTTTAACTTTACATGAATGTGGAAGGAAATACAACAAACAGACCTCTCCTTGTCCACCTTATTCAACTTAAACAATGTAGGAATCTTTATATCAACATACCCAAAAGTTTGTTGGGAAAATAAAGAAGACAACGAAGACAAAGTGCAGTTGGCATCTAACCAGGAGTGAAAAATAAGCAGTAATTGCAGTGTATTGTATAGTATAATATACGAACATATGACAGATATACAAATATTTCAACCAGGTTATGAGTGGAGGGGAAACAAGCTCCTTCTAAACCTGCTGGTCCTGGTACTGAGGTACGGAATAAAGCTCACATTGGTTTAAAAGAGCTCAAATTTGGTTTGATAGAAATGATATATTCTATTATTCCATTTGAAGCACCTACCCACAGGCTCCGAAGAATTGGTCTAGCTAAAATAACTCAAGAGTAAGCATAGTGTGACTGGCTGAAGGAAATCTGTAGGAAATTCACTCTTACCATGTCATTGTCTTTTGATGTTTCTTTTAGTCCGGTATCGACATTACCAAGTTCCTGTCAGCAAAGAAGAAACTAGAGGCCAAAAGGAAGAGGCATGAGAAGAAAAATGCCAAAAAAGCTGCAAAGAATAACGCAGTGGACATGGTGAGGATGACCATAGACATATTTAATGTCAATTATACAAAAGGAGAGGTTTTTTTCTCCCTCTATATTGGAAAACTTTGATTGATTAACAGAAATATAAGCGCAAACACTTTCAAACATTCCTGACACTAAACCTTGATGTTCTTTTGTTACCACTTTTGATTGCCTATCACCTTCTTAAGCTTCTCATTGAACTTTAACCTCTAATGAGTGTCTTTGCACTGTGCCATGACTCAGGAGGAGGTGCCAGAGAGGGAGGAGAAGAAGGACATAGCCATCATTGAGGTGGAGGATGAGCCCGACCCCTCTCTCCCCAGAGCCATCGTCCTCGACCTCAGCCCCGTCAACTTCCTGGACACTGTGGGGGTCAAGGCGCTGCGCAGTGTAAGACTATGTTTCAATATGTATTCATCATTTTGAGAAAATTACATTTAACTGAATTGTTGTCGTCCACACGGCTCCAAGAAACAGCCACTACTTTTTAAATTATTTTTTAACTGGCCCTGGAGGACAAGGCAAACATTCTCAAAGTGTTATCTTTGCTTTATACATTTGACTTTGCGTTTCTCAACAACTAGAACTTTCTCTCCTCTCTTTATCTTTTAGCTCCTTGGGCATCCAATCTGTAAATGAAATTGTCAGACTAATGAAATGATCCCCAGTCTGACCTTTACATTTGTGCTCCTGTGTCTACTCCAGATCCAGAAAGACTACGGGGAAATCGGTATAGAGGTTGTCCTCGCTGGCTGCCAAAGTAAGTCCCTCTGCAATAATAACATTTGAGTGGATTTTTCAAAACACAGAAATATCAGAGAGGTTATAAATCTGTTGAACACCAACACCAGAGCAGCTATACCGTTTACATAACTTCATATGAATATAGATCTACTTTCTGTATCAATGTTACCCAGAAAATAAATTATCCTATCTGTTTTGTATCTATTAAAACTGCATTTGCCTTTATAAAATGATTTAAATCTCTCTCTTCCATTGTCATCATTGGGGATCTCCTGACATTTTGATCATAAAATGAGATTTCTTTGTCCCAAATGCTGTAGAACTATCAAGCATCTATTTATTCATTGACATTCCAGACCCACTTAGCCACAACCCATTTGGATTCATTCAACAACACACATATTTTTAGCTGCTTGATGTTATGGAAACATTTATGTGAAGGAAATAGTTTCAGTAAACACTATTCCATGTTTTCCAAATCTGGAATGTAAGGCAATTTGGGGTCATGAAAAGATTAGTATGCGTCGTAAGGATAACTAAAAAAGGAAATGGCTGCCATGGTTGGGTTATTGTGTTGAATAAAGCATCAACCCTGTGACTTTTTACACTGTAGCCCACAAATGTGTTTTCTAGCTGGAGAAAATGTGGGTCTCCAGGGAAAAACTCTTTCAACCATAATGATCGAAGGCGTCCAGTTTATTATATATTACGAGGATCAGCAGCTCTAAACATGCTGTTGAAAGCCCGGAATGAGAAAACATATTTATTGTGAGTGTTAAGGCTCGCAAAGGGATGGTAAAAGATATTTACGCAGCCCTGAATTACAACGAGGTTCAATACACAGGAGGACTATTCCTCTCTTTCTGACTCCTTTTTTCTTTAGGTTCTTGTTCTATTTATTCAACAACATTTTTGTTTACTTTATCTTCTTTGATAACTCTCTATTTCTCCCCTTAATTTCATTCAAATTCTCGTCCTCTTATACTTGTGTTTTCCAGCTGGTGTGGTGGACAACATGCAGACTGGAGGTTTCTTTAATGACAAAGTGACAAAGGCCTGTCTCTTCTCCTCCGTCCATGATGCCGTTTTGCACTGTCAGTCTGCCAGGACGCACAGCCAAGATGAGGCCATGTACTGTGTGAGTATGCACACACGCACTCAATCAGACACTTCATCACAACAAAAAGTACTGAACTGTGCAAGTTCACTTTTTTTTATTTCTATAAAGTTACTCGACAGGGGATATACAAGACGGAATTGTTAAAAAGATTAACCTACTTTTTCTTTAAGTTTGGTATGCTCAAAGAGAATACTATCAATGGGCATCATCTACTGTTACTATAGAGAACATCGTATCTAGAGGCATAACCATATTATACTTATTGTTGTTCTAATAAGGAACAAAACCTCGCAGCATTATTCAATTGGAAATGTGGTGTTGTGTATTAAATTAGTTTTATAAAGCCTTTCCAATAATGGCTACAGAACTGCTGTGCTCCTTGAAAGTCACAGTTGACTTCTCTACTCAAAACAGCGCAACAAGATCAACACACTGACATATATCCTATAAAGGTAATATTGTAAATGTGTTAGTGAACAGTTGCCACTTTACATTGAGTTGACATGGAGTAACATTATCATTAATTATCATCCGAGTTCATTCAGCAGTCAGTGGTGTGGGGATGATGTATTAAACTCTTAATATCCTAATGGACAATGATTAAAACGTTTCTGGTTTGGTTCCTTGATCCTCAATCTGCAGCGTGGCTTGGACTGCTGATTGAAAAGGAAATGGGATTTACAGTGAAAAACTATATATATATATATATATATATATATATATATGTATGTATATGTATATGTATATGTATATGTATATGTATATGTATATGTATATATATATGTATATATATATATATATATATATATGTAGGGGTGTAACGGTATCCGTATTCGTCATGGTTCGGACGTCACAGCTCGGTTCATGCAGTCACACGAATACGCCTTTTTTTATAAGTGGGAAAAAAAGTCTGTGGCTGCGTCTCAGGTCAGTTATTTTCATTTCCTCGCTCCTCGCTCCTCGGTATCACCGGAAGTTGATTTGTCTGCGCCATCTTGAGTAGCGTCCCATGGCGCTTATTTCTGCCGGAGGACCGAGGAGCGATAACCGAGGAACCACCAGACCATCCTCCGGTGAAATCCTCAGATACTCGCTCCGCCCCCTTACTGTGTATCGCTCACTGATTGGACGATGCAGCGCATGCACTGATCTGATGCTTCTTGACATGAGAGAAGTTTACCAGCGGAGTGAAGAAAACACATGAAACTCACGAGAGTCACTCCTCAGTTTATACTGTGTTTTGTTTCAATGAATGTATCATTCAGTTACAAATATGTGATATATCTGAACAACAAAGTGGTCAAAAATGATTTTATTCATTTATTGGAAACGTTTTCATGATCGCTTTTTTCGTTTATACATTTTAAGAATGGCGTTTATCTTTTTTGAGAATGAGTTCTTATTTTATTTTATTTATTTGGGTCTAAAACAGATGATACAAATGTATATGTCAGTAAATGTGTACTAACAGAGGCGGGGGTGTGTGTGAAAACAACGGGGACAGAGCTGCTGCCAGACATCAGCTGTGCGGTGTCATCACAAACGGACGTCGACTCCTATCCTCGAGACTTAGTCCCGCCCACAGGAGATGCGAGCGGAGGAGGGGAACCGAGGAGAGAGGAGGGGATAAAGCAGGCGGTTAGAGAAATGAGAACTCCTCTCCTCTGAGCGGTCATTTTAAAGAGACGTCCATTAATGATGACAGGAGGCACAGCAGCCCTCTGTCTGATGGACAGATGTGTTCATGACTTTTAATTAATTGACAGTGCGGTATAATGAGACAATAACAGGCTACAGATGCGGACATATACACACACATATATTTATATAAATATATACAATTTCAGAATCAAACAAGTATGAGAGCACTCTCATAATAACGTAACACAATCAGAGACTGGATATACCCCCCCCTCTCTCTGGTCGCTGAAATGGGGAATTGAAATTACGGGCCAAAAGTTGTATTTACAAGTATTAAGTAAGCATAGGACACCAAACCAACTGAGACCTGTCTGTCCGCCGCATCTACGCACTGTACAACACGCACCTACACACTGTACCACACACACACCTACACACTGTACCACACACACCTACACACTGTACCACACGCACACCTACACACTGTACCACACACACCTACACACTGTACCAACCACACACACACCTACACACTGTACCAACCACACACACACCTACACACTGTACCAACCACACACACCTACACACTGTACCACACACACCTACAGCTCCTAAAGCATAATCGCTCGCGTCCGGTTATACTTCACTCGCGTTTATGTCCAAATCTATCAGATCTTGCTAGTTCTAGTTAATGATACTGCCTGCTTATCAAAGGACCTAAACAATATGCTGGACGCAAAGTATAGCGCAGCATAGAGTGCCACAATCATAAATCTATCGATCATAAATCTATAGATTAGATTTATGATTCGAAAATTATAAAAGTAGGGTAGACATGTGGAGATTATCTGACTGAATAAAACGTGATCCGTCTCTTAAATGTGTGTCAACCACAGACCTTATTTCCAGCTATTTTCCAAAATTCTATGGAGAAATTGCATTGGTTTTTTGTCGAAGGAACCGGAAGGTACCCATGTGCAGCTTACTTCCGGGTTTTAGGACGCGTCACTGTGGCACTCTATTATGCATATGTTTATATGAGGGGTCAAAATCCCATGCTCATAAAATGCTCATATATTTGTTTCTCTTCATTCCCCACGCCTCAAAATAAATAAATAAATATACCAATTTTAGGAAAAGTAACGAAGTTTGAGCATTGTGGGTTTTATATTAACAGAGTTACACATATTTCAAAACGCGAAGTGTAATAACTGTAGTTTGCCTCATGATCCTCAGTGAAGCACAAGCCCATGTTTCTCACTAAATTGTAAGTACAACTTATTAAAAAGATCAGTTCAATGTCGTCTTAGTGTTATTGCATGATGTTGGAATTGGTTTGCCATGAATTTAGTGATGGATTGTAAACATTTGAAATGTAGCAAGTGTTTCTCAGTTACAAGGTTGTTGTTTTAATAAATCAGACACCGATGGTGCAGCGCTGTACTCTCCCTCTTTATATAGGCTTTTCTTCCCTAACACATTGTTTCTGCGCTGATCAGGGGGTACTTGGCTGCATTTCTTTTTCAAAGGGGGTACATTATTGAAAAGAGTTTGAGAACCACTGATCTAATGTATACACCTGTGCTTGCAGGGACGACTGTATATTATTCAGTGTGCTTTTGTTTTAGTTTTACTGTTTGGTTTGGTGCGTGAATTTGTTTCTGCTCCCATAAGAGAGCTCTAACAGAGAACAAAGACGAGGCACTGATCCATGAAAAACAGTTTACAGGAGCAAAGGCTTTTCATTGGGGAGATAGGGAGCACAAACACACACACACACACACACACACACACACACACTGTACCATGCATATGCAAATGTCTAAATACATTCATGCATACAGATTCATATTTGCTGCCCATAATGTATGAATACAGGAATGTACATGAGAGAAGCAATAGGTGGGTTTGGAAGTCCATCTGGCCTATAGTGTATCTCCACTTCATTCAATTTCACAGAAGCATTTCAGCACCCCCGAGGCACACCACAAATTCAATATGTAACATTGAACCTAATGCAGTGAATGCATTAAACCAGAGGGCAAAGTAACAAATAAAGATTTGAAATAGTTTCAACAATTATTTTTAAGAGAGCGGCCTGCTTAGAGACAGTTTAAAGCTAAATGTTCACAATCCTGCTCTGTTCCTCCTCATTAATCTCCAGTGAGACGTTCATGCAGCTGCAGAGAACAAGAACAATCTGGAAGGCATTTTGACAATCTCCTATCCTCTTCATCCTCTTACTTTGTTCCTGTCTTGTTCTTCTGTGTTTTGATTTCTCCTTTCTTCTGTTTCACAGGAGATCCCATCGACACACTTGTGAGCTGTGAGAGGAACGATGGAGGTTAATTTGAAGAAGTGACAGAAACTGTGTCAGTATGAGCATTTTATCCAGTGAGCTCCACAATTCTAGGAGTCACTTACACTCCAACTTGCAGTCGCACACATTGTAGCAAAGACAATTACAACTTAGTACAAACATGCAGTCAAAAATCGAATAATAGCTTAAGCACACACACACATTAAAAAACATTAAATTAGTTTGACTTTATTCAGTAACAAAGCATACTTGCTTGGAGGGTTTATGTATGAACAAATCTGCCAATGTTCATGTACTGAGTCACAAGCCTTTAATTGAAAAGGATTGTTATAATCCTTTCCTGTGAAGATGTGTGAACTTGGTGACGCAACAACAGGAAATATCCAAATACCTCTGGACTGATGAAACTGATGCCTCCCATATGGAAGCAGGGTGTTCTCCCTTCCTGTCTCACTGCGACCAGCAGCTTCAATCACAACCAGGCTCCCGTCCGCACGTTGTTTATTTCCAAATGTGTTCAGGGAACTTGTTTATACTGTATAAGGAGTTGTTGATGATGCTCATTATAGTAACTCAAGCAGAGAGAATGTAGCAGTAGGAACGATCACAGAGGAAATCAAACCCACAACCACCCCAGATGTTCCCATATTGTACCAAACAATAGATAATATTGTTAACCTGTTGTGACCGTGAGTCTCTTAAGAACATTATTTTTTACAGATACAATCCATTGTGTGTTGATTAGAAAATGTAAAGCCACACATGGCCATGGAAACGCAAATATGATTCAGAAATTGATCACTTTCATGTTCGCTGTTTTATTTTTGGAAGAATAAGAAATGTCTATAAACAGTTAGAGAGGTGGATAGAGAGTCAAGTCCACCACAAAGATTATCAACAACAGCAGTCCTCTGGTAACTGAAACCAGTAACAATGAGTCATTGTTTATTGGAATTGTAACACTGAATCATACTTAGTTGTAATAAAAAAACACTATTTTACAGTATTGGGTTTCATTTAACATGCATTTTATTGTCTTGGGCGCAAGGACTGACATGTGTTTCTCCATGGAGTCATCTACAGAGTTTAACAAACAATTCATGTCTAAAAGAGACTTGAGTTGCTTTCCAACCATTACCATTTTTCTGTCCCGTTATATGTGAACTTCCTTTTCCTTTCACTTCATTGTTCAATCTGACATCGAAATCACTTTTCAGTTTGAAGCGTTGTTGTCCTTCTGCCCTTAACAATCAATAGAAAGAAAGGCAGTTATCTAGAGGTCTGGAACCAGGATAGATCTTTCCAAACCTTGAAACTGCACTAATCGAAACGTTTATAATCATAATGGATCATATAAGGATATGTTACATGAAAGGGGTTCTTAGTCAGATTTATCACCAACTCTGCAGTTCTTCTCACCTCTAAGGAGTACAGAAGATCTGATAAACCCGAGCTGAAAGAGTGAATATTGGACCAACACTTGTCAGGTGGCCAGAAACAGGATTTCAAATGAATGCTTATATTGCTCTGTTGTGTAAATACGCAACTGTTGGCTAACAAGTTTGTCTGAACATAAAGGCGCCCCAGTGGTGTTAGCTTGAGAACAAACAATAGCTCCAACAAACCCCCAACCATAACACATTGTGACACCTGTGTGTATGAAATTACATTCTAATTACATAATAACATCTAACATCTCCACTATAAATCAGTAGTTAGATAATGTAATATCATGTTAACAGCTTGTTCTGCTGCCCCCTAATGACCAAAAACAAACTATGAATGCTGCTTTGACCTAGTATTTTGCTCACCTTAACCAAAAATGGATAGAGGTGTTAGATCCCAACATTGTGTATTCATAATTGTTAATGTTTTCTTTGTCATGCCAAACAATGTTCCTATGACCTACCAATAGGATTTTACAAACAAAATGTCTTGTAATTTTAGTGAAGAGAAATATGTTCTGTTATCAGGTGGAGCACTGCAAATATTAAAAACATAGTGGCCCATCCTCATATGACGCTATTTACTCAGGAACATCAGAGGGTCTGGTATTTACAAAATGTGAACCATGTGGACTCAACCTTTTTTACATAAAGTGAGGCTAACGGAAGGGGTGAGAGGAGAGCTGTACCTCCGCCTCTGGGGAACATTTGCAATGTGAGTGTGTGTGTGACGGAGAGAGAGAGAGAGGGTGTGTGTATGAATACTTATTTAGTTACAACCCAAACGGCGCTGACTGCATTCTTCCCTTAGCGGGTGGCAAGAGAGGAGTGTCGGAGAGAGGGACATACAGAGGGAGAGAAAGAGTCCGAGAAGAAGTCGAAACTTCACTGCAGACGCTCCAGCACAGGTTGGTCCTATTTCTACAATATATTTTTTATTATACCTGATTATGGACTTACAATAACAAAAGACTCCAGTGTATTTTATCTTAAACATCAGCATATTTTCCATTTACTCTTTGGTTTGAACCATGTAACTTGTAATTTGCTGAGATGTTTTCACATGTCTCAGCTTCTCTGGCTTCATCATTTGGCTTTTCGCATTAAACCTGCAGACAATAACATTGATGGCCAAGCGCGTGTTTACTACAGGTGCAGTGACATCGATATCAGCACAGTCCAGTTGAATCGATTATTTTAAAAGGCTGTAATATGAGCTTTACTTAAAACACTCTTATTGCAAACGTTTGCCTTCTTCCAGGATGCATGCAGGCACTAATCGCACTGCTGACCCATTATGTAGAATATTCCCATGCATGAAGGTGTCACTGATGGTTTCAGCAGAGATGAAAACAAATGGCAGTTCCCAGCAATAATACTCACACATCCTACAGTGGGATTATTTCTACATGTGGACTGCACACTTCTCACTGTTATTCATGTGTTCTGTTATGATCCTGTCATATGCAGCTTAAATTAATGAGCCATATTTCCCCGCACAGGATTGGCTGCAAAGCAGAAATGTTGCCTGTCAGTGAGGATAATAACACTGACAGACGCGCGGATTGATCTGTTTTTCTATAAAGCTCACCAACAGTAAATCACATAGTTTAGTTATGTTTTATATTTGTCACTTGCGACCACCTATAATACTGAAGTACAATTTGGGTTGTCAGTAAAACTGAATTTCGAAACCCGATCCCCTCAGGAAATAGCTCCACACCATGGCTATTTTTACCTCCAGCGTTTGCCCCGCGTGCACACGGTCCTGTTCATTGTAATGCTGCACATGCCTTTTTCATGATGTAGATGTCCATTATATCCAGCTGCACCTGATGATGCTGTGGAAAGCCTCGTGTATAATGCCATGCGATGGGGAGGGGAAGGGGGTGTGTGCTTCAGAGAAAAAGATGAATACATACTGAAAATGATATGTGTGTGTGTGTGTGTGCGGTTCTGCAGAAGTATGCTGGAGAAATATGTTTGATATAACTGATTTCTGTTGTGATGTTTTTAAGCCTTTATGCCGAGGAAGCACCATCACATGTCCGCGTGTGTGAAATAGATTTTTCATTTTTTATACATAAAGATAGACAGAAAACATATGTTATTGTACCCATTTAACATCCATTCAGTTGTTATATAATATCATACTCCACTCTTTGTGAATGTTTAATCATATTATTTTATTCTGTAGTTGTTATGATTTGTTTTCTTCCCTTTACTGTAGGCTATTGTGCACGTTGACAGTAGCAACACTGCTTTTAATGTGTAGTTATTGCAATATAATAATATTGGTATGGATTCCGATAGACATAGGGAAGAAAATAAATAGAGAGAGAAAAAGAAGAAGAAGAAGAAGATAGAAGGGGGGCTTTTGTAAAACAGAGAATATGGTCTCGTGACGTAACGGCGGTTGTTGCGGAAGGTCTGATAACATTGCCTATAGTGCGCGTGTCCGTATGTGTGTGCATGCAGCTCAGGATTCCATCAATCATATCCTAACGGACATACCGTGTCTTTAGCGATGCATGCCTAACACGCGCACAAAAACCAGCTAATAAATAAACAATGAACGCCGCGACCACCGCCAGCTGCCTGCTCGTCGCCGGCGTCAGTTACTACTTCTACCGCAGCGATGTGTTGATGTCGCTGCTCCGTGTTTTCTCCGCAGACTCCTCCATGCCCGAGCCGGGAGCTGCTCCGCGGCGGAGCCCGCAGGGAGTCCCCTACAGCGACCTGCCGCACCTCGTCAACGCCGACGGACTGCACCTGTTCTGCCGCTACTGGCAGCCCGCCGGCCCGCCAAGGTCAGTGGAGAAGCTGTTTGACTGTATGGTGTACGGGCTATGTGTGTGAAGTAGGCTACTGGGGTCATTTTAAGTGTCGGTTAAACTGTAATGACCCCATTATCATGTGTTGGTGAGGGATGTGACACTGTTCTCGTGGTTGCTTTCAGTCCTGGAGTAAGTCACATGGAGTTAAACTTTTTTTCCCGAAGTGTGTGTGTGTGTGTGTGTGTGTGTGTGTGTGTGTGTGTGTGTGTGTGTGTGTGTGTGTGTGGCGCGTGTGTGTGTGTGTGTGTGTGTGTGTGTGTGTGTGTGTGTGTGTCATACTTGCCAACCTTGAGACCTCAGAAATCGGGAGCATTTCCAAAACCACCGCGGGGGGTGGGGGGGGGGGGGGTGCTAGTGGATCGCCGGAGCTGTATTAGATGCTTATTGTAGTTGTAAGTGCACTGCCCTGCGGCCTGTAGCACCACATGTGTGGGCTGGACCTGTATTTTACAGGAAAGGAGTGAGCAGAGGGTAGAATTGTCTATTCTTGTTCTGTTTGCTGTGACTATCTTCCTCACCCTCTCAGACTTTCAGTTGCGCACGCTACGCTACCATGGAAACCAAACAATGGTGTAGCTGTATTAAAGTCCGAGTGGAAACAGTCCTGTGTAAATCTGATTTTGTCAGAAATCGGGAGAAATATGACCCCGGGAGGAAACCGGGAGAGGGCAATGAAATCGGGAGTCTCCCGCGAAAATCGGGAGGGTTGGCAAGTATGGTGTGTGTGTGTGTGTGTGTGTGTGTGTGTCCAATTTACAAAGGGTATGCCTACTTTGTTGGGCTGTCACTCAGTAACTCTGTAATAAATACCCATGCAGACATTTGGCCCAGCTCCATGCTTATAACAATACATCATCCATCTTCTTTATTTTAAGTCATATGACCCTTTTTATATAAGTACACTTATACACAAAGCTATGTCAAATTAGACAACAAAAGCACATTAGACGCAGACAAATACAATTACCTATTGCAAAATGGATATGTAATAAATCTGCATGGTCTTATCCTAAGCTTGGTAGAAACATTTTAATTATGTAAATCTCCTCGTGACCACCATATGCACCAGGGACTCATACTGGGTCATGACCCCGTTTTAAGAAAAAGATTGAAAACTGTTTCTAGTTCAACCCACTCAACAAGCTTAAACATTTTGTCAACACATCAAACAGTACACCTACTTTACTGTGGTTGGATATTCTCTTGAGCTTAGAGCACAACAACATGCAGGAAGTTACAGGTAACAGCTGAAAAAACGGATTTATTACATAACTCACTTGTCAATATTGCGTGTAATAAAGTGATTGTTGCTTCTCCCAAATTACATCAAACAATACAACCAGATGAATAATGGGTTCAGTTTAAAAAACCAACATGCTTTTGCTAGTGGATCATTCTCTGTTTTTGAGGCCCCTTTGCTATGCACTCCGCTGTGGAAGTGCATGAAACCAAAGACAGATGTCATGCTTAACCTCGCTTACAGACCACATAGTTGCATGTGGTGTGAAGCAAAGGCGTGAAGGGATGTGTCAGAATGGCCCACAAAACATTTTTCAGTGCTGTTGCTGCATTTTTGCTCAACAAACTGCTGCTCATTATTCGGCAGTGATTGTCAGAGAATAATTTGCCCTGCATTTCCTCTTTCGCCCTCTGACGAAGATGCCCAGCCTTGGGCAGCATGCTATCTCCCTTAAGGAGGGGCTGCCCTAGCATTTTGTTGTTGTTACCAGTTTATGACCAGGCAACTCTCGGCCCGAGATAGTTATTGTTGTGGGACACCTGGAACACATCCTTCTCGGGGTGTAGATGACCCCGAGCCATAAGCGACAACAAATGTGATTCAGTGTCCCTCAGCTGTTTAGTCTATCTATTGAAGAATGTAGATTATTACACTCTGAACTAAAACGTTGAACTACAGAAGGGTTCTTCAGAATTGATTTGGCATCTCAACCGTGTGGTCAGACCGTGGCCCGTGATATGTCTTGTGAATTCTCCGGCCGAAGCTCCAAATAAACCGTCAGTGTTTGCCATCAAAGCTCCAGCTCTCCATCGTGTCTCTCTTTGAGTCCTGACTCCAATTGCTTCAGAAGTTTCCCCCACAGTGATGAGTAATTTATTCTTTATTTGCATGCTTGTATACCTGCAGATATGTGTATGTGGGTAAACCATGAGAGTTTGTTTTTGTGGTTGGATTGGGTTTCTCTGTCTGATGCACTCTGCCAGCTCTTGAGAACATGAAGATGTTCATGATTCTGCATGGGCAGTGTGACAAACATTTGACCACATAATTGCCCATAATAGCTCTGATGAGTGAGGCTTAGCTGTGGTCACACAGAAGCCCTTTTTCCAGACCCAAGCCCTCATTCTCCCATGAACATAAATCTACTATCTGCTCATATATTTCAAGCATACTTGGAAATGTATAACTGATTCTAAAAAAGTTTCCTACTCCTCCTGCCAAGACATCCATAGCCCAAATAACACATTTGATTGGCACACCATGGCAGGTTTATTTTACTTCTTCTTTTTTGGAAGTTAAAAGCTGAATCACTGCAGGCTTAAAATAGCTGCAGATCCTTCTGTGTTGTAACTGTTTCAGAGCCAAGGCTTTGGTCAGCTTATATAAGAGCGATATCACTGGAGGCCAACTGGTCTGAAAATGCATGAAGTCATGGTACTGAGAGGCATGCAAAACTCCACGAATTGTTTTGTACTGTTATGTATGATTAGAAGCTCATTATGACATACGCTTTATAGCCGTTCTGTACATTGTGCTTAAATTCAACCTCTCTGTTGCCACAGAATGTGAGCATTCTGCAAAGATTGGTTTGGATACTGCAACAGAAAGCGCTCCAAGCTCCAGTTACACTTTAACAGTTAAATTCTTCACTGAAGCCCAGACTAATTAAAAATATTTAAGCTGAGCTAGCAGCTCCTAAAAGCTGTGTCTGGTAGGTTTACTGCACGTTTTACTAGCTGACAAAACCGAAGCTATTCAGTAAAAGTACACCCTCATCAATACCCCAAACTGATGTATTGGTCTCAATATGCTGTTGAATGCTGTGTTAATCAGAATATAATCGTTAGTGTGGAGGAAACTTCTGTGTAGTAATGCATGGAGTCACCGACTCAGGAAGGAGACACGGTGAGAGTTGGAGCTTTGATGTCAAACACTGATGGGTTTATTCAGAGTATTCGGCCGGAGGATTCACATCACAAATCAAAGAGTCAGAGGTTCTGACTTCACGGTAGAGTTGCCACGTCAATTCTGAAGAGCCTCTCTCTATGCTAGACCTTTTAACTGGTTCACAGAGAGAAATCAACATCTCTGAAGGAGTAGACTAAACAGCTGGGAACATTGAGCCACCTGCGTCCGACACTCATGGCCTCAAGGATTTCACATCCTAGAGTCCACAAACACCGATAAAGAAGTGCCTCAGTGTTCTCACAACAATTACCCTTCGTGCCAGTCAAGTTGACCGGTCACAACCTGGTGACAACAACACATATGGCACCAAGGCCTTTCCTTAAAGGAGATAACAGATGTCAGAGTAAAAGGTTAGATATCTAGAATAATTATTCCTTAACAGTTAGTAGTTCTCATGGGAACATATTTACCTCGAAACCTCTTAATGCTAAATCCCAGCTATACACACAATATTATGTAAGAGTAAAACCTGCTGAGCAAGTTCCACAAAACGAGACACTCCAGCCTGTTGTCTATCGTACAGCCTACACTTGACCATGAAATAAATACTCTGATACACTATACTGTTGTATCACAAACTGCCCCTGCACTGGTGTGTCACACTAAGTTTCATTTGGTCTCAGTAGATGCAGACTCACAGCAACCCACTCACTGCAGCAGTCAGATCAGTAATTTAACACAACGTGACTAAGCGTATCAGAACCCAATTCATGAACTCTTCTAGATGTAGCTTATCCAGAAGCTTATTGCATTATAGGTACATAAGACTTGATTGTAGCCGTTGGCATGAATGGTAATTATACATTCTTAGTATACACTGTGGATGCTTTTAAAATACAAGTTTCACCATTGTTGAAAATGCTATACTTTATGGAAGGATGGATACATTTCTGAAAACGTAAAAAAAAAAATTCTTCTCACTTTTATGATAAGAGTGGTATCATATCAGTAACAGGAGCAGCTGGTGCAGTGATACGCTTTGATGATCAAAAGTTAGAGATTTAAAATGTCACTGGTTTTTTTTGTGACTTTTTGTCTTCAGAATTTGGCTTTTCTTTTTAAATCATTTTGTGACATTCTCACTGAAGAGACTTGCCCTATATATTTGCCCTAGACTTCTGCTTTCAGACATAGACAATTATGAAGTTATTACCCTATCCGATAATAATCCAATGTAGAGGCAAAAATGTAATATTATACATTATTTTATATATATTAAATATTTATATATGTATTTTTATATAGTCTTAAAGTTACAACCAGCCCTTTGAGTGCAATCATAATGCTAATGTGGCCCGTGATGAAATTGAGTTTGACACCCCTGGGCTAGAAGGTTAAAGCCAAGCTTTTTACTGTTTGATCCTTATTCTCAATCTAAACTAATGGGAAGGATCTATTCAATTTGTGTTCCTTTTGTTAAACAGCAGGGTGGTGAAGATGCCTTGAAGAGGTTTGATAACCTTGGTTGATTATTACTTTACTCTTGGCGCAAAAAATGTTTACCGATAATGATATTGTTTCACTAATTTTACAGATCAGGTCTTCAATGTGTCTTCTTTCCAAAATGGTTTTGGTTAGATCGCTGTTTAAACTGAGAATTGTTCCTAGTAGTTTTATTTTTGGTCGTAGCTGGATACACATTTACTTAATGCCAAACGTATTGTCTTACAAAATGAAGCCATTAATGATTAGGATTGTAACTGTTGGCACTGAAGTAAACTATTTATAATTCCTTTTTTCATGACCATCATGACAAACAGACAAAATGTCTGAAAGATACAACAATACAACTTAGAAAGTAATGCAGAAATTCATTTGAAATCTTAATTAGTTTCTTGTTTGTATGAGAAACAGATGGTTCAAAGTTCATTAACTCCTGAAAAGTCCTTTTACTAGAACCAGGAAGTAGGTGAAAGGTGGAGGGGAGGGCCACAGCAATGATTGATAGATGGCCCAACAGGGGCTTTAAACCCATGGAGATCAGCATATCAGCCAAACCAGAGTCTGTATTAAAGTAGTATACTGTACATATAGTAGGGCTGCTCAATTAATCGTATTTTAATCGCAATTCTGATTTTGGCTTGCAACGATTATGAAAACAACATAATCGAAATAAAACGATTATTTTTATTTTTATTGGTTTTTCAGTTGAATTATACTTAAAGTTCAGGGTAATCAACTGTTAAAAGCATACTGTTCAAAAAAAAATTTCAATAAATGGATGTTTTCAAATTAAATGGATAATCGTTTTTAATAATCGTGATATCAATTATTGACCCAAATAATCAAGATTATGATTTTTGCCATAATCGAGCAGCCCTAACATATAGTATATAGTTTATGCATTATTTGTAATGGTCAGCAGGGCAAATACACTGGTGGCTTAAAAAGGACTGATTGTGTAGAAGTCTATGAGAAAATAAGCTCTACTTTTCACTTGATTTATCAGTAAACATGGTAAACATAAGTTATGTCCCAGTCAGAAGACTTCAGTCATGAAGTCTTCTTTATAATGCATGATTTCCATTTTGTAAATTATGGTCCCATTTAGAGTAAAGTAGACAATGAAGCTGGGTTTCAGGTTTCAGCAAACTGTTGATTGACAGCTCGCAACCGCGCAACATTGCATATCCCTGCCTGGTTCCAGCCTCTCATCCAAATACTGTATGGTCACCTCTGGGTGGGAACGACCAAAGAGACAAACTTAAGGCTTTAAAACGGTGTTCCACAAACCAATGGGTGACGTTTCACTTATTTTTATACATGAGTCATACATTCTTTGCACAGAGCACATCTCCACCATGAAAACCACACTCACACGACTAACTGTCACGTACACTTTGTGTCAAAATGTCACGCTGCCATTTCTGCTGCTGGTGTCTCGATGATGTTCCTTCCCTGTTTGGGTTCCTGGTGTCAGGCCATTTGATTTCCCTGCTTCCTTCTATCACTGTTACACATGTCAGTGGAGGCTACTTTACAAAGATAAAGCTCTATAATGGCTCTCTTCATATTTGCACTTGGGGGCAAATTTGGGCTGAGTAATGCACTATATTAAATATTAGGACCAATTGTATGACCATAAAACTAATTTAGTAGGTGATCCCAGAGCCAGCTGTGATCTTTCACAATTAACGAATATAAGAAAAGAAGAGGGGAAACAGATAAGTTAATTTTAGCTTCTTATTCCACTGTTCCTCATTTTCACAATGACTTAACAATTTTAAAAGGATTTAACAGTAAGCTAGAACTATTACTGCATCATTGAAATGACAGTACAATTAACAGCTTAACTGTCAAATAAAATGAGACATGGATTGTTGTAAATAATCTGTACTCTATATAACTTTTTAGGATTTCTTAAATCAAAATATTATACAGCATTAAATGTAATTTAAAGTAGCCCGTGGGGAAAGGAACATTTTGCAGCAGCAAGTAGTGATAAGATGCCGAAAAAGCAAAATACATTTACAGAAGAAAACTGGAAATGGGTTATGCAAACATCCAAAGCTTTAAAATATAGAGGCGACAGCATGGGATCAAAGGTAGTATATTATTTAAATTGTTAAGACATTAACATTAACATAAAACATGTAATAAAGAAAGGCATGTTATTTTTCATTTTAGCAGCATTAAAGCATGTTAACTGAAT
Organism: Trematomus bernacchii; assembly: GCF_902827165.1. Taxonomy (NCBI): domain Eukaryota; kingdom Metazoa; phylum Chordata; class Actinopteri; order Perciformes; family Nototheniidae; genus Trematomus; species Trematomus bernacchii. The sequence goes on along the minus strand of NW_022987727.1, from coordinate 7,878,700 downwards.
CTCTAAATGAAAGATAAACTTCAGTTGTAAGTGTTTAAAGGGGCCCTTTTATACTTGTTTCAAGGTTTCATAAGTGTATTATTAAGTGTCTCCATGCTTTAATGTTCAAAAAGCTCTTTATTTTTCTCATACTGCCTGTGCTGCAGAACCTCTTTTCACCCTCTGTCTGAAACCAGAGCCCAGTCTGCTCTGATTGGTTATCTGGATGGCTCTTCAATGATTGGTCAACTGCTTAGCATATCATGCACAATGTGTTGAAGCGCAAGCCAATAGATGCCCGAGTGTTACATAGTGATGTCACTAAAACAAAAGAGTCCAATGGAGGCAATTCAGGCAGCGGGGGAATGTGGGAGAGAAACTCCATCTAGCGTACACTTTTGGATTTTAGCCTTTGCAGACTATTTACATGTACAAAGACCTACATACTGTAACACACTACAGGAAAAGAAAAAACTGAAAAGCATAATAGGGCCCCTTTAAAATAGTGTCTTGACTAGGGATGGGTATCGAGAACCGGTACTAAGTCAGTACCGGTAGCCGATTGGACGGTATCGGTATACCGTTAAGCTGCTGGACAAACGGTGCTGCTATCGGTATATGAATTACTTCCTTAGTTTAAACAATTCTGGTTGGTTGAGAACCCTCATCCCGTGTGACGTATCCGGTTTGAGTACCTCTGATTGGCCACTGTGAATGCCACTCGTCATCTCTCCTAACAGCGCTCTTATTATTGTGAGACTCCCGGGGGCAGACGCAACATCTTGCAATAAACAGCGTCTCAAGGCTTCTTAACATTTAACAACCTATTCATGATGCATACCCACTTAACGGGAAGAAACTCAGCTAACAGACGATATTAACCATTTTTACCTACACGGAACAGAAGTCCAACACCAAGAGTCTAAATCAACACTTAGCGAAACGGGCTAACGGGGCTAACGGCTACTTTAGCACATAACTGGCAAAAGCTATCTTTTCTACGTCATGTTACACTGTCAAACACACACATACCTGCTTGGTATGACATTGAAAAAGTTACATTAAATAATAAATACAAATAAATTACAATAAAATGACTGTTGTTTAATCTTCACATCTTGTAATCATGTCTATAATTTTGAGCACCAAATTATTGAAAAGTATCGATAAGGGTATCGAAAAATACCGGTATCGTTAAGCAGTATCGGTATTGATATCACTAAAATCCTAGCGATACCCATCCCTAGTCTTGACTATTAATAATTAACGCTCTTAAACTCACACACTATCACTTATGCCATTTTCTATCTAACTGTGGCTGAGAACATCATGCCATTATATAATGTCAAACCCTATCACCACCCTATCATGCAGATAGGTTGTGTGTGATGTTCTATGCAGATAACAGAGTGTGCCGTTTGCTTGTTGCGTCATGAAAAATGTTCCTCCCAGTTGTTAGCAAAAGCTTTTTCATTATGCAGCGTAACATTTCCAGTATTCTCTTTGGTTTACCTTTCAGTATGACTGGTGTAAACTCCCCTTCTGTGGCCGCCTGCTGTTTGTCTGACTCCACTTCTCTCCATCGCACAGCAACATCATCTGTCTCTGTCTGTTGTGTTTTCTGTGCAGCACACACACACTTTATTTTCTGTACCAGTTTGTCACACTTCATCCTTCTCTCCGACTCCATCTCATTTCCCACCTGTCACTTAGTTTTTGTCTGTCATATCCATTTTGTTTCTGCTCCAAGTGTTTAATATCTCACCGTCACCTGGGACTTTACGGGTTCTTACAAAGCCTGAAGGGGTCTTTAACACCTTCTGAAATGCCTTGAATTTACCACAATACACTGCAGCTGCTCTGGCAGTGTGATACTGTAGCTGACAAGATAACTGTAAATAGTGTAGCTAGATTTTTGTATTCAGTTTCTAACATCTGTTGACTTTAAATACTGTTTGGCCTATGCTTAAATATAATCTATTTGAAACTAAACAACTGTACTTTACCTTATACACTTTCTCCTTTCCTTAAATTGTTGCCTTTATATATCCATACACACCCCTTACTATACTACCCCTATTACTGTACATTCACTGAGTCTGCACTTAACAGCACAGATGTGGTCACCCACCCACATACATACATACATACACACAAATACATACTTTGGGCGACTCTTTGCTCAGCAATTTGTGGTTCTTTTTCCTACACTCACACTCTGTTAGACACCAGATTAGAGTAAAGGGACACTGACACGCACCATTTAGTTCTGAGCAGTCTAAGTCTATTAATCGTATTAAAATGCCAGTCTTCAGTCGCTCTGTCTCGTCTTCTGGCTCCTGTCCAGTCTGGAAGCATGGAGCGAAATCCCTTCAGTGCCAAGAATGAACCTCCTTGGTATGTTTAAGAAAAACAAAGGCACATCAGTAACACCTATCACATGGTGTTGAACAATCCCCCCAGCGACCTGTCCAAATCAATATATTCAAATGTCAAATATAATGTCTTTGAAGTTGTTCTGCCTGATTAAACATTGCCCTGCCCAATCAGGTGCAACAAAGGCAGGGTGGTATTAGCCTTTTGCAGCAGCCATTGACCTGTCCTATTAGTCAAATAATGTCTCCATTTAACTCAAGTAAGCCATCGCCGTTTGAAAGAGAGCAAACTTCATCAGCTGCTTGGAATTAAGCCATCATTCATTTGATCAGTCACACCTGTGCTTTGGCTGCCGTCACATGTCAAATATCTTTGGTGAAAAAGGGATTTTGTTCTGCTTGTAAACACTGACAGTATCACACACTTCGATCTGCTAGTACATTTTTATTAAACTTTTCATGACGATCCATGATGCAGATTACCGGATTCGTTCTATTTGCGGCACTTTAGCTCTGTCAAAGTTAGCACCAAAGCTCTTGTGCATTTTTCTCAATAATCTACATGTTTCAGAGGCCTGTAAAGATGTTTGATAGAAAAGAAAACATAACGCAAAATGAACTATAGGTTAAATAAAGAATTTAGGCACATAATGTACATGACTGCAGATACAGTATATATTACGTTCTCCTTACTAAACTTTGCCTCATTGTTCCAAAGTAATGAAATGTAAACATAATTTAATTAATATTTTTCAACTGTTGAGCTATGAGCTTCCTAAATACCATCAAATCTGTTCAATTGGAGTATAAACGCTTACTAAGGGGACTATAACAGCCATCAGACATACTTTCCATTTGTATTTATAGTTGAATTTTTAAGCTCCTCACCATTGGATGTTTGTAATTATGGTGATCGCAGACAATTAGTGGGTCCCCTTGCAGGAATAAAGCAGATCTTAACAGCTCTGCAGGTTTATTGCTCTGGATGGTGGTTATGAGGTCTCAGCAGTGAGCGCAACTGAGGTAAATAGCCAGGTTGTTGCTTCTTACAAAAAAAAACATGTAAATGAAATGGATTATGTTTTGGAAAATAATGGAAAAGTCACAGAATTTCACATCAAGGTGAGAGAAATCCTACAAGGATTTGGTCTCTCCTCATTATGAGTGTGAGTCTCTGCGCATCAGCCTCTTGCCTAAAATGCCTGAAATATTCAGCTTTTTGTGAAACATTCACAGTGGAAGGTGCAGAATGTGGCACTCGAGCACAGTTGGCAGGTCTGTGAGTTCCTCAATAATCTTGGAGCAGCCAGTCAGCATTGCATTAAGGGGATTAGGGTCTTGGCTTTGTTTTGGGTCTGCGGTTGTTTGGAGTAGCTCTGAGTAGAGCAGGGGGAGGACCAGACTCTGTCTCACTCTGCGAGAGTTTTAATAAGGCTGGTTATAAGCCATGTTGTTCCAGCAACTGAAACCAGTGTGGGAGACAAGTGGGTCTCCAGTTCCCATGAGAGATGGGAGAAGAGAAGGACAGGGAGAGACTGAAGAGAGATAATGAGTTAGAACATTTAAAAAAAGCCTCTTTTCTTGTTTCTGAGAGATAAAAGTCCTGCAGCTGCACAGATAAGGAACCAAAACATTTGGTGGGAGAATAACCATGCAGGTGGAAACGCACATGTATTCCTAAAGATTACTGTAGTGTTCATTTGAAGATGATCCCATTTTAAAGGCAAACACATCCGCTAAAGAACATTATTGTGTGAGCTGTATCCTGGGCTGAAACCATTTTTCAAGAAATCTACTAACTGATAAACATAAATTAAATCATCCTATTTTGACAACTGATCAACAAGTTATTTATTTTCATTTATCAGTTTTTGACAAATTAAGAAACAGCCATGGTGATAGGATAGGCCATTTTACGATTTCACATTTTTATGGCCTTTTAAAACCATTCAATTAAAAAAGTAATGGAAATGTGTATCAATACTCAAATTAATAAATAGATGCTGCCCTACAAATAAAACATCCCTGTTCAATTAACAGCACAAAGATACTTGACATAATCGTGATTTGTCAATTCGGCTTTGCCTTCAAATGAACGTTTTTAGAACATTTTTGCTGCGTCAAAAGGCACTTCACATTTTCACAGCTGCCATGTTAAGAGGGCTGTCATACCTGGTCTTGTCTGTAGAAACACCCGACAGAGCCCACAGTGCATGTAGTGCATGTGTTCACCCAGGTGAAGAAAGGGGTCTGGTAGATCTCTCAGTAAAGCAGTGCTAAAATGTCACAGCCTATTGAAGTAACACTTGTTCCAGACAAATGCCTCTTGAGCCTCGCCAGAAGAATTTTTAGCAAAGTGGGAACATTTCAGTTCTGAGCCAACATACTGCAGAAGCCTGAATATTGTCACAGCAGAAGCCTGAATCTGAATGAGTGCAGATTGCTGTCAAGATCAGATTTATGGCTAATTAAATCCTTCAGAAAAAGATTTCACATCTCCTGCTGTTGGCTGTCACCAGGCATGTTGCCGTCATCATTTGATGTTTTATCTTGCAAATCAAGGGTACTCATAATTAGGCCTGCCCTGATTTTGCTCTAAGTCGACTGAGATTTATTTAGTTATTTAATCATTCTTAAAAAAATGTCATACTGAATAGATTATTTCAAAGTAACTTATAAGCACATCTCTGGTAAAAACAAGATTCAAAGTTGTGCTTTTACAGGATATTCTGTGGGAAAACCCGTTTTACTGATCTGTCGATTAAATCTACAAATGATTTTGTTGCTAAACTGTGAGTTAGAGATATTAAATGCTTTCTTTAGTCCATGACAGCTCTGCTTACAATTGAAATTGACAAGAGAAACCAAAGATGGAGAAAAATGTGAGGTTATGAAGCAGACAAAGAAGTACTGAGAGAATGATGGATGGATAACGCCTTCAAAAAGAAAGGACTCTAAAAACGTCACATTAAACTGTAGTGTGTGGTTCACTGTACACTTATCTTTACAATGAAGCCAGATTAGCTCCACCCACTGCTGCCCCTCTGCATGTGTCTCAGAACATTGTGCCTATACAAAGACACTCATTCACACACACTCACATGTTCACACACAACAAGTGCAGAGGAAGTCTTACCCCGAGGCCATGGCTTTTCTAAAAGGAGGGAAAGAGCAGCGGGAGAATTGATAATGAAGCCTGATGAACAGCTACTCTTATTCTACCCGCCTCACACTCTCACACACTTTCTCCCTGTTTCACTCCCTTCCCTTTTTCTCTGTCGCTGAATACATTTGGGCTAATTGTCTGCTGCTGATTGAAGCTTCTCAGCACTGCGGCTTAGAGGAGGAACACTGCAGGGTTTCAGTTCAGCTCCCTGCTTAATATGCACTGATAGAGGAAGTAAAACTTTACAGACCTGCTCGCACAGCCTTGGCATTAATTAGCAAAAAAGTCTCTTCTTTCCGAGAGAACATTAAGTTAAACCACCATTTATTTTAAAGAGTATGCTTTACATGATATCTCTTCTCTCTTTCCTGGCTGAAATTGATTTAATAGGTGAAATTAACAATGGATTCTCCTGGTAGCTTTTAAATAATGAGCCTTATTATGTGTAAAGAGCATTTCCTTTGACATTCGGTGCTCGCTGGAGTTTACCTTTGGGGCATGTTTGACAGATTGCTTGGTGCATTGTGTAATGAGACTGAGGTACCTCAAAGAAAAGGTAGACAAAGACTTTATTGACCAATTATCCTGGCTTACATATCACACAATTACCTGTAGGCAATATTATAACCCCTTAACCTATTAGTTTAAGGAACAACACAAGCAGTAAGCACTTAAACTACATACTACAATACAATGTTTACTTCCTTGTATTTCTTGTAATCATTTCCTTCTTTTCAAGCTCCGTTTTTACCAACTCCTGAGGGAAATCTGTGGCTCTGCTAAAGGCCAACAGTCTGTTTACCGGCTAGTTCCTAAATCTGCTGTTTGGTGCTAATCTCAATAATCTTTTTGGGTTATGAGAACAGTGAGACTCATTAAACAATTGGTTGAAACTCGCATAGAGCTCTGTCATCCGTAGGTTTTTCCCCAGCAGTGACACATTTCACACTTTCAGTTTTCATTTTGGAATTTGATACATCATTTTTATATAAATATATATCCACCTCAATTAACCACATCTGTTTCAACAACCTTCCAAAATCTCTTTAAAGCCAGCTTAGTTATGTTTGGACTCAAGTGGGCCTGGAGGAGATTGAAAAATTACTGTTAATTGAATTTTAATTGAAACAGCTGCCGAGATATAAGATACAGAAATATAGTATGTCCCCATGAGCAGTGTGTGGGTAAACAAAATTGAGCTGCTGACCATAAACCCAACCCAAGAAGTGGTTTATAGTCACTTGTGTGAGAAAGGAAATTCTTGTGCAATTAACTGAATCATTTTCTCAACTACAAAATAGTTTCTGTTGCAACAGGAAAACTGCGGCATATTTAATCTTTTTTAACTTTTGGTTATGCCTCTGGTTGGAAAATGACTCACTGAATCAGCTGTTCTGAAGAAACATTCGCATACAGGCTCCATTTTGCTGAATGTTTTAATGAATACTCTCCGAAAACAGAACTTAAGTTTACACGAAAACAGTCAAAGTTGATTTCTGTGAATTAGTGTGTCACAACTTGTTTACTGGATTCCCTCAGTGTTTACTTTGAGCTGGAAAGGAAGGGCGTGTTGAGGCAGATAGAGAGACAGATGGATGATAGCTGCTATCTCTACTAACATTCCCTTATTTTTGTCTGACTCTCTATCTCTCTCAAACACAAGTAGTCAAAGCAATGACGTACAGAGATGTATTTACATGTTACCAGGAAAGAAGCTCACACACAAAACTTTGCATCATTTTGTTCTCCCTTTTTGTCCTTTATGGTACAATTCTGCTCCTCGTATTGTACTGAAAGAGATATGTCTTCAAGCTTTCTCCACTGGAACCCTTTGATAAGTCAAGGAAAGATGACGCTTCCTTGTAGATAAATGGAAACTTCTGCTGTTTGTTTGTATCTGTGCAAGATAGCACACAAAATAGAGGTTTAAGGAAGCCTGCTTTTGTTAACACTTAAATTAACTCTGTCCTCTCCTCCTCTCAGGGCTCTGGTGTATATTGCCCATGGAGCCGGGGAGCATTGTGGGCCGTATGATGAGATGGCACAAAGACTGAAGGAACTGTCCATGCTGGCGTTTGCGCACGACCACGGTGAGTCCCAAAAACACATTACAATACATTAAAACACACACCTGCACTCACGGCAGTTCAAACAGACAATAGCTTAGCCTCAAAGGAAGCCCTGATTACGGTCCTGGTTAATTGTTGGGGGAACAAAGCCTGTAAACGAATTAGGCCCTGTGGTATATTGTTCTATTGTTCTGCCGCAATGTGTGTGTGTAGGTGGAGAAAACATCACAAATGTTAGTGTGGATTGGAGTTAGGGCTGTACCCGAATATCCGAATATTCGTTCGTTGGAGTACTATTCAGGTTTCAATTTCGTTATTCGGATATTCGTAATTTATTTCTTTTTTCTTTTTTTTTGGCAGCCGCGCTGCACTGTGGCTGCCAAATTGAATTTATTGAAAACTCCAATATCAACGTAAGAGCTTGTGTCTCTTTGGGGGGTGCTAACACTTAACCATAAACGTTATCGTAGATATGTAGATATAACTTTTTCTCCATTAATCTCCGTCACGTTGTTTCCATAGCAACAACAACTTCCTGTCAACAGCGCTAACTCTCCTTCAAAATAAAAGCATGTCCATACAAAATACGAAGCCAAGCCAAATTACACTTAAGACACATATACAACTGCAACGAAAGTAACAAACACAATGCAATATCCTTTTCAATTTCAAAGAACACAAATTGGGTTGTATACATTAACAAATAACTATAAAACAACAATACTGTAGAACAGGGGTACTCAAACTTTTTTATTAAAGGTCCAGTTGTGAACTTTATACAAGGTCACTGGTCCGGATCAATGCCAGTAAAGTCCCCCCCCGAGCGGAGAAACGAAACTGAAATTAAGAAGCAGTTTCTTGGCGCGCTATGCATGGGGCCCCCTTGAGGGGGTTTCCCGACATGTCGTTGCAGTAAATTAAAGGGTGTTTCATGTTGTCGTTGCTGTGGACCTTCTTAATCTACCTTCTTTGGGGGCCCCCTTCTGGTCCAAGCACTTGCCTGCCTTGCCTGTCGGTAAACGGCGCCCCTGTATACACACACACATTCAATACATACATACAGTATGGTGGCTTGAACTAGTGGGAGAAATGGCACTGTTTGTCTGTAGTCAATGCCTTGAACCTCGGCAAAAAAGGCATTAGAAGCATTAGAAAGTCAAGGTAAACTTGCGGTTAACTTGCGGTCTGCAATGCGTGTCGCGGTCTGCAATGCGTGTCACGCTCGCGCACACAAGTAAATCTATATGCACGTTCATTCTCACAACGCGTCAGACACAAGACGCGCGTACATGATGATGTACATTAATTTATCAGAATCAGAATTCTTTTTTTTTCTTTTTTTATAATGGGACACAGGGTTCGGTCCGGATTGATTTGCAGTTCGGTCCGGATCCGGACCTTGGTCCGGAGTTTGAGAAGCCCTGCTGTAGAATAACTAAATGAATGCCGTGAATAAACCGAAATACACGTGTTGAAGCGGTTCGCAGCTGATTACTGATTATCATCTCCGTGTGGACGGGGTCTTAGGCCTAGGCTCCACGGGAACGAAAACGGGTTGAATCCGCATATTTCTCTTGCGTATAGCCCTTTAAGCTACACGACGCCGTAACGGAACGGTAGAAACGGACCCTGCAAACGACAACGGGTCCAAAGGTGGATAGATCTGGGAACGGAGCGCTCTGGGGGGTCCAACGGGGCCGTGTGGTAGCCTATACGGTCATCCGTTTCTGATAATGACGACGCAATAGCCCCGCCTCTCCCCGCCTCTGCTGCTCACCCCCCGCAAAAGTACACTGCACACTGAATTCAGATTATTTATCTTTATCTCGATATGGACATAAACGCGAGTGAAGTCTAATCTGACAGGACGGAGACACGCAGCTCCTCCGCTGTGATGCAGCGGGAGCAAAACACACACTTCAAGTCAGATCATCACCCTTAGCTATTTTAATTACCTCTCAAACTACCTAAACTAGTTATAAATATGTTTATTTTTACTGTCGGGTTTACTTACTGGATCAGCTGCTGCATGAGGAAGCATGAAGATTTAAACTTTAACACACGTTGACCGGCGAAAAACTCTGCCCGGTTCCCTCGGCCCCCACCGCGGAGAATAAACAGAAGTGCAGCCATGACAACTATTCTTCTTCGCTGCTTTTGTGGAGGAAGTTGCTGCTTTTGTGGAGGAAGTTACAGCGCCGTACAGGCTCGGCATATGTACTGCAGCTTTTCCAGCGGTTGGATCTAAACGGAGCTGTCTCATGTGGGCAGACACTATCCGGTGTATATTGCGTGTGGGCGGAAGCTTTTTGGCGATTGCGTTTGCGTTAATCCTGTGCGTTTTGCCGTATGCGTTCCCGTGGAGCCTGGGCCTTAGTCTTCAATGTGAGGTGTTAACAGGTCCTAGTTACCGCAGAAATGTGTGAACTCATCAGCCTGCGAAAATAACATCATGTGAAGAATGGAGTCATCCATAGGCAAACAACAGATAGAAACAGAGTGTGACAAGACAAAGAAATAAAGTCTCAGCTGCAAATGTGGAAATATTTACAGAGGTAGTCATCTCAATACAAAGCAGGCAGAGGTGAGATAACAGAGAGTGAGTGATGAGGATGACTGAGCCTGCTCACACAGGAGCAGTTTGTTCTGTGACTCGCAGTAAAATGTCACACTGTTAAATGAAAAATACTGAACTGGAAGTCCCAGTGGCAGAGACACTAGTTTTTCATCTATCTATAGCTCAGTAACACACACACACACACACACACACACACACACACACACACACACACACACACACACACACACACACACACACACACACACACACACACACACACACACACACACACACACACACACACACACACACACACACACACAGAGCTCTTATTTATTCACAGCCTGCACATACTGGAGGTGTGTTCTATCTGTCCCACACTGCAGCTATTTACCAGAGAACAACCTCCAGAAAGAGCTGCTGGCTGCTTAATTAACTCCAAATCCAACTGCAGACGAGCAAACTTTGTATTTAGCCGTCACACAGTGAACATTTAGGCCTTGTGGATACAGAAATGTGGACATATCACGCAGACTACAACAATTTATTATCAAGATCAAGAAGTGGTGAAATAATCAAAGTGGATGTTTATGCAGAGGCAGAGTTAACAATGAGAGGACCTGCCTAATGATGTCTGGGAATGTTCCTCTCTCATTACATTATAAAAAACTTATAAACAGTTAATAAGATTAGGGCTTGGCAATTTGTGAGTTAATTAGTTTGTGCAAAAAATGTTTTCACACAGCTTTGATTGGATTAAAGTGGCTTGGGACCGCTACTAGGACAAAAGAGTAGTTTATTTAGTGTTTGATTGAGTTTATTTCAGACACCAAGCAATCAGTACGCCATGAAAATCACATTAATAAAAAGTGTGTCAGCATCAAATAGCATTATTAAGAGTATATTGTATAGTCTGTTTATACATCAGCCTCTGGTCATATTTTCCCACAGAGTAATAGTTAAAAATATAAATGTATTAACACTTTCTTACAGCTACATGTAGATACTGTAGTACATTATAGAACCAGTTATTCTATGTTTACATGATGCAAATAATGGCTTAACATATTTTGGTTTTATAGATTTTCTTTAAGATGAGCTAAAAAGATAACTTTTGTTGCATTTTAGAGATTAAATATTGTTTCAGTTAAACAACAAATCATCAATAAATTAAACAAAAATGAAAATAATTATAATCTGCTGAACACGTTTTATCATACGATATACAGTGAGTGTTCACAGGAAATGTGGGCCCCTATAGTCCCCATCAAATGCTTCCAAGAGACATTTTAATTATCTATTTCTCTCCATACAAATCAATTGTGCCTTTTTCTTAAGCTGCAGCCACCTTCTAATGTAATAAGCGTGCAAAATTGATCTAATTCATGCCGCAGATAAAATGAGTCACCTGGGCCGCCTTTGTTATATAATCATATGTGAAATCCAATTAACTCATTACCAAGAAAATCTAAAAAACATCATATCAGCCCTGATGTTTGCATATTGCACAGTTCCAGGCGATCCCAGTTCTGCCACGTCTGTGTGTGTCTGCCCATGTGTGACTATTTGTGTGTGTTGGAGGGTAATAACAGAAGATGTGTATTCAGTAGAGTGTGGGGTAATTGATCTGAAGTGGGAGGGGATATGGTTTCCATCGATCTGAAGTTTGCAGTGCTGCATCGCTCGCCGCTGGACATTGATTTACACGCTTCAGTATTGACGAGGAGAAAAGTGTTTAGCGTTAGACCTCATGGTGTACATGTGCACACACACACACATACACACACAGATTACAGAGCGAGATGGTCTGAGCTGCACAATGTTTAGGAGCTCAGTGGTGCTATTGGTTCAGTGGTCGCCAAGGCAACTCACCTCACCCCTCAGCCACTGCTGCAGAAACCTCAGAGGAGAAGACACACACAATCTATGTATGCATACACACATGCATATTCATATTGATATTTTCCATCCTCTCCATCTGTCAGTCAAATGTCTCTCTCCTGTGGCTTAGTCTCGTCTGGTCTGTCTCTCCTCCTCTCACCCCTCCTCCCCCACTCCTGCCTTCCCTCCAGTTCTCTCAAGTTTTCACACCGTACTTTTCCCTTTTAGTTCCGATAGTTCCTGGGATTTTGCGTTCACACCAAAAAGAGAACTTAGTTCATGATAACTTTTCCCCCCCTTTTCAGTCCCTGCTAGAGAGCAGGTACTTTCCTGGGGAGAGAAAAGTTCCAATTTCTGATTGGCTGGGCGAATTGCAAACCACGCCCCGTAAAACTCTGAAAGGTTTTGTGAAGCTGCCAATTGTATTTGCTGGCATTAGCATTATTAGCATTAGCATTAGCCCAGCGCACCAACGGAGAGAGACTAATTTATGGCAACACAAAAACAAACATGGGAGCGGTGGAGATGAGGAGGTGTCGGCGTTCTGGCGATTTACTCGGAAGGCTTCAGTAGAAGCTGCTGGGAGTCCCAGCAGCTTCTACTGAAGCCAGTCCCCAACTCCGGGGACTTCCGGCTGGGGACTTCGGGTGGCAGTACAGAGAGCCGAAGTCCCTCCCTTTCCGGTGGACCTCCATGGGACCTTATTTCGGAAAAAGTATGTATTGAAGTCAATGGCGAGAGAAATATTATCTTTCGATCCCGTTCGAATTGTGCCATGAATTCCACATATGATGTTTGTCAATTTAAAAGATAATTTTGCAAGTCAAAAAAATAAAAATGTGTCATAAAACTGTGAAGTAACACTTTTCTTTGTGTGAAACCGCTCAATGAACTACATCTCCCATCTCGCACCACACACCAAGACGGCCGTCGAGTTGGCATATTTCACTTCTTTCTTTCAGAATGAGGCGAAAAGTATTAAAAGAGGTGAAAATCACTACAAGTCTGGGCATGTTGAGAGCTGTACATACACAAAAGGGGAGTTAGTCGGTTCCGTAAGAGCCAGCATGCGGGACCGGGATTCTGGGATTTGTAGTCTTTCTAGTTGTGTATTTTTCATAGTCTTATATTTCAACAGTTTTACGACAAACTGTGACTTTTTTGACATGGAAATTATTTTTTAAGATTGACAAACATCGTGGCACAATTCAAACGGGATCGAAAGATACGTTTTCTCTCTCCATTGACTTCAATACATACTTTTTCCTAAATAATGTCCCATGGAGGTCCACCGGAAAGGGAGGGACTTCGGCTCTCTGTACGCCGTGAAGTTGTTTGCTGCCTGCCAGTAAACCCAAAGCAGAAGAAGAAGAAGTGACGTCAGCGGCTTCATTTGCGTAATCTTCCCTCAGGGACTTATTCCAGTGTGAACGCAATCTGCTCTTTAGTTCCATGGGGGAACTAAGTGCTGGGAACTAAGTACAGCAAAGTACTTGGTGTGAAAGCGGCTATTCTTCTTAACTCCCTCTGGAGTGACGTTTGACCATTTACATGCACAAAAAATAACACACTACAAGGAAAAGGATAATCATAAATGACACAATATCATAATAAAAAAACATAATATTATCAAATGAAGATGCAAATATTGTTTGATTTGAAAAACGCTTTGCTGACTTTATAATTCATTCATTAATGTGCATAAAGTGTCTCACTTTATTAGTCACATGATCCCTCTTTGCCTTCTTATTTGTCGTGCACATCCTTCTCCCCACTGATAGAGCAGGGCATATCAGTGTTTATGTAATACAGCCAACTACTGGAAAAAAGTTAATTGTATTTGTATCTTTTCCCTATGACAAATTGTGTTTTGAAATAAGTGTTGAAGCTATGATAGATAAGCAAGGAATTACCCGGCTTTTTTTCCTCCTTTGCCTTTTGTGAGATATTAAAAACCTCTTGAAAATCATAATATATACTCCAGATGTATAACTTTCCTCACACCAGTCTCTTCTTCTTCCCTTCTTCCCCACACAGTTGGCCATGGTCAGAGTGAAGGAGAGAGGATGAATATCAAAGACTTCCAGGTATACATCAGAGACTCGCTGCAGCACGTTGACCTGATGAAATCCCGCCACCCGGGCCTGCCCGTCTTCATCGTCGGTCACTCCATGGTAGGACACTTTCCATGAAGCATTAAAGCTCACCTATTATGCTATATTTGAACAATATATTATAGGGCCATATCTATACAAAACATGTCTCTGAAGGGTTTTGCTCAAATTGCCAAACAGATCACCCATTCTAGCCCTGCCTCATACCCCTCTATTTCAGCCCTGTTACTAAAGTGCTGTTTATAAGCGCTAAATGTTGCTAATCTAAACACAGACCATATTTCTTCCAAAACACCTTGCGCATTGTTTCTGATACAGCGAATTTCTGATAGGGGACGATAGGGCCGTGGGCAGACCGTTGCCAGGAGATCAATGTAAAGCCAGCCAACATTTTAGTAACGTCGTCATGACCGCAGCAAATCTGGATCAGCTCCGTTGTACCCCCGTTTTTAGAGATTTGGGTAAGGGGGAAAAGAGAGAGGGTTGTATTTTCTGACACTTTGTGAGTCTCCTTACGCACCGTGGACACGTATTTATATATAAAATACATTAAAAAGTGCATTTTGCATAATAGGTGACCTTTAAGCTGTTAATGGCAGATTTAACTGTGGGTCAGTCATTGGGTTGTGTTTTATTCTAATCACATTATTGTATTTTTTTGTAAAAAGCTCTGATGCTTTTGTTGAGTTTTGTGTATCAGCTTTGTTTGGTATGAAATAACTTGCTATTGTTTTAGAGCTGCTGGTTCAGTGTGCTTGACACACACACACTAGAAACAGCTGCATGAAATTGAAGGGCGAGTGCTTTTGGAAAATAAAATACATGAAAAAAATAGATGAGAGGTTTTCTGCGACACGTGACATTTAGAAGAAAGAAATGGCACACGCTCTTCTTGAAATAGGAAGTGGTTTTATGTCCTAAATTAGTCAGCCATGAAAAACAAGTCCTTGGTGTTCACCAAAACATGACTGCATAATAACAATACAATCAGGGTGGTTTAATATCACAGGAATTGTTTAAGAAATAACTGTAAAACCAACAGATCCATCATTTCTGTATTATTAAAAACTCCATGTTTCATCTGCAGGAAAGAGTTCAGGTTAGGTTTGCCTCGTGGTGCTTCACAGTGAGCTTACCTTTCACACAGTGACACAGATTGTACCGCTGGTCGCTGAAAACCTCCAACAACACAGAAGCAGGTTCAGTGACCGGTACAAGGGCAGAGTGTGTGTATTTGTTGAAGGAGAGGAGACAGTGTGCTCACTTTACCCGGTCTGACAAGGAATCTAGCTAACATGTCGGGTTACGTTCACCTGACCCTCTGTGTCTGGGTTCACCTTTACCCTAAATTAAAGGCTTCCATATGTAGTGGAATATGTATACTATACTATACAACAGTAGTTGTCTTAACACATTGCAATCTGTTTCTGTTTTTATTTAAGGAATATGGGCTTTTTTTCATTATTGTGTCAATTACTTTTCTCTGAATCTATTTATTATTTTAATAAATAGTTTGACATTGATACACCTATTTTCTCTCTGGCAGATCATCAATAACACTTTCATATCTATGTGTAAAATATGAAGTAACAGCCAGCAGCTCAGTTGCGTAGATATGCGAAAAAAGGCGACGTGGCCCTGTCTAATTGTAACAAAATCCCTTCTGTCGTTTCCCACTCAGTCTCATTGCTAAACTAATCTAACAGGCTACTGTCAGTAGCTTTAGATGTTATGTACAAACATGAGAGTGATATCAATCTCCTTCATTTAATCTAGGGCAAAAAGCAGTACATATTTTGTTCTAACTTCTGCTTCAGCCCAAGTAATAACTTGTTTTTACCGACGCAATAGTCCAAAAGTCAAAGACATTCAAGATATAAACAGACAAATTAAATAAATCTAAATATATGAGAATCAAGTTGAACAATTCATTCATTATTCAAACGGAAGAAACACATTAAGTTACTGTTGTTAAGAAACACAAATTGTCTTACAATCTCAGTCTTTATTTGGATGTTGAACTTTAGGGAGAGCCAGGCTAACTGTTTCCTTTGTTTTCAGTCTTTATGCTAAGCTAAGTTTAATACATTATTTATTTCCCATTTGAGCTCCATTTCAGTATCAAATTGTGTTATAAGTGTTAAGTATGTGTCTTTGTGAGAGCTACAGACAGTGTTGATCCAGAACTCTCACTAAGAAAGAAATGAATTACACATGTTACCAATCACCATTAAGGCTGACCAGGGAATGTTTTTTAACAGATGAGTTTATTCAATTTGTCACAGCGCTGCAATGAACATCATGACCTCTCACTGTTAGTACTCTCAGTACAGCCAGCAGAAAACAAACAGTATTGATGAGTTACATAATAAGGGGTCACTGTCAGTGTTTGTAGGTCCAGTCAATTTGTACTCCCATGAACTCACTTCTGTAAGAATAACAAGCCGCTTAGACTCTGCATTCATTCAGAACGCAAACATGTTTTTGTTTGCGTTCTGAAAACATAATATCTCATGTTGTATAAAGGAACTTCACTGACACAGAACAAGTAACATGATGTGCTGCAGGACACAGTATGTCCCACCTGCGTTAGTCAGACATATTTCAGTACAAACACAAATACACAGTTTATAGCGTTTTAGCTGGAAGTGTATTTTCAGGCCGGGAACACAGAGGATAAAAGCAAATTCATTACAGAACTGTTCTGCGGCGAGACGCATGGAGCCTTGTTATCTCGCAGCGCAGCAGTGATTCAGTGGGCTCCAGAAATGTCTTTCTCAGAAGATATGACAAGCTTTGAAAGAAATGTATCTACATTATGGAAAAAATATATACAGTATCTCTGTATGTTCGAAGCATTTCACTTCAAGGCAACCCTTTGAGTGAGCAACCTTGGCACAATTTATATAGGTTTATACTTTGAGTGTATTTATTATTCCTCGTGTACTGTATGCAGTCCCCAAGCACAATGTAGCTTTGTCTTTTTTATTATCCAATGCTCCAGTCACATGTAAAGCATTGTTTTCCCTTGTCCTGCTATTGAGCCTTGTGTGTTTTACATTTAACAGGCTTCTACATTTACGCCTTCAGTTCAGCTTTTACTTTTAAACACTGATCCATTTCATTTGGGAGTCTGTTTTCGCATCCTTTTATGGCCCTAGCTTTGTAGGAGCACTGTCTTTATATAAAGACTGATGCTGCGTTCAAAACAATCTGAGGACAAACAGAGTTGTAAATGAAACTGTGGGATCCCAGATGATGTGTCTGTTTAGATGTCAAAGTCTATAAATATTAAGGCAGAGCTGACCAAAGCAACAGCAGCACTTCCCGCATTTCCTCCTTCTCTGCTCATCTGTTTCCATCCCCTCTTTGGTCTTTCCTTCCTTCTGTTGATCCCCAGTCTACGTCAAAGTCCACCTGTCTTACCGTCTCCTACTTTCACTTCCTGTCTTCTTTTTCCCCCCATAGTACTTCCTGTCATTCTTTTGCTTTGGTTTGATTTTCTAATTCTTTTTCTTGGAAACAAATGAAACACAGACATGAAAGTTTGGGAAGCCCAACCCAGATGAAATGTTGTGTTGTGTGTTTTCACAGCCGTCATTTCCCAGCTTTCCAGTTGTGTGGCTCCTCATCCTGTTTCTGTTATGTGTTCTCCGCTTTTATGAGTCTTTGTTTAAAGAGGCGAAGATGACGCAACAACTAGAAGAACATGTGGATACACCCTGTGGATTCTAGAGTATTTGCGATCCAATGATAACATCCTGCGGAGACTGCAGTTAGCGGCCCGGACACAGTGTAGATTATGTGATAAAAGATGTCCTAAACTCACACATCATCAACCCTGTCTGCTATAAATGTATGAAGTATAAAACATGTGGTAAACATTGATAATGTAAACAAAACAAAAGCACATTACAACTTGGTTAGTTTTGGATAAAGGAAATATGGTTTTAATTCAAATAAGTACATTTCTAATGTAACTTTAGTAATATATGTTAGTTAAAGCAAGTCAACGCAACTTTTATTTGTTTGTTTGACCCATTTTTCAAACATAAACTCCTCCCTATACGAAACCCCTCAAACTTCGCTCAGGAGAAAAACGTTTTTTTGTTGGTGTACGGCAATATCATTTTATAATTAAGCCAGTAGTTGTTTTAATCAAAAAGGTTTAAACAAGTGTCAGCAGTTCTCCTGATAACATTGAAGAAAATAAATGTACTTTCATAGTAAGGAATATTTGTGTACATTTAAATTGGCTTTTTAAGCTTAGCCTTTTGGCATTGCTAATGTCATTCTTTCTTTCGGCTAACTGCTTTGGTCCCAACAGAAATATCTTAATATCTACTTGCTCGATTGGCAAGAAATTATGCAAAGACATATACCATGGCCAGAGCATGAATCCTAATACTTCGGCTATCCTTTGACTTCTTATCTAGTGGCCTAATCAGGTCAACAGTTGAATTGTACTCTAACTGATGCTACTAATGACTAGCAAGTGCATTGTGATATTGTTAGCAAAAAGTAGTGTGTAAGTCATTGACACTGCTTTATTTGTTACATTTGAGGGCTATGTATACTTTATATATTTTGTATTAACTTTCAAAGGATTTTTAATTAAGTAAAAATGTGGACTACATAGTAAAGAGGAAGTGATTTCAGACACAGCCTATACATCAGCATTATAGCATCCATATTGTTAGCATGTTGGCAATCAGATTTTAGCATTTAGCTTGTAGCATTGACATTCACAGCACGACTGTTAAAACAAGTGATAATTCCAGTTTATAAATCTGAAAATACTGCTGAAGAACGTGAAGAATTAGTCAGAAAATACCCACAGTTCTCAGCAAACCCCTGGGCTAGAGAGTTAAAACGTGAAATGATAAATACTTACAAAATAAGTAAGAGTTAGAAAATGTGTTGCTTATGTGTCTCATAAACAACACTATTTCACAGTTTTCTCTGCATCGTATTTGTTTAAGCCGTGATTAAATAATTGGAGCAGTTAGTTGGTGTTGTATCAGCTCATGGGAATGCTGACAAATGCCTTCATCTGTGGCTCCTTCTCACTCTCACTCTTCCTCCTCTCTGTGCTTCTACATAAATATTTCTGTCCGAGACTCATTTGTCCTACTTCTTCCCTGCCAGAGTTTTATATAATGTTTCATCACTATTTAGGGCCTTGATATATTTGGATCAGCCGTCAACCATCGATCTCTCTCCAAGTCTGTTATATTTCCCTAGTTTATTTAATATCAAGCAAAATTAGATCTTGCAATGTCAGTATGCCAGCTGTTTAGCTGTATAGTCTATATTTTATCAGCATGTTGGCTCCTAAGGGAATTGTTGACAGTTTGAGTCCACCCACTATCAGCTGACAATGCATACAATGCAAGTATTCATCGTCTTTAACCAATGTTCAGAGAGAGAAAGTGTAGAGAGGCCTTTAATCAGCTTCTTAAAGGACTTCTCTGTCCCTTTCTTTCTCTCCCCTATTCACACTTATCTCTCTATATATCATAGGAGCCCGATGTACAGTACATGGTTGTGTCTGCATGACCCCGAATGATCTTTTGTACCAAGTAACATTGAGTCATGCTTAACCAGAATCAGATGTGATGTGTTAACCAAATCATCTAGCAGAAAAGTCCCCATTTGATCGAGTCCTGGTGTTTACACGTGGATTTTTCCGTGTGAGCTCATGTGTTTTTTTAGTATGTGTTGGAATGTGTGTGCAAGGGAGAACCAGGCCTCTTTTCCTAACTCTGTGTGTTTTTGTGTGGGCATATGCAGTGAGTGCTTTAGAAAGGGAGATTTTCTGGTGGGAAATGTTTTATCTCTCAGAGCCTCTTTTCCTGTCATTGGCCCCAGCCTGATGAATATTCAAACAAGTGACAAAGAACGCTCACATAAACAAAGTTGAAGCCAATTAGTCTCTAGAAGAAGAGAGAGAGTGGGGACAGATTTCCCTATGCAGAATCATGTGCATGTGTGTCTGTGCCCACGCACACTTGCACTTGCTCCATCTGAGAAGAGAAACCATGACAAAGTGAACCGTAGAAAATTGATTTGATTCCCGGCCGCCACAGAGCTGCTAATTATCATGGCCTTAACATCACAGGATTCAAATCACAATCCCTAATGTCAGCGTTGCCAAGGTGTGGCCCTGCGTTGCTGTTAGCTGCAGCCACACGGGGCACGCTGTGCCCTGGGGCCCTGGGTTCACGTTCACATCTCTCTCCCAGTCTGTGGAGCAGCTGCCACAAAAGAGCGGGGTGGAAATTCACGCTTGTCTCAACAAAAGATGGATTGTTTTATGTTCGTCTTGACCTCTGAGGAGTTTTCCCACCGCTCCTCGCATCACAATCTCTCACCTACTTTGCTAAGACACTCCCTGTCTTTTGTTACAGGTCGAAAAAGGAGCTTATATCATATTCCCGACACAGAGACATGTTTTTTCTTCAGTTTTAAACTTTTGTAACTGCTTTGATTTGAAACTCTACTACGCCTTTGCCTGTTGCTCTTTCTGTTTTAAAACGTCTTTGATTGGATATTGTCCATCTGGAAACTTTCACCAGTGGCGGGTTTTACAGTTAATAATCTACAAAAATCAACTTCTACCATGACCTTCATTTCAAGCTCTCTGTGCAGGTGTCAGATCAATTCCCATCATATATATTATATTGTAACAAAATCAATAAATGTAAAAGTATTCAAATGAACTGAAAGGCCTACCTGCTGCAAGACTGTTTCACAAAGCAACCAATGAGATGCTGATTTCAGGTCACATGACTGTCAGTTATACAAGCTGATACTCCTTATGGTCACCTGACATCACAATGAATAGCAAAACGCATGTGATATGGACCCACTGAAGTAAAATTTCAATGCTGGTATTTTTAGATTGGTGGTTAAACTCATACTTTTTTGTGTTTGTCTGTTGAATAAGATTCACTTTTGTATACCCTGCACGCAGTAATGTTGGTTGCTTTGTAGCTGAGGTCAGGGATAAAGAGTTATAGAAAGAGAGTACTAAAGATGATTCCAAAATCAAGAGATTAAAACATGCAATTCTAATTAAATATTCTCTGCTTTTTCCCACTCAGGGTGGTGCTATCTCCATCCTGACGGCCTGTGAGAGGCCCAGTGAATTCTCTGGAGTGGTTCTGATCGCTCCGATGGTCCAGATGAACCCGGAGTCGGCCACACCGTTCAAGGTAAACCACTTTCATTCTCTCCACCGCTCTTCACTTTGGCTCTCTTCTTTTCCTCTCCACTTTAAGTCATACTGCAGTCACACTGTTCAGTCAGTTAACCCAAGAGTCATTCTCCTTACTCCACTTAGCCCTGCTGTGTGTGATGACTCTAATACTGACATGTATGTAGTGCCTTTCACGGGCAAGCATCAGTGTCAGTGCCACTTGAGCAGCATCAACCATCTCTTAGTGAATCTCACATATTACAAGTGTGTCAAATTGTCAAGGTCAAACCCAATCTGCATGGGAGGAGGAGAAATTCTATTTATTGTCATTTTTTTGCGAGAAGAAATTGATGCAAACATACAGTCGAAGCACACAGGGGAATAATACAATATTCCAATTATTCATTACTGTACAATAATATGGCGAGAAATAAAATACAGAGGGATAG
The DNA here is from genome assembly GCF_902827165.1 of Trematomus bernacchii. Taxonomy (NCBI): domain Eukaryota; kingdom Metazoa; phylum Chordata; class Actinopteri; order Perciformes; family Nototheniidae; genus Trematomus; species Trematomus bernacchii. Next base: position 7,856,906 of record NW_022987727.1, on the reverse strand, counting down.
GAATATTTATCAGGAGTATGTAAATAAACTGAAATGCTCTTTTTGTCTTTTCTTTTGCAGGTTTTTATGGCAAAGGTCCTCAACCACATGGTGCCCTGCCTCTCTCTGGGCCCCATCGACTCCAAATGGATCTCACGCGACATGAAGCAGGTGAGAGGCGCCTGTTGTGTGTTTTTGTGAAAGAGCTGTTTTGTTATCTTTGATTGAAATATCAGGCACGGGTGTTGCAGAGAATCTAATTTACAAAGTCTCACAGAGGAAAGGGTGTGTGGTTTATTTGTGTGTGTAATCATGCAAAAACTTCAGTTACAGTCCCAGGAAGTGCATCCAGCCTTTCCTTTTGTGTGTGTGATACTTTGTCACCTAAAGGAGACACATTCCTTCGTGTGAACAGTGTGTATTTTCAATGAACCGTAGAAGAGATAAACACACTTGCAGGCCCACGCCCTGTATTTGCCTGTGTGTGGGCAGAAAACACAGTATACGTCCGTTTTGTGGTGGTTCTACAGTTGGTGTTGTGTGTGTACATACTTGATATGTCTGTCAGTTATTGCACAACAAAGCCGGCCTTTCAGAAAACTCTGTAATCACAATAGAATCCCACATTCTGCTGCTGACGCTTCCTTCAGTGTGTTGGAGGAAGTATATGTATCTATGATTCATTCAAAGATAAAAAAAGTACTTCATTTTCTCATGAGACGGTTAACAGCTACAAAGCCAAAAAGGGACATGGAGGGGGAAATAAATGGGCGGCTGCTATATATCTTTTCATTAAGGGTTTTTGGCTTGACAGCTACTGTCGCTTGAAAAATAGCGATATAGGGAACTGCATTCAATCATTTGAATGTGTGTTAGTCCACAAATTAGGCAATATAGCTATCTAGTGCACCTTTTGTACCTAGCCCAACTCCTAAGCCACACTCCAGAAGACTACTCCCCCATGAGGAGAGTGGACATTTGCTCCAGAACAAACCCTTAAGTAATTTATTTCAATCAATTCCCCTCAATGTTTCTCCCCAAACCCTAAACAGCAGATGACTATGGCATGTGACAAACGTTGTTGACAGGATCTGGCTATTGTAAAGAAAGGTATACTTGAGACAATGTGTAAGGTGTCAGTTTTGGAGCCATTGCTTTAACCCTTAAGACTAGACGGACATATTGTGCATGATTGGGCAGTGTCATGCAATAATAGTTTTCCTCACAATCTTTCATATGCTTTGGGAAAAGATTCACCTTGTTCCTTTACTGAAAATAAGACTTTAATCATGGGACAATGTTGTTTTATATCACATTATATCGTATTATTATTTTTATTTAGTTGTAGGTAATCCTAAATAATAATTCCCCAGCATGAATAAGAGATCAATACATTTTAAAATAGCAACATCATGTGAAACTGTTATTTCCAACGTGATAATTCCTGTGTTTTTATTACTGAACTGTTTTTATTACTGAACATTTAGTTGCATTTTGAGGTAGCAATGTAAATGTAGCTATCATATGTATTACTTCAGGCAGATGTGTAAATGAAGCTTTAATGTGAATACATGAGGATATAATGTGCACCAACATCTAACCAAGCCCCTGGGATGCTCAGCAAGGCACTTTATGATCAGCTTACAGTCATTCATTATTTAAAGCAGTAGTTCGTGTTGCCCAAGAGTGGCCATCAGCTGTGTTTACATAATAAAATGAATAGAAATGGGCATGTGTGTGATGATGTGAGAGCACATGTGGAACTTGAAATCATTCATATTTAATGTAAGGGAACTGTGGGTCCTCATTTATTTGTATTACCATTAGAGCTTCCTATCCATTTATTTATGAACCTAACTCCAATTTGCCAACTTTCATAGTTTTCCCTATTCAAGGTCCTCTATTCTCCCATGGGGGCCCTTATTTTCTTGACTTTGTTCCATATTTGAATTCATCTACAAGGTTTATTGTTGTGGTTAAATAAAGATGGAATAAATAACAAATCAGAACCAGCGAGACATGTGATCAACTTTGCTCAATAACTCTTATATTTATTTTTTCCTGCCAGGTGGAGGCGTATGATGCCGATGAGCTGAACTTCCACGGGGGCATGCGGGTGTCGTTCGCCATGCAGCTGATGGGGGCGGCGGCGCGCATCGAGAGGGAGATCCCCTCCATCAGCTGGCCCTTCCTGCTCCTGCACGGCGACGCCGACAAGCTCTGCGACATCAGAGGCTCCAAGCTGATGTACGAGAACGCTGCGAGCTCCGACAAGAAGTTCAAGGTGAGGAAGGGCTGTTCAGTGAAAACTTTATGTGAATTGCTTTGAAAAATGCCTTTATTTGAAATCATTTTTAAGGCAGTAGGACTGCCTGGAAAGCAAGGTTAAACAGAAGAAATCGTCACATTGAGACAAACCTTGAGACCAAAACATTGGGAAACAATGTATCGTATTGAAGGGTTGAAGGCAAAATAGTTTTGCTTTTCGATCTAACCGTTACATAAAGTGCAACTTTAAGCAGTGTAAAATGCATACAGAATACATTCACCTTTGAAAACCCAGCAGATGGGCAGAAGGTCCATGCCTAAAGTAAACTATGTTGTCAGTCAAATATATGTTCAGCCTCCTCACACACATTCTGTAGTGCTGAGTCCCGCATGGTTCACTGACAGACAGACAGAAGGCTACTATAGATTCTTCCTCTTCACGGGAGGATGTGTGTTTGTGAAGAAGGAAGTTCACACGCTCTTTTTAAATCACATGGTCAAACCAAGAGGGATGAAAACTGTAATTAGGGCAAGTAAAAAGAAAGAAGATGTTTCCTCACCACTTTCCTCACCACTTCTCACCTTGCTAAAGCAGTCCATGTACCTGCTCATGAGGTACATGGACTGCTTTAGCACATGTCTTATCAGAGAGATACAATTGGTGAACCAAATATTGAACCGAATGTTATCAGGCGTCACTTCATCACAGAAAAGTGTCTGTTTATTTTGGTTTTGAGTATTTCCCTGCAGGTTTAGCTAGCATGCTGAATCTGCCTGAAATTGGACAATTCTGCCCACATTCAGGCAAATACAGGGCGGGGGCCTGCAAGTGTGTTTATCTCTTCTACGGTTCATTGAAAATACACACTGTTCACACGAAGGAATGTGTCTCCTTTAGGTGACAAAGTACATGCACCTGTTTTGATCATTAAAAATAACACAATACAATCAACACAAAGTATCACACACACAAAAGGAAAGGCTGGATGCACTTCCTGGGACTGTAACTGAAGTTTTTGCATGATTACACACACACGTACAAATTAACCACACACCCTTTCCTCTGTGAGACTTTGTAAATTAGATTCTCTGCAACACCCGTGCCTGATATTTCAATCAAAGATAACAAAACAGCTCTTTTACAAAAACACACAACAGGCGCCTCTCACCTGCTTCATGTCGCGTGAGAGGAGACCCATTTGGAGTCGATGGTGCCCAGCAAGAACATAAGGGCCCCCATGGGAGAATAGAGGACCTTGAATAGGGAAAACTATGAAAGTTGGCCAATTGGAGTTAGGTTCATAAATAAATGGATAGGAAGCTCTAATGGTAATACAAATAAATGAGGACCCACAGTTCCCTTACATTAAATATGAATGATTTCAAGTTCCACATGTGCTCTCACATCATCACACACATGCCCATTTCTATTCATTTTATTATGTAAACACAGCTGATGGCCACTCTTGGGCAACATGAACTACTGCTTTAAATAATGAATGACTGTAAGCTGATCATAAAGTGCCTTGCTGAGCATCCCAGGGGCTTGGTTAGATGTTGGTGCACATTATATCCTCATGTATTCACATTAAAGCTTCATTTACACATCTGCCTGAAGTAATACATATGATAGCTACATTTACATTGCTACCTCAAAATGCAACTAAATGTTCAGTAATAAAAACAGTTCAGTAATAAAAACACAGGAATTATCACGTTGGAAATAACAGTTTCACATGATGTTGCTATTTTAAAATGTATTGATCTCTTATTCATGCTGGGGAATTATTATTTAGGATTACCTACAACTAAATAAAAATAATAATACGATATAATGTGACATAAAACAACATTGTCCCATGATTAAAGTCTTATTTTCAGTAAAGGAACAAGGTGAATCTTTTCCCAAAGCATATGAAAGATTGTGAGGAAAACTATTATTGCATGACACTGCCCAATCATGCACAATATGTCCGTCTAGTCTTAAGGGTTAAAGCAATGGCTCCAAAACTGACACCTTACACATTGTCTCAAGTATACCTTTCTTTACAATAGCCAGATCCTGTCAACAACGTTTGTCACATGCCATAGTCATCTGCTGTTTAGGGTTTGGGGAGAAACATTGAGGGGAATTGATTGAAATAAATTACTTAAGGGTTTGTTCTGGAGCAAATGTCCACTCTCCTCATGGGGGAGTAGTCTTCTGGAGTGTGGCTTAGGAGTTGGGCTAGGTACAAAAGGTGCACTAGATAGCTATATTGCCTAATTTGTGGACTAACACACATTCAAATGATTGAATGCAGTTCCCTATATCGCCATTTTTCAAGCGACAGTAGCTGTAAAGCCAAAAACCCTTAATGAAAAGATATATAGCAGCCGCCCATTTATTTCCCCCTCCATGTCCCTTTTTGGCTTTGTAGCTGTTAACCGTCTCATGAGAAAATGAAGTACTTTTTTTATCTTTGAATGAATCATAGATACATATACTTCCTCCAACACACTGAAGGAAGCGTCAGCAGCAGAATGTGGGATTCTATTGTGATTACAGAGTTTTCTGAAAGGCCGGCTTTGTTGTGCAATAACTGACAGACATATCAAGTATGTACACACACAACACCAACTGTAGAACCACCACAAAACGGACGTATACTGTGTTTTCTGCCCACACACAGGCAAATACAGGGCGTGGGCCTGCAAGTGTGTTTATCTCTTCTACGGTTCATTGAAAATACACACTGTTCACACGAAGGAATGTGTCTCCTTTAGGTGACAAAGTATCACACACACAAAAGGAAAGGCTGGATGCACTTCCTGGGACTGGAACTGAAGTTTTTGCATGATTACACACACACGTACAAATTAACCACACACCCTTTCCTCTGTGAGACTTTGTAAATTAGATTCTCTGCAACACCCGTGCCTGATATTTCAATCAAAGATAACAAAACAGCTCTTTCACAAAAACACACAACAGGCGCCTCTCACCTGCTTCATGTCGCGTGAGAGGAGACCCATTTGGAGTCGATGGTGCCCAGCAAGAACATAAGGGCCCCCATGGGAGAATAGAGGACCTTGTTTATTTTGGTTTTGAGTATTTCCCTGCAGGTTTAGCTAGCATGCTGAATCTGCCTGACATTGGACTGCAGTTCATTTAAAAGACGCTGTTCACACAGAACATCATAGCAGAAGAGAAAACAAGTTTCCTCCTGAAATATGACACTCAAGGCACTTATCTCAAATTACCCCGTTTTTAACATCTTCCTCGATGCGTACATCCCATTTCTCTGACTCTCTCTCATTGCTGCTGTCTGTTCAGGTCTTCGAGGGGGCCTACCACGCCCTTCACCACGACCTCCCGGAGGTGTCTGAGTCCACGCTGAAGGAGGTGACCGGCTGGATCACAGATCGCATCCCAGCTGTGACATCGCCGTAACAACAAGGCTCCTAGAAACAACCTGTAGGAGCTCCATGGGAAACTGCCAACCTCGTCCCAAGAGGCATAACAACACTACTGCACTCTGGTGTGGGAAACACACTCGGGCCGATCGACTGACATTATTTTCTCAGTATAAAAAGTGTACTGACAATATCCTCCGGGCAAGAATTTAACAAACAAGAGTATATCCACCTCTCCTGTGTACCTATCAATCAACCCAGGTTATAGAGATTTCAATTGGATGATGGGGTCAGAAAACTACTTCCTGTTTAAGATACTCAGCAGCTGGGATGTTTCCCTTGTTTTTCAGTCATGGGCAGATTTGGATAAAAATGTGGTTATCTCCATTAGACCTCAGTGAGATGCATCTAGAGTGAAGTTTAAGCTATATTATTACATGCTGGGGTTTAAAGTGCAATATTCAAGTTTTTCCCTTAATTATACAAACAAGCCAGAGCTTTTTAAAAACTGATGACCAACCTAATGTGAGACATTATGAATCGGCACAGGCACATTTACTTTTTGATCATGGCTCCTCAGCAGACAGGTCTGTCTCTGTCCGTGTGTGTAAGACCAGTGGATATAAAGCAGATTTTCAGTGAGACAGTTCAGCAAGCAACTGCAAGCTCTCTTAAAACTCTCCTCTGTGAGCGCAGTGTTTTACAAATGACCTAAAACACCACTTTTGACACTTTTATAGTGGCTCAGAAACTGTACTTTAAGTACATGTGTCTGTGTATACATAACACATCCTCTCTTCCCCTCACTTTTCCGCATGTCCCTTTTTTCTTTGGCCTGGAGACAGATGCTTAGCTCTTATACTTTACATATGTCGTAATCCATTTATCTGAATCGTGAAGCCTGAGGTCTAGTTTTAAATCAAGTAATAATCATTGGTCATGTTGTTTTACAAATTAAGTGAATTATTCGATGGATCCTAGCAAAAGAGTCTTCTATTCCTTGTTTAAGATATTTTCTTATAACAGCTTTAGGATTACTTCCCCACCACCTTCATTTACATTATAAGTTATAATATATTCAATCTCCCTCTGCAGGTGGGAATTACAGAAAGAAAGCAAAGTTCAAAAGGTCCCCTCTCCATGTGACCTTTGACCTTTCCGGTCCCAGTTGGTGACATTGTTAGGCTCAATCTCTGAAGCTGTAACTTCATTAAGCTCAGACCAGATGGAAAAGGAAAGGGAGCCCCCTCTCTGTTACTGAGAACAAAAGAAGAGATCTCTTCTCATCACAGCATCTGGCATCTGGAGGACACTTCATCCAGATCTGTTCATGTGGATGTGTCCGATCCCAACCCCTCAGAACAATGCTGCAGTTATCATTTTGCTGGGAAAACAGGATGTGGTCCAGAATGAATTCCAGAGGCGAAGGGACAGAACGGGATGTTACTGAGATTTTAACTTCTGAACCTAAACACCGCAACAATCTGATATAATTCATTGATCTTAAAATACATTTGAGCAGCTTTGGGAAATAGAACTACTGTATCCGCACATGATGGTAACTTTATAGATACATTTTCAGTAGTTGAAGACTATTCTCCATCAGGATGTTATTCCTGGAAGTGTGAAAGGGTTTGAAGCAGCTTTCAGTTAATCAAATTGGATTAAAAAGATATGGAAAATGAACTTGATTTGATTTTAGAATGGAAATAATACAAATAATTAAAAAGATGGATTTTATGCTAGCCATGGGAATAGCTTGGGCTTCATCTGATCGCATCTACAATAAAAGTAGCTGCAGCAGTGGTCAAGCTAACATCTCACTTGTTATATGTATCCAATGTTTGAATCTGTCAACTTTCAAAATGTTCCCAGCCGTGTGGAGCACTCAAAGTCAGCAGTGGCTGACCAAACCATAGCAATAATGTCACAGTAGCCTTTATTCTTGGTAGCCGGTAATTATAAGCTAGACAGAAACCCACTGAGCTCATTATTGGATATTTCAGGTAGGCTGTAATTAGCAGGTATTGCTAAGCGTCCTGAGATTCCTCCACCTATTCATTTAGCATGAGGAGGAGTCAGGAGGCCTTTTTTTCCACCATAATCATCAAAGATGGGAAGGGAGCAAACATGTTGTGGCTTTCATATCAGTGTCTGACTTCAGACATCGTGCATTTCTGTAGGAAACACATCTCATTCCCCCTCTGGCTCTTTTCTCTATCACACAGAGTTCAAAAGGCCTCACGCAGAGAGAGTAGGGGAAGCACAGTGCGGTATCCACGGTGACCGTTACTCATGTGTAACCACGGCAGCAGGTCGGCGGCAATGTAGAATTTTTTTATTCCATTTTACATGTATAGTAACCACGGTGATCCCTACAAGACCTATAGAATGAGATGGATTTCTGGCTTCAGGCCTGCTCCGTCTCTTTTTCCCTCTCGTTTCCCTCACCCTGTCTCCTCCTGCCTCACCCCGTGTCACCCTCTCTCTCCACCTTTTTTTTGTTGCTGTGGTGACCAGCGCTCTTTGTTCTGTCCATCACAGAGCCCCTTGTTCTGCTGTTAATTCCAACATCTCGTACTGTCAGCCACCCACACTGCCCCCAGTGCTCAATTATCAGAACAGCAACAGCTTATGTTCTTCTTTTCAGGCTCTTTGGACAGAGAACTGTTTAACAGAGGAAACACAGGGATGCAAAAACTTGATATCAATGAGTGTGTGTGTGCTAATGTGACCCACAAATGCCCTGCAGACAGCTCTGAGGTGTTTGGCTATTTGTATCCTTTTTGTATTTGATGTAGTGATAAAACCATGGAGATGCAATGAAAAATGAGACATTAATGATACAAAGAATGCTTTTCACGCTATCCTTTTTCAGGGTGTAAACGCATCCTCTTCCCTGCTTTTCTCAGGCCTCAGAGGAAGATATCAGGTTACATTGCCAGGGACACAGATTGAGATGTAATGTATTCACGGGTCCCAGTGGGAGTCAGACCCTTAACCCCAGCGTCTTATCACAAGCACTTCAAACACAATCTGCTTCTGATTGGGCGGCAGCCGGCACAGCACACACACAAAGGCTGCACAGTCCCAGGTGTATTCAAACTGGTAATGGCACCCCTGCTGCACAATGGATTCAGACTCGTAGGATGTTGTGTAACAGAACATCCAACAAATCTAATCTACCTGTCAGACTACAAGAGTGCATATTACTGCTATGGGGGCGAAGACAGATGGAGTGAGAGGAAAAGAGAGAGTAGCTGACTGTAACCATGGCAGCACAGTTTTTGTTTGGATTTTTCAGCCAGTGAAAGATGTGTATTTGTTAACGGTGCAGGATGAAAAGCGCTTTCAGAGCTGGTTGTTCAGTTCGCTGCTGTGAGGATTCCCTTTGGTGCGAGCGCGGAGATAAGAGAGCAAACAATTAGCGTCGCAGGCCACAGTGAATAATAAGACACTCGCTGAATTTAAATCAGGCTGCTCTGCTGTTACTGACAACACAACATTTGTAATGATTTATTTAGAGTTTCTATGTGTTTGCCCCCATCTATCCCTTGTTTTGATTTGAAAGTGGTGGATGTTGTCATACTGCGAGATAGCCATGTACAGATGCATTGCTCTGTTAATATGTAATAATTCACTTAACTGTTAATACCTCTTTTATTTTATGCCTGAAGTTCTATGTTAAGTGAGGTAGAGAAAATACAAAGGAAATAATTCAAAATGTGTTTTGACTTTATGACTGTTTCTAAGAAAAGAGCTTGTTATATATGATGGAGGACTAATGGGCACAGGCCAGTCTTTCTGTAATGTTCTGCGATTAGAGTGCGCTGGAATGATTCAGTGCACTTTGCATGAATTAAATCTAGTGGCAGTGCTCAAACAGAGAGCAAGGATTGAAGAGGACTTCTCCAAAATGCTGTGAATGCATGAAAAAAGGTTCTACCTTGAATTCATCATGTAATGTAATGAATTCACATCCTCCCATTTAAATCTAATCTATACGTGTAGTTTATGATGCCATTTTTGAATGGTTGACATTGCATTTTGGAGCAAAAACATTCAAATCTTGTTGCTTTTAATAACATAAAACAATGTTTAGTGGCCATACTGCTTGATTACTTAACCTAATTGTAAAACAGTGTATAAAAGCATAGCATTGCTAACAACCCTTGATGGAAATACAAAAATGTATTTTACAAATCTTCTATTTATCTTGTGTAGAGTATTTATAGGTATTCCTTTTATGTATAGGCTACTATATATTGATTACACATCATGACAAGGCACTTTCTATATCATAAACCATCGTCATATTTTGTCATTTTTACTTTTTATGCTACATGAAAGTCCACAATATTTTCTTTTCGATGGAAACTGTTCAAGGTTGTAAGTATGTACAGTCAGCAATCGCAAAAGTGTATGACAATATTTCTGATATGATTATGCATAGAGAGTATTTTACTACTGTGGGTTTGAGTCGGCGTTGTGCGTATTAAAAAAAAGTTTTATAACAAGATCTTATCAACAGGGTGTTATTGCTACAGGTTTGGGGAAATCTTCTACTTCTTTCCCATTTACTTTTCAGGAACTTTCACATTCATCTTGAGGTATCTCCACTTACAAAATGACCTGGACCTGCTTTCATTAAACATTCTGTTACATTTTAAATCAAAGACAATGTGGTCAAATATCTTTGAGGACTAAACTGCTGGTATCAGGTTTTGTAATAAGCATTCCACCCGAATAAAAGATTTGTATGGGAATATGAATATGAATTGTCCTTTATTTTTGGATTGTGGCCTAGTGTTGTTTATGCCCTATTACAATCTTGAACATGTATGTAAGCGTGTTTGTGTGTGTGAGTCGATTAGAGTGTGTTTTGATATAAATCAGCTGTACAGAGCTGCGTTAAGCAGATCCGTTTCTCCTTTACTTTCCATCTCCTGGTTGTCAAATCAGTTTCTGTCTGAGTAATTGTGTCTGTCTGCTTGTCTTTCTCCTGTCAGTCTCTTTTCTATTTATAGTTGATCTGTCTCTGTCAATTTCTGTCCAATCAGTTTCTGAGTGTTTATGTGTATGCTGAGATATAGTTCATAACTAAACACCTGTTTATTTTAAGTGTGCCTGTAGACACACACATAAAGGATCAAAACACCGTTTTTCACATTACAGATGAGGTCCTCGTCTGGTTAATGTAATGACTGTCACATTTGTGAATTAACCATTTTTTTCCATTAGTTTCCAGCAAAAACAGGAAGTTCTGTTGATCACATGACATCAACAGAATGATTTGTAATACAAAAGAACCAGATGTGTTTTTTGGGGTCTATCTAGACTGCCCTATTTGGTAATGTTTCTCAGCCTTTTCTCCATTTGTACATGTTGAGATTTTTGTTAAAAAAACAAGTGAATACTAGAGATTACTATTTATGAACCTCCTTCAAAATGCAAAAGGCTGTATTTACACTTTTTTAGTTTCAAGGTTTAAACTTTATTTAGATTTCATCCAAGCAAACACTAATAATGAAGGACTCAAATATTTGCAGTTCGTGAACTAAGAACAAATTAAAAAATGTCTCATCATTACTTGAACTGTGCGCACAAAAATAATATTTCTGTCCATAATTACTTACTGGTAAAGATCTTGCTTAAAACACAGATCATTGTTATGAAAAACAATATTCATACAAGTGTGATAGAGAAAAGCTTTCTCATATCATTATATTATAGGAAATAAATACATAATCAATTATAATGTGATAGCGCATTGAAATAAGGTATCAAGTGAATTGGGGTCTGTTTTAGAGACAGCACAATACCTCATAACAGTCTTCAACTTCCTTGAATGTTGTTTTTTTTATGTTAGATATTGTCAGAATCCTAAACATTTTTCATGATGCGTTGCAGACCAGTGATCCGGTGAATTTGGGTGGGACAAGACAATATTGCTGTTGTGGTTTCTGTGATGTTTTACGTGTGAAATTATTTAAGAACAATACGGGAAAACATTTTGAGATTTGAGAACTATTGAGATTTGAGTCTGAACAGGCTACTATCAGCCAGTAGGTGGTGGTGTTGTATCACAACATTAATTTGAGACAGCCTCGGTTGTATGAATGTAGTGTCAGTGTGTACAAAAAGGCAAGACATGAATGAACCAATTTGGTTTTGAGGGTGGCTGAAGATAAGAAATACAGATTTCTATTTCTATATTTTATTTGTTTTCAGAGCCCTAACTTTTAAATCTCAGTGCAATAAATTGTTGTGGTGTAATAAAGTCTAATTGTACTTACCCCCAACCCATAAGCACTAGACGTAGTTTCCAAAGCAAAAACCCTTCATCAATCACATGATGCACGCCATATATCTTTAGTGGTGGTCCACTTAATCTGAGCAATAATTCCCCTGATAACAACTTCCAGTTATAAAACCACCATCAGTGTCATTTAAGATTATTATGGGTCTTTTCTTCTTTTGTTTTATTCCCTACATTGAGACACTGCAAGCATATGGTACAGTCTGTTTTCTCTCATCCTCCTCACCCTTGTCCATCCTTATGTTAACACCTGATAACGCCTAAATGGAAAACTGGCTGTGTGTCAGCGGTCCCAGATGGAGATGTTTGGAGATGACAGATACTAAAACGCACACAGTCTATACACACCTCCACATACAGTGTGTACAATAAGTGTCTTCCTTCGCCCATGTTCTCTATCCTCCCCCCTCTCTCTGAAAATGTAGGCTAGCTCTCCTTGAGACACTTTTAGAGTTAACTGGAACCACATTCGCAGAAACTCCCAAAGGATGGCACTTCTAGGAAAGCCAAGACCCCAGTCCCGGCTGTACATGTGAAAACTCATCTGTCACTTTCTCTATAGGTTGTACTGCTACTTGTTTATGTTCCTGTGGGAAATGGTTACACAGAAAAATGCACTCCCTTGAGGGATATGCTGCCATGAGTCTTATTGTGGGCTAATTCACATACAGCAAATACAGCAAAGACTAAGGGAAGGTTCACAAGCTAATAGATATCAGCGGGGTAATTATCTACCCTGTGAGACTGAGAATTGTCCTGATTATGTGGTTAATTTTGAGGAGTTTGTTCTGTTGTTTAAAGAAGCATAGCTTGGAATTGGTTACACACTCTGGGTTAACATCTGTATCTTTAACATGACAGGAACCTTTCAAATAATGTGTTATAACCAGAGTGTATTCTCCCAGCAGAGGGAGCCTGGACTTCTGTTTCTCATCTGTGTTTGTTGAAAACAAAGACCTAAACCAATCAGAATCAGGTAAGAGGAATTAAATCTGAGCTCGCTGTGGCCATGGCAACGGCTTTACCTCTGTGACAGCTGAGGAACAGAAATGGAAGAGAGGAGATGCTACACGGTGGTGGTGCTTAGCAAACCTCTCAGAATAGGTACCTACCTGTAGATCGTCCCTCAGTGATCCTGCTCCACGTAGACAGGCTCATTTCTGCAGGGGAAAACTGACTGTAGACAAACAAAGTAAACAAGAGTGGGAAGATGGTGAGAGGACACAATAATCACCAATGCACTGAAGCTGCACGTACAAAAATAGAAAGAAATGCAGGGACTGGTGGAACTAGTATGATGCAATTTAGAGGGTTACACTAAGATTTGATATACGCATGTATAGTTGTGTCCTCTGAAGAGCCTTAAAAGTCTGGAAGGAAGGAAAGGATGATGGATGGGTTAGACAAGGGAATAAGGGATCAGGGCCAGAAATTGAGAATTGTAATCTTCGTACTTAAATAACAGCGAGGATATAGGGTTTTCAAGAAAGGCATTCTGCTGCAGACTTTCAGCTGTACCGATGTGTAATGTATTTTATTCAGTCATACCACAGCAAAGTTAATAAAACAAACTTGTGTGGAATGATGGGCTGTTGCAGGTCAAAGAGCAGCAAAGTTCAGAAGTCAGTTATATAGGATTGTTTTTATTTACATATCACATCACAAGTATTATTTCAAGAATTCATCACACTATTTGCAGCACACCCTCATTCAAGAATACATCTTAGAAAATACTCTAGAATAGAGAAAACACTTTTTCTCTTTAGTCTTTACAAATTCAGGCATGTTTCCCTGAATTAGTTGTATATATTTTTTTATTTTCTACTATTTCTAGAGATCTCTGCCAAATTGTGAAGGCCACTTCTGTGGGTGTGGTCCTATTCTGAGAGTACGAATATGGTTCTGCCTTTGATCCCGCCTTCATTTACATGCCAATATCCAATTGGCTGGGGTATGCAGAACTTATTTTCGGATTGATCCTGCTTTCTGTCAATCAATGTCAAACGCTCTCTGCTCACTCAGTAGCCACGCCTCCTTACGCTGGCTACAGGCAGCGGTTCATTCCTGCGTGTAGTGCGGAGTGTTTCGCCGGGAGGGAAGAAACGTGTGTTCAGTTAATTTCTGCAGGCTTCTCTTGATGTAATTAGCCGCGACACTGCTGCAATAAAATTAAAAAAGGGTTTTTGTCGGTACTTGGGGTTGTACTTAAAAGTGGTGTGGCAAAACGCTGACGTAAGGAGTTTTCACCTGGCTGCAGCAGCTGACTTATCAGTGTCTCCAGGAGAGGAGTCGCTCGGCTGATATCAGAGGACAAACAGGCAGATGCTAACAAGTAGTTAGCAGCTCTGCGAGTTAGCCTGCCGCTAGCCAGCTCTCCATACTGCCACAGCAAGTCCCACCCTCCCCAAGTGCGTGGACGTCGTAAGAGGCTGCAGCGGTGAAGTCGACTGCTTTTTCCTCTCAACTTAGCCAGCATCGCTGTACAGCTGGCTGGGGAGCTAAACTAGCCTCAAAACGCTAGCTCGGCGACACACTCGTAACATTTATTGGCTTTAACGTTGGACCGGGTTTTTCTGTGGAGGTATACGGTTGATACACTGGCAAAGAGACTGGCTAAAAAGAAGAGACGAAATAAGAGAGAACAAGGAAGACACCAAGAAGGAGGGGACTGGCTAGTTTAGCCGGGGAGACAGATTCTCACGTAAGTGTCACACAGTAACGTTAGGTTAGTTTACAGCTTAACGTTGCTTGACATCATGCTGTGCTTGCATGGTAACGTTTATCCAGCCGGCCACTTATCTGTGGCTTAGCTCCCTGCAGCCAGTGCGCCATATTATAGCGTGAGCTAACGGTAAAGGCTTCATTGAAGGTGGCAAGAAAGCTAATGCTCAATGCCTTTAACGTAAGACAACGCTTGAAACGCAGCCCATCTACGTTTGCTGTATTAATTGTTTGTTATCTAGGTTATATATGTAAGTATAGTTATATGTAAATCGAACAGGGCAGTAAACCAGTTGTCATGAACATTAGCCACATTAGCTGCTTTGCTAGCTAGTTCGAGCCGGCAACCCACCCAAGTTGACAGCTCAGTTTCTGTCAATGCCGAGTAGTAATATCGCTGAAACCCAGCGAATGTAGCTGTTTATCTCTTCCCCTTCTTGCAAATGTTGGTTTCATATCTGCTGGTGCAGCTGTGGGAACTGTGTGTTCTTGGCTCAACCCTAGATAAGTGGCCGCTCAGTGACAATGTCACAGCAACACTTCATGTACGTCATTACACTACCTTCATACATGCTAGTGCAGTATCTGTTCAACTGTCAAACTTGATGGACATTATTTCAGTTATCCAGGCTGCTTCAATTCATTTCAGTTGCCCTGTAGAGCAGTCATCAGCCACTTAACATTCACAGGCCACACAGGGCACACTTTGTACCGCCATAGTAAAAGTCAGCTGTTCAAAGCAACTATTAAGCAAGACCTGGACTGTGATACAAGTATGACTCTGTACCAAAACAAATTTTGACAAATTTTCTTTCCTTCTGCAGATAGATAGCATACGCCGCCACTGAGCCACACACAGCCATGAGTATTGAGATACCAGTGGGGTTGACAGAACTGCTGCAGGGGTACACTGTGGAGGTGCTGCGACAAAGACCCTCAGACTTGGTGGATTTTGCAGTACAGTACTTCACCCGTTTGCGGGAAACCAGAAGCCAGGATGGGGCCGGAGCTGGTGGCAAGATGGGGAAAGGAGTGATGTTTGATGGAGAGCCCATGCAAACAGAGTCCAACGGGGATGATGACGACGATGATGAGGATTCTGACTTTGAGCGTAAGTTTACATCTTGTTGTTATGATTGTCACCTCTTACGTTGATACTGTCTGCATGAGTGACAGAATGAAAGGCAGCGTAAGTGTGTTTTGTGTCAGTGGAAGAAAAGGTGAAGCTAGAAGTGCTGTCACTGATGTAGTCGGAATTAATTTCATCTCCGCCTGAGAGACAGATGTATCCAAGTGTGTGAGGCCTGCCATACTTGCACCCAGAAAATCCCATTCCAATCAGCCGGAGCCCTTATCTGCCACTCATATAATCAAGGTTTCCATTCTCCTTGTCTGTCCGACTGTCATGATCCAAAATAGTACTTTATATCTTTGTGATTTGAACCATGAAGGCCTTAAATGGTCTAATTTGACTATAAATAGCTTTTCAAGGCAAATCATTTAATAAACTGTTCAATAAAAAAGGTTTAAAAAGAGCAAATTGTGCTGTGACTACATAGACCTTGATAAAAGCTTTCCACTATTTTCACTTGACTTAGTTACAAGACATTTTTAGGAAATTAGAATTCGACAATTGCCGCCAAAATGTTTTACCACTTTGTCAGTTTAAGTGGTATGTTGATACTTGAATGGTCCTTTTAACAGAATATGCTCTGAAAGTTAGATCTAAACTGCCAGAAAACAGAACATCACAACTTTATCAAAGTCGCACTGGGCGATGCCTTCAGCAGGAGTCATGCCATGTCTCCTTTTGCATCACTCCCCTGTGTTTCTCACTCTGGCAGAAGATGCAAGTTGCTCCACAGCTCTGCTCTCCTGTGTGCTGCTGAGAGTAGCGTGGCCTACATCGCATCAGTGTGCTGCGGAGCCGGGGGCTGTTACCTCGTGAATGGGGGTTCTGTTTCCTCAATGAGTTCCTCCATTGTGATGATCAGCTGTGATGATCAGGGAACTTATCTTACCTTACCTTCTTAAGTTCAATGATCTGCAAGTAACATTTCTAATCTAATGACATAATTCAACAATGCTTTATGTGTTTGGAAGTCTAAATGCTTGAAGAAAGAATATGGCTTGCACAGTTTCTCTTCTGCTAGAATCATTGGCAGATACTGAAACACTGGTGAAGTGTAACATCTAGTTGCTGGGTTAAAAAAAAGTTGAATTCATCAGATTTGTTTACAGCGACTTGGGCAGATTGGTTGAATCTTTAGTTCTAGTTTTACTATCTTGCATTTATAGGTTAATCATATTTATCATGCCCCATATGCACAGTGTTCATCTCTGCTAAAGCAATATTGGTCAAGTTTGGAGATTGGTACATGCTGGCTAAGGGTAAAAAGGGGGATTACAGACTCTGTTTCAATGCTCACACAAGTGGGGTTTGGCTGCTGTCAAACAGCTGTGACCTCAGCTGAGGGAGCACAGTGTGTGTGCGTGCACCTGTTATGTCTGAGAGTGTATGTGTACGTGTGTGCGTGAGTAAAGGCAAACAGATGTGTTATGACTTGGTTTCACGCCCGTTCAAATTCCAGCCCTATGACGCAAAACAGCAATTCTCCTCAGTGTATTTTGATTAGCGATCACTTGTTCAGCATTTTCTACACATCATCCAAGAAGGCAATAAAGGACAGTGGGGTGACATTGTTGAGACTTCTGCCTCGATGCTGTGGGTCACACACATGACATCCATGACAGTAGATTATCAGGCGAGGCTTGTGTACACTTCCCCGGGGGTCTTCCATTTCTGATGGGAACAACACAGGCCTGTACGATGGAAGGCATCATGTGCTCCTGCCTGACTGCTGTTGTAGCCCATAGGTATAAAGAGTACTATAGTGCCTCTAGTTCAACAGCACATGCTCCAAAACAGTTCGGTCCTTTTGAAGAAGAGCAGAAGAATAAGGATTGCACTGAAAACACTGAGGGTTATTATGGATATAGACACCAAAGTTACCTCTTGTAGCTTTGGGGTGGCTTGGCCTTAAACAAGTTGGTTTCTTGATTCAATAGCTTTCTTATGTCATGTGGAGTTTAAGGCAGTGTGTGTATGTGTGCGTGAGGCTCAGGCGACGTTATATCGTGTAGCATTTTCATTACAAAACAATTTCAGTTTGAGTTCAATGAGTTGTTCGGCCCTAATTTCAAACTTTGCTACTAAACAATCTACAGACAAAAATACATTTCAGCACCAGGACCAGTTGAGCTAAAATACAACGGATGAACCTCTAAAGGCAAGTTACAGTGATGTAATTCAGTTTAATGAGGTGACCTAGTACTTCAAGGCTTATTACTATGTGACTAAAACATGCCGGGTTACCTGGTCCGGTTATACTTAATATTATGTTTCAAATAAAACGTTGTCAGAATTTGAGTGTCAATATAGAGCCCCTTCACTAAGGCCTGACTCTTTAACACTCTTTAAAAGGTTTAAAAATATGTAAGTGTCTCATTTTCAAGCACTGGTTTGTTTTACAAAATGCTGCATTCCTCAGACGATGACCTACTAAAGTTAGACCAAAGGCTCATTTTGTGTCGTTGATGAAGCGAAATCTGACCACAGTGAAACATTGTATTGAGCTGACATAGAACAACTCTCTGTATGGCAGAAGTCCTGGGATTAAGATGCAAGACTTTATTTGAAAAGTCTTGAGAGATTCACAATGATACGACAGGTTGTGTTATGTGGACATGATCTGTATCTGTTGTAAAAAATCTCGACACTCTTTTGGTCTTTTTTATTAGGCTACTTACATATACGATGAATCACCCGTGTGCTCTTAACCTTTCATTTGCGCTGCAGGAAATGGCTGTGCATGAGTGTGTCGGCTAAACGCCTCAAATGTAAATGAGTTAGGTAGCTGGTTATACAATTCCCATGGACAGGGCAGTATACTCCTAAAACACGACGTCCTATTTGACATGCTTTATTTTCCTTACTCCCGCCGCCTTAATCCACAGCAGGATCACTACACAGGCCTAAGCTGCTTAACAAAAGGAGATATTGTTTTGGATACACACAAACTGTTGTGCCTTCATTATATCTTCTGATGTTGGGGCACAGGTTTTTAAGATACCCTTTCTGTGTGGTGAAATGGTAGGTAGCTGCTATATGTTGCTGAAAAGTTTAGTTTAAGATTGAATGTAGTTGCACTTAAAAAGAATACTCCAGGAAAGGATCACCTGTTGTTTTTTGAAAGACACTCACCTGTTAAATGGTGTCTTACTCGGTATTCATTCAGTGGTAGAAAAAGGAGCAATAGAAAAGAGGTCTTCCTAATATGTGCATGTTTTCTCTTTTCTTGGAGCTGGCCTGTCTAGTGTCCGTCTGGCAGTGCGTGCTAACTAAATGAAACAGAAGGGGGATGAATGGATGCTCTGTCACTGAAATAAGTGGGGCTTTTTATTAAAAGATGGATGGAGGGACAGATGAGTCCCAGTTATCATAATAGACATGATTAAATGTGTTTTTAAAGACAGCTGGGATAAAGCAGATGCTATATTACAAAAAGAAGGAGAAAAATCCACTCTCAAAAGAATATAACGCAGCTAGCTAAATGACCAATCACCTGGATACATAAAGCTCTTATTAATGCTCCATTCTGCTTTTTTTTTACCAAATGTAAATGGGAAAAATTTCACTATAAAGAATCTTGAACGTTGTGTTTAAAATGCTGTAACCTATAAGGGGGGGAGTGGTTACTTCTTCAGGAAAAGCACGAGTCACTATTTTCTAAATCCTGCCTAGGTGTGTTGTGTTGATTATGTGAGCACTAGTATTTTGAAAGCAGAGAGCACTCGTAACATCAACAGAAGCTGTAGATGGTTTTCCTTTCAGGGCAGCAGCACTGTTGCACCAGTAAGTGTGCATTTTCCCAGATAGTTGGTTTTCCTTTTTGAACTCTGTCTACAATTATGACGCAAGGCCTGTTGCTTGCTGAATACAACTAAAGCCTATACCTAAAACCTTCAAAGTGGCACATAGATGCCTTTTTTTTTAAGCTGGGTGTCTGGAAACGTTTTTCAAAGTAAGTGTTGTTTACTAGGCTGAAGGCCTTACATAATCTGAAATGCATAACAAAGTGTGTTTAACACCTTAAATTCAGGTGCTATGATTGTGAGGTTTAGAAAGATTTCGTGTGCCAGGCGTTTTTTCCATTATTTGATTTTTCAGTGGAAAACTAAAAAAATAACTATAGAAAATTGTGTAAGGGTGACACGTTACCCCCTCAACCACAATCCGTTTCAGTGTTTTTGGTCTCAGACCCCCTTTACACGAGAACGAAACGGCTTGTATCTGCATAGTTTCTCTTGCGTATAGCCCTATTATTTACACGAGGCCGTAACAAAACCATAGAAACGGACCCCACAAACGATAACGGGTCCCAAGGTGGATAGATTCGCTAACGAAACGCTCTGGGGGGTCAAACGAGTCTGTGTAATCGCCTCTATACGAGAATTTCCTGAAAAAATAACGATAGCCCCGCCTCTCCCCGCCTCTGCTGCTCACTGCTGTAGCATGGCCAGTAGCTCCTGTCAGTAGCTACTGCTAGTGCTACTGCTACTGACCATGCTACAGATGTTAGTGCAAAATCTACAGCTCCTCTACCACAACCATCAGCAACAAGTGGACATGGAGAATTACATGAACTACTACATGTTGCTAAATCCACCGCGGGGCATAAACAGAAGGGTAGCCATGGTAACATTGCTCCGGGGTCTTCTTCGCTGCTTTTGGTGTATTTTGTGGCGGAAGTTACAGCGCCACTTACAGTCCCGGCATATGTACTACAGCGTTTCCAGCGGTCTCGTGTGAACAGACACGTTAACTGAAACTAATGCATGTGAACGGAAGACTTTTTTGAAAACGCATACTGTGCATAAACGCAAACGTTCCCGTGTAAAGGCAGCCTCAGTCACATTTGACCCACTTTGGCCTCGCTTTCCACTGCCGTGTTTGTGTCCTGCACCTCTATTGAAACAGCAGGAGTTGAAATGAGTTGACAATAATGTGTAATGCAACTCATGTCTCAGCCAAGTTAATCATAACTTCCAAAGAACGCAGGATTTAATGATTGTAACCGGATCAGGTTAGTGCAAAAGGGTTTATTTTCAGTGCCATTTTTATTGAGAAATATAGAATAAAGTAATGCTGGTTCCATTTCCTGGGTAGTTTGTCACATGTGGTCCATTCATGATAAGTGAAATATTAGAACGTTCTTTATTAGTGTCTTGCTATGATACATTGTGTATTTCTGGTGATTTTCAAAGATACCTTGCTCTTTCCAACCTGTACACAGTCTAAAAGTGTGTGTGTGTGTGTGTGTGTGCAGCAGACGAAGATGTTTCGTGCAGGTTTGGTTGTTGTCGTTAAGGGTGGTACTTTAGCTGGGGGCATGATCATATGTCACTTCTTTTAAGTTTTGTCTCTCACCAGTTTCTGTCTCCTCCTCTTTGCTGTTCTCTCTTATTGTGTTAATTTGACTTCCTTTCTCTGTCCCTCAATCCCCCCCCCACTGCCTGACTGCCTTTCTCTTGCTGATTTCCCCCCCTTTCACCAATAAGGAATAGGCTGACTGTTGCATACAGGCGAAAGGACAGGGAGGGCCCTAGGCTTTTCTCTCTACTATTTTCTCGTTTTTAATCTTTTCTCAAAGTATCCTAATCGCGTCATATTCACTCATTTGAGTCGTTCAGTTGTTTGTTAAATTAAACTTTGCTTCGTGTGGCATTTTCCTGTCAGTTGTGTGTGATAAATTGACATTATACTGAGTTACAATAGGCACTGGTAATGTGTGTGTGTGTGTGTGTGTGTGTGTGTGTGTGTGTGTGTGTGTGTGTGTGTGTGTGTGTGTGTGTGTGTGTGTGTGTAGTGTGTGTGTGTGTGTGTGTGTGTGTGTGTGTGTGTGTGTGTGTGTGTGTGTGTGTGTGTGTGTGTGTGTGTGTGTGTGTGTGTGTGTGTGTGTGTGTGTGTGTGTGTGTGTGTGTGTGTGTGTGTGTGTGTGTGTGTGTGTGTGTGTGTGTGTGTGTGTGTGTGTGTGTGTGTGTGTGTGTGTGTGTGTGTGTGTGTGTGTGTGTGTGTGTGTGTGTGTGTGTGTGTGTGTGTGTGTGTGTGTGTGTGTGTGTGTGTGTGTGTGGAGACCTGATTGACGGCGCTCAGTGGAAAAGCCCTCAGACGGATCATGTCTGACTGTTTTTGATTACACACCTGTCTGCCTGATTTGTCTTTTCATTTCAACCTTTACGTCTCTTACCTGAACCTGCTCTCTGTCTTGCGTGCTCTTCTTACATTGATCCCTTTCTCTGATTGCCATGAATGTCTTTTTTCTCTACCTGTTGATCATCTTCTCTACATTTCTTATTTTCTTGATGTTTTTCCGTCAATCATTCCTTTTATAAAGCCAGTCTGCTTTGTACCTTTTTCTTCACCCATCTATTTTTCTCTCAGAGCTTTCTACATCTACTTCAATTTTCTTTGTGTCCCTTTCTATATCCCTGTCTATATCGGTGAATAGAAAAAACCCCATTTGAAAACATGAACAGTGATGATGATGAGAGAGACACTGTGTATTGTGCAGTGGGGATGAGTGCTACATTGCAGTATAAATTATTTTATAATTTCATAGGCCACAGTTCAAGGCACAAAGACACACTTTCATATCATGTGAAAATTAACCATTCAAAGTCTGTCATCCTGTAGCCGTCTTTATCTAATCTCCATGTAAGGCGACGTGTGTGTGCATTCACTTGGACATTCGCGTGGTTGAAAGGAAATAAACAGAGCAGCATATTTCTTTGTTTGGCATTAGGGATCCTGTTAGAATGCCATAGTGGAAAGCTAGTCTTCCTTTGCAAAGAACAGAGACAAAACAATGAAGGAACAATAACATGGCAATCATGTGAGAGAAGAAAAGACAGACGAGACACTGGCAGAGCAGGCTGTGGTACAATCTGGCTTGCCTTCATTTAAGCATTGCCATCATTTGAACTTTGGTACTTCCTCATTCTCTGCCTTCAAGCTATCTTTAGTGGCACTGTAGAAAAATGAGGAAATGGAGGGGGGGGGGGGGGGGGGCGGGTTGGCATGCTGGCAGGCCGTTTGCCAGTGACGGTACATCCTCCGCTGCTCCTGTTTGGAGCTCCAACACACACCGGCTCTTATCTGATCACTGCCTCCAAACATTTATGTAAATGTTTTAACCTCTTACTCCGAATCATCTCCATTAGAGAGGATGTGTTACGCTCCCCCCCCCCCTATTCATGCTGTTATTGTGATTTTACAAACCATGACAAAATCACCTCTCACCTTGGACTGCTAGATGGGATCAACATGGACATGGGATTAAAGCCACATGTCCCTTTTTTTATGGAGAGGATCACATCTCCTTTGTATTATTTAATTGATTTCCTTTACAGATAAAACATTACTGATGGGAATTGCAACTTTGAGTTTAAACAAGAGGCAGCAAGAGTTTTCCAGCAAAGCCTTGTGGTGATGTTTAATGAGGAACATTTCATGGCCGTGGCCCCACACTGACCCCTGCCCCTCTCTTTACAGAGAGGGGAGGAAGGGAAAAACACAGGGGGGACATTTCTGGGTGGGGGATGTGGTAAATGGAAGATGGCATGAAGGATCCCAGTGGAAGATGCTCTCTTGTAAACAAGTGTTTTAAAACTCATGATTATTACAACTCGTGAATAAGTGAGCTACTTTAAGGAGATCATTGTTACAAACATGCTTATTATATTATATTATCAGCTGGAAAACAAACCCGCTGCTGATGTAATGATTACGGATACTGTAAGTATGCCCGTGTATGAATGTTTCCCTTGGGACAGAAGTGGGAGTGCACACAGGGAAAGTAGAGAAAAGGGCATGGGATAGGATCTAACAGACTGAGGAGGGGGATGAGCTGGGCAGAGAGTGAACAAATAACAGGATGAGGATGTGGGAATCAGTCCACCGGCGATCAATGTTGTGTGACTGACTGTAAACGGGATTCAGGAGAGAGTTTAGGATCCTTAGTCATTCCTGAGACTCAAACAGATGCTTTTCCCTTTAAGCTGTTTGACAAATGCCATCTTTTGTAATACAGATAATGAAGTTATATTTAAGTCCACAAGGTACACCAATATTCCAGCTTTAGCACAATGCTTTAGCCAAAGTAAGAAAATATTAAGAATCATTGTCTGAACTGTGATTTTTGTGTTGGAGCTTTCACAGCGTTTTGTCACACATTCAGCAATATAACTGTCATGCAAAATGTTCCCTTGCAAAAACCAATCACTCTACATATCTTCCAGTGTTTTGTCATCAAGCACTCTTTGTCTCCTTTTGATTCTCCACCAACATCACTGCAGTCATCCCAGGCAATGTAAATGTATTCAGTGATTTGATTAAAACAATCATCTGCCCTATACCCTGCTTTATCAGCCCACAGGATATTTTATTAAACAAAACAACGGTTGGTTACTTTAAATAGTGGCGAGAGTAGATCAACTTACCAGCCGCAGTTCTTGTTTGACAGCGTGTCCCAACCCTAGCAATGTGAGATAAGGGTGAATTGTCCGAGGGTTTTGGCTCTGGTTGGTTACCTAGCATCCCTCTTTTATCATGTTCTACCCTACACGTGCACATGAAAAGCCAGAGAGAGCAGGTCACAGTAACACGCTCAATTTGTCCTCCACTATTGGGTTTGCTGCATGGGCCTTAACCATGGTCAGAGTGACTGAACAACAAAGCACACATCATGATTGTATCCCCATATTGTTCTCTGGCATGCACAATCTTCATTCCTTTTTGTTTCAAACATTTAAATCACTAGAATGAATCTTTAGTTTTGGGCGGATGTAGCTTGGGGTATAGATGTTGTTCTCCAATCGAGGGTCAGTAGTTCCGCCCTTCTATAGTCAACATGTCGAAGTGTCCTTGGGCATGACACTGAACCCTGTGTGTGTGTGTGTGTGTGTGGTGTGTGTGTGTGTGGTGTGTGTGTGGTGTGTGTGGTGTGTGTGTGTGTGTGTGTGTGTGTGTGTGGTGTGTGTGTGTGTGTGTGGTGTGTGTGTTGTGTGTGTGTGTGTGTGTGTGTGTGTGTGTTGTGGTGTGTGTGTGTGTGTGTGTGTGTGTGTGTGTGTGTGATGTGTGTGTGTGTGTGTGTGTGTGTGTGTGTGTGTGTGTGTGTGTGTGTGTGTGTGTGTGTGTGTGTGTGTGTGTGTGTGTGTGTGTGTGTGTGTGTGTGTGTGTGTGTGTGTGTGTGTGTGTGTGTGTGTAGTCCATTTATGTATCTGTCCTCACCCATCACTCTCTCATCCTGTTTTCTCTACCCCCCTGTCTCCCTCGCTCTGCATGTGTTATTCTCAAGGTACAGGCCCAATCTCATTAGACATGATGGCTTAGAGAGAAAGGGTGGTATAAGGACAGTTTAGAACCGTCTTTGGCATGGTAAGAAAGAGTGAATGAACAAGAGGGATAAAGTGTTGAGAAAAGAAGGAAAACATGAATGGGAAGAGATTGAATGAGATAGAAACCATTAGGTTAGAGCCAACATGAAATGCCAGCCAAATGCAGTTAATGTTGGACTGGCTGATGGGTTTGCAGACATACTGTGGACATTGTTCAAAGGTATACCATATATAGTGTTCTTGTAAACTGTGGGCTGTTGATCATTGGAATTATTGTATCCCAACTGTTTACTTCAAAGAGAGTCATTCTGACAGACATGCCTTTACTTTGAGAGGTTGGTTGGAATTAGTCAAATCAGCAGGCACAGAGAAAATAAACAGACGGTCGGGTTATCCATGACCCTCGAGTGTCAGCAGCACAACATGACCTTGCATTGGATTTCTGTGAGGAAGAAAATATGTTTTTGATCTATTCCAAATCAGCACATGGGTTTATAGCTTCTTTTTTTTTTAGATACAAGATTAACTTGTGGTTTTTCAGAGTATGAGTCAGGATGGAGCAATGGCTTGCATGACAGTAACAATGGCCTGGAAATAATAATAATAATAATAATACATTTGATTTGTAAAGCACCTTTCATTGCTAAAAGCAATCCCAAGGTGCTACAGGAGGCATAATAGAACAAACAAAAGAAACAAAAGTTTAATCAAAGGCTTTTTTTAAAAGAAAGGTTTTTAGGCCTTTCTTGAAGGCGTCAGTGGTCTGTGGAGTCCTCAGGTGGTCTGGGAGGGAATTCCACAGGTGAGGAGCAGCTGCACAGAAAGCCCGATCCCCCATTGTGCAGAGTTTGGTCCTCGGGGGGCGAAGCAGATGGTTGGTTGTGGAGCGGAGGTTGTGTGTGGAGGTTTGTGATGCGAGTAGTTCTTTGAGGTATGAAGGAGCGTTCCCGTGGATGCATTGATGGGTCAGTAGTGCGATCTTGTATTTGATCCTGAATGAGACAGGGAGCCAGTGGAGAGAAAATGTGTCTTCTACATTTTTGAAGATGTAGGCTAATTTAGATTCTTTAAAAATAAGGTTCAAAATGTAAAGTATGTGACTGTGAATTACGCACTGTCCTCACTTAGTCAGAGTGGCTTGAGACCTAGCAGAGAAATGAACTTTTGTTCTCTAAACACATGTGGTCACAGGTAAATACCAAATGGTTTCCCAGCCTCCAGATAAAACAAGTCCTAGAAAAAGCATGATGGTTGGTTTTCTGCCAAACGATCTGTTAGAGCAGCCAGCTGAACAGACAAAGACCAGCGTGTGGTTGCATCACACCCTGCCCCAGACATCATTCTGACTGTCAACTCAACAGTCCAGCGATTATGTGAAATGGGGTATCTTTTATACATTCTGCACTGTAGCTGTTATGTCTTGGTTGCCTTTCCATATCACGACACCTACCTAAACACACAGTTAGTCATATGAAAGATCAGTAACTCCAGTAACCATTACTGTTGGACCCCAGGACCCTACAGCTAAATAACAAATCATATAAGATAGCGATCCATTGGGGGGCCTTTTAATACTGCGTACTGAATAGTGGGTTTCAACAGTGTCCTAAACAGCCACAGTCATGGTCACCATAGAAACCACTGGCCTTGAAACTGCTCTCGCTGCTGTAGGTGACGGGCAGCGGCCTCGTATAATCATTCAGATATTCAGATAAAGAAAGTCGGAGGTCAGTATTAGTACACAGCCCCCCTCTCTTAAACAAGTATCATTATCAGTATATTTGTATAGCCTTCATATGACACACATTCATAAAGCAGTCGTTGTATTGCAACCCCCTTATTATGTATCTTCTTAAAGATACTGTCCGCAAGTGTGGAACAAAGTTGTCATTGAGATAGAAAGGAAGAGAAAGAGCAAAAGTCATCAGTTTCTTTTGTCTGTTGTTTAGTCTATTTATAGTTGTATATTGAATAAACACCTTATGGCGCGTTTCCACTACAGCGCGGAGCCCGGTTTAAGAGGGCTGTGACGTCAGCGGCCCGTTTTTGGTTGCGTTTCCACTTGGCCTAGTACCGGCCGGCGGGTCCTAATTCACAGTTTTTCTGGCCTCATAAAATCGTGGGTCTAGGGCCAGAGACAACGAGGCTGAGTCGGGCTGAGTATGCTAAACTAGAGAGAGAATCGCTGGCAAGGGGGCTACAACTACAACAAGATGAACATATTTCACCGTGATTTAATTGTAATACACGTTTCAAAATGATGCCGAAGTAACAACATACTGATACCGGTTAGTAAAAACCATGAATTAATGCTTTGACAAGTCTGCAGACAGACGGCAGGCGAAAAACCTTTTAAAATGCGTGTTTTCTAAATGGAGATTGGCTAAGCTAACGCAGTATATGCTCCGACCGTCCACACTCACAACAACGGCCTATACAGACATAAATAAAGCAGCGACTGTATTCGCCATGACACAGACAGTCTGTGGTTTGTACTTGTTTAACTTTTGTCTAGTTTCTGAACATATATGAGGAGCTGTGAGCTCTGAGTGCTAACAGCTAACGGCTGTGTTGTTTTTCTGGGGTTCTCATTGAAGATGACGTCACGGCTCCGCCTACACTGCGTTACTATAGATACTACCCCAGTTCCTAAACTGTAATGGAAATGCGCCATAAAGTGAGCCAGTCCTAACGAGGCCTAGCCATACCGAGCGAGGCCGTGTAGTGGAAATGCGCCATTACTTCCTAGCATGCTTTACTTAAACCATTATTAACTTTTTTTTCACTAAACTGTGTCTCAGGGCTTCTTAAAATGTAATAAACTATGAATGTGTCATACTCACTTAACGGGAAGAAACTAAGCTAACTGACGATATGAACCATTTTTACCGAAACAAAACACAAGTCTCACAAGAAGCGTCTAAATGAGCCCTGAGCGAAAAAATGCTAACGCACTTAGCACAGAACTCTAGGTATAAATCGGTCAATATACTTATCAGATCTGCACAAACAAGCTTTGCTAGCAAGCTGAGATTCCACAGATTCTAGAAATATAAGTATCATCACTGAGCGATCAGAACTTGCGACAGGGGAAGCAAAACCAGACAACACACGACGTAGCTTTAGGTAGCAAAAAACTGAGATATGCTCACCTTTTGCTGTTATTCTGATCAAAAGTTGTGTTCAATGGCATTAAAACGAGAAAAACGTGGCTGAAGGTTAATCCATAGGTTAATCCAATGTGTCTGTCACTTTGAAAAAATTATTGATAATCCATAATTCAATTTTTATGTCAAAAACTGAGTTTTCATATTAGCTGCTAATGATAGCTTCCAGAGTGTATGACAGCTTCCTGTTTTGGGTATTCTGGCTACGCGTCACTCTCACTCCTTATTTGGTAACGTGTGTGTGTATGTGGAACTTCCCCTCGATTCCATTGGCTCTAACGGTTAAAAAGAGATGTCAATCATCAAAATCTACCGAGGGGGGCCAGAGATATGGAAAATCCACCCAAATAACCCCAGAATTGGTTTTTTTGTGCTAAATCTCTCTAAAAATGTCAAATTTCACTTGTTTTGCATCAATCTTGATACAGGGTACTTATTATATGTTATAGTTTGGATTCCTAAAGCTTTTAGTCTACTATCCCATCATTCAAGGGTAGTTTTCACTATAAGTAATGCGTTTCTTTTGGACGGACACCATAATTTACATTTTCTACTATGTTCAATCTGAATTTACTTTAAAATAAAAAAAATCTATATTGATTCTGACTCTTCTACATCCAACTCACATGTTTATCATTGCTTTGAGAAAAAAGATTATTAATCTTCCCCTTTTAGAAGTAAAGTTATGGTCATTTGTTCTGGGAATGTCATTTTCGAGTTTGAGACCTGGAAAACAGGCTCGGGGCTTAACAGGTTAACATGGTGGCATATATAGTCCGATTGAACGAAGAATACATTCTTAGTTTAAATGGCTCAGCAAGCATTACCCATTGGCTCCCAGTGAAATGGTATCTCATTTAATGACCCATCTCTAAACACAGGCTTGAGAATGTGGAGGTTTGAGTTATTTTGTGACTCTAATGGTCACGTAACGACAGACCAGATTGGGCCTGTTTATGTTACACCCCAGTGGTTTGATGAGGACATGTTGCACTCTCCTACCCGCAGGCCGGCCACTAAGGTTTTCCGTCAGTTAGATGTTTTACCACCACATAGGACTTCTGGTTGGGGGGCAGATATTGTCCCATGCTTGTGTTTTAATGTCTTAAAGGTTGTGGCTTGTGCAGATTTGAATGCTTTCACCCTGGGAACCAAATTGAGCACCATCCTGTGGATATGAAAATATATTACTGTGCTTGTCATGTGGAGATTTGACACTTAAGATCAGATGTTGGGGCATTCAAATATTAATGTCTTTCAGCTTGCCTCTGCCACGCACAGGATTAGCCACATCCCAGGCTACTGAGATAACACTGGTCCATGAAATGTCCCCAGGGTTTCATCTCTGCAACGGTGTCACAACCCCAAAAATAATTAAAGGCCAAGCGCTTGTGGGTTTTCCTTAGGGCAATATGTTTTAATGAAACTCGCTCCTGGGGTTGGAGTCTATAAACTTTTAGTTGTGTCTGAGATTTAAAATGTTGCTGCTGCTAGGATCATAAACTCTATCATAGATAAGCTCAGAAAAAGAATTCCAGTCATCCACATTCTGCAACGTCACTTCATTCAAGTGACGCACGACATTGATCAGGTCCTGCAGGTTTATAATCATACAGGCTGTCAATAATAAAAGTTGGACTCTCGGAACATAGTCTTGATAAACGTCATCAAGGGTGAATGCTACACATACTAGACTAAATGGCTCCACCGATTGAAGGTATTGTCAGTATATTTAGAAGTGTAATTCTAAGTGTCCTTTAGCAGTGGTGCAAGTTCACATGACACTGTGCAGTAGCTTTGATGATAGCACAAAGTGATAATGAGTTATGACCAGTGCCTGCTTGTTCTCTCTCTCACAAATGTGTTGCTTCCAAGAATGAGTTTTGATGGTGGGGGCTTGGGCAACATGTCAATGAGAGAAAGAAACTGTTTCCTCTTCCCCACTGGGAAAACAAGTCTGTGAAAACAACCCATAAACATCTACAGTGAGTTATTTACATAAGTGGTTCCTATACAAATCTAGATTCCTGAATTATCTTTGTCATTTTATGGGTTTCATCAGATGATGACATTCTGTAGTCTTATAATGCTCTTACTTCTCTAGTCAGCACGGTACAATCGACTATGAATGACCTGTGACCTTACTTGGCTTACTCTCAGCGCAGAATGTTCTGTAGTAAAGTGGAAAGGGCAGGTTGGGAATTAACAAGGTAAGTACCCGCCCTTGAATTAAGTTGACATGGAAAGCTGGTTAGTCTTGCTTCCTTGGAGCACAGCTTGTGTCTGTGTCCTGTCTCATTTGTTTGATATTGTTAAGTTGTTAAAAAAAGACCCCCCTTTGGTTCTTTCTAGAAGAGTCTCTTCTGGTTCTTTACTGCATCATCAACTTGTGGCCTGTTTCACTTGTTTGGGATTTCTGAAGATACTTACTAAGCACGTTATCAATTACGGTTTATGATTAATTGAAAAGACCTCTAATTTGCATAAGCATATGTGCACTGCCATTACCAAAGCATAACACAGTAGCTGCTGGACTGCTATAGTGTGGGCCACACATCCTGTCCAATTTCAGGTTGAAAAACTGTGATAATTCAGATTTCTAATGTAAACAACATAATCAGATAATGTAATTCGCAAAGGGTGCGATCAAAGTAGGCCTGGTTTATTTAGTGAAGCTAGTGCTTTAGTGAGTTACTTATCTTTTGACTTACTCACTGGATGTGCTCTTTAGTCAGATTTGTGTGTGTGTGTGTTTTATCATCCAGTTAACCATGCACTAAGTGGTGTGTAAATAAAGGTATGTCAGTATGGACACGAGCAAACATAAGGCTTTGTATCATTCGTTCAGTTGATTATAACCACCAGATTTTCCTTCACCTATTGTTAAAACGTCCTCTTAGCCTCTTTACCATTCTCTATATAAATGTTTATTAAAGTAATAGTTATACCATAAGAAAGAAACTGTTTTTTACAAGGGTTGCTAGCACTGCCGATTTCACGAAGAATCATCCCCAAATAAACATCTCGGTGCTTGCTAAAATGTCTGCTTCGGACAAGTACGTCTGGCTATCAGGGAATACAAAAATGCCAAGCTGTTGTATCACAAGTTAAGTTTGGAATATTTGTAGTATTCATTTAATTAATAGTAGTAATTGACAATTGGCTAATGACTGAAGTTGATGTCGGGCTTTGCTTGTGACATGTTGATCATAGACCGTGACAAATATAGGAGAGGGTATCAGGCTAAGTCAGGCTTACAGGGGTTAAGTAGCATCAGCAAACCTGATGATACTGGGAAAGGGTTAACATCAACGCAGCTATAAGCAGGACAGTGCTGCTTCCTTTTAAGGGCTTCTGGAAAGCGCCATAGAAAGGGAGAGGGAGAGGAAAGAGAGGGTGAGACACTGGGAAAGGGAGATATGGGGTAAGGGGAGGGAGAGCGAGAGAACAAGAGAGAACTTTTGTGGGAGGGAAATGGAGAGAGTAAGATAATGGGAAAGGTAAAGAGAGTTAGAAGAGAGTTGCATGGTGGGAAACAGGGACTGAAACAGTACAGGGCGTGAGAATACTGTTGGAAGCTCCATGTGATAGGAAGTTATAGTCTGCAAGAGAAGACTAGAGCAACTACTTTCTTTCGTAGCAGTACGAGAACATTTTGTGTAGGAACAGCGTTGTTTGATGGGGAAATGCAGCAAAGCCGGATCATACTGGGTTAATATAAAATGACAAAGTGTTAATCTAAAGAGACAAGCTATAAGTCGTGTAAGCTAATGAACCCTAGCTGCCCATCTGTAACAGAGGGAACCCCGAGTGTGTGTGCCTGTGTATATATATATTTTGAGTATATGAAATGCAGATATGTCCAGTGTCCCTCTTATCTCTTTTTGTTTACAACCTCTGTGTAATAAATCTAAGATTCACACAAGTTCTCACAACCATAAATCACAGAGCTGAGAGATTGAGTGAGTTTGCTATTTAAACTCTTCTAGCCCCGATCACACAGCACATTTTGCAGATTGAAAATGAGGCGCAGCGCATTTGATTTTTTTACCATGACAACCAAACACTTGAAAGCATGTATTTTGCTAGTCATCAACTGTATGGTACCTTTTATAGATAAAGTAGTTGAAGGTTTTTCAACTCAAGGGTGCTCCTGAGAAAGCATGAGACATCGGAGCGGAACAATGCGAAGCACTCAGCAACGCAAAACACTTATCTCTTACTCAACGATTAAAAGAGGAAAATAAAAGCTGCCCTAGGCTGCTGAAAAAAAGCTCCATGTGATCGGGGCCCATGTCTGTTATCCTCATGTTTATGCTCCATATATCATGCTTGGCATTTGCTTACAGGTTCAGCCACCTGTGTCTCCCAGTGAGGGAGCGAGAGATCTCCGCTCTTATTCATTTAAATGACGGGGAGTGTACGGTATAACTGAATAACGTATAAATGTGTTCTGCTGCTTGACACTACCAGTCCATCCTGTTGGCTGTCTTTAAAACCGAACTGGCTCTTACTTTGGGAGACATGCTGTACTTACTGTCAAAGGTGTATAAGCGGATACAAGTTTGTAGTTGCAGAGACGCTTATTAAAAACGTAGTTAATTCAAAAAGAAAGTATGCATAGTACATTCCTTTCCTACCTTTACCTGTCAGTACTACACCGGTCATTGATATATTTTTAACTGCTATTGTTCCTCATCTTTGCCTCTCTGCTCCCAAAAACCTTTTAGAGTAGCCCTGATTATTGATTCATCCAGGTCTTCTTCTTATGCAGAACTCCAGTAGACAAAAAACACTGAATCAAATAAATATCGTCTGTTCCACTTTTCCCTTTATCCATGTAGTTTCTTATCAATGCATTTTCCCAGCTGACTATCATATGACACAAACTGCCGCTGGCCAGTACTAATGTCACACATTAAATCCTTGAATTCCACCACAAAACATGATCCTACTGGTGTTAAACAAAAGTACAGTTTTATTATTCAGTATTTGGAGTGCACGCTTAACCCATTTGGTAAGGCTCCAATTAGCTGGAGGCAATAATTGACATGTTTGACACTAATGGCACGTTTCCACTACAGCGCGGAGCCCCGTTTAAGAGAGCTGTGACGTCAGCGGCCCGTCTTTGGTTGTGTTTCCACTTGGCCTAGTACCGGCTAGCGGGTCCTAATTCACAGTTTTTCTGGCCCCATAAAATCGTGGTTCTAGGGCCAGGAACAACCAGGCTGAGTCGGGCTGAGTATGCTAAACTAGAGAGAGCATCGCTGGCAAGGGGGCTACAACTACAACAAGATGAACATATTTGACAGTGATTTAATTGTAATACACGTTTCAAAATGATGCCGAAGTAACAACATACTGATACCGGTTAGTAAAAACCATGAATTAATGCTTTGTCAAGTCTGCAGACAGACGGCAGGCGAAAAACCTTTTAAAATGCTTGTTTTCTAAATGGAGATTGGCTAAGCTAACGCAGTATATGCTCCGACCGTCCACACTCACAACAACGGCCTATACAGACATAAATAAACCAGCGACTGTATTCGCCATGACACAGACAGTCTGTGGTTTGTACTTGTTTAACTTTTGTCTAGTTTCTGAACAGATATGAGGAGCTGTGAGCTCTGAGTGCTAACAGCTAACGGCTGTGTTGTTTTTCTGGGGTTCTCATTGAAGATGACGTCACGGCTCCGCCTACACTGCGTTACTATAGATACTACCCCAGTTCCTAAACTGTAATGGAAAATAAAGTGAGCCAGTCCTAACGAGGCCTAGCCATACCGAGCGAGGCCGTGTAGTGGAAATGCGCCATTAGTGTTAAGTTTGACTCTGGTATGACTAGGGTTGCAAAATTCCGGGAATTTTCAAAGATGGAAACTTTCCATGGGAATAAACTGGAATTTAAGGGAATAAACGGAAATGTATGGAATAAATGGGAATTTATGGGAATAAACTGGGAATTTTCTAAATTGAAGGTTGGCTCTTCATAGGGAACTTAAATATAGAAAGTATATTTTAGCATAATCTTGACTAAAACAAACAGATGCCATTCAAGTACACTTGAATATCCATGCCATTCCTCAATCACATGCACATAGCACACTGCTTACTGCATGGCTGTTGAGACCACACCCCCTACAGGCACTGTGCATTCCTCCATCACATGCACAGATGATTTCTAGAAGTAATATTTAACTCAACATTCATGTTTTTGTTCTTCAACGAAACAAATGATTGTTCAATAAAATGATTAAAACAAAAAAAAAACAATATGGAATATTTCCAAAATTCCCCAGCTTAACTTCCCATGGAAATTTACCGGAAACTTACCGGAAATGTTCCACCCCTTTGCAACCCTAGGTATGACGCACAACAGCCACCAGTCATGATACGTCAGCAGATCTGTACCTGCATATTTGACCTAGAATGACACAAAAGGATTCACAACAAGGCTCATGATCTACTGTCTGCTGCAGAATGAGTGGTCAGGGTGTCTTTCTTTGCAATGTGATGCATTTATTGTGAGCTTAGACAATGAATCCTTATTTATAAAACATCTGTAAGATACCAGAACTTATTATTTCCTATAGGTAATCAAATCTGAGCGGAAAATGGTGAACCACTGTAGACACAGCTTTTAGAGGTCCGCTTAAAGATTCTGCTCATTTCATTCATCTATGGTGCGATTCCACTATATAATATGAATTATCAAAAGATGTGTTTGTCACTATCAATTAAAATGTGCTATAATGCATTGAAAATTAAATATATATTGCCCACGCCAATACAGAAGTTCATGTAAAATCAGTTTTAGGACAAGCAAAGAAAGCAATAAATAGGTAATGGTGGTATTGTGTGTGTTGTGTGTCTGTGTACCTCCGGCTGTCTGTCATTCTGCTTTTTATTACGCTTCTGTTTAAATGTACTGGAAGATGAAGGCCGCGTGATAAAAGCGATTGTGTGCAAAATGTATGAACTTGTGTTGTGCGGACATCATGTGATTAGATTTCCACATTATCCTGATATTCAGTGAAAGCTGTGGAGCCCAGAGTTAGTGCTGCTGAGGTCAGCATTTCAGCACACACTGACATATAGAGCCAGATTACATAGATCCTCTCCGGGGAGGAGGACACGCAGGGCTGGATTTCTGCTCGCTCCTGCCTGCATGGCTCTCCACAAGAGATGGTACGGGTCAGAAGGACAACATGAGGAGACAGACTTGGAAAGATGAAAGATGTATTGATAACAGATCATGATGATAAACAGTGGATCCATTGCTGGCTGAATTGTCCTATGTTTTTGTTTTATCGTTTTCATTTCCTTGTCAGCCACTTTTTAATATAGTAGATCAAACACTTTTCCAAAATCCTCTCCCCTCTGTATGAACGAGTTGCACATGTGCTGCACAATGTAAGAGACTAGTGAAAATATAATTCAGAATAAGCCTACCTCTTTTGGTACACATCCTCCAAAAAAAACACTATTATCATTTAATGATAATGTGAATACTTTTGAATTCCCTCTAATATTGTGAATCATATCGCAATTGCAATATTAGTCCATATTATCACAAATACATATTTTTTAAATCCTGCAGCCCTATATATGCTTTTTTTATGGCATGATTAGGGAGGGCTTTCTATGTATATCAGATAGGGCTCTATAAGCCGGCAGTTAGACTGTATGTGGGTGTGCAGCAGAGACGGGAGCTGCTCTGAGTCTGCTGTTAAACTCTCCCATTGTTGTGTGCCTTCCAACGCCCGTGTCTGCCTGCGTGGTTTTATGATGTTGCACATGTATATCTTGTTCTGTGTGTGTTCTGCTCCGCTTGCTTTACTATGTGCCAAAGTGCAAGTTTAAGCCGCTGTGAGTGAGTGTGTGTGTGTGTGTGTGTGTGCTTATGTTTGAGTGCGTGCCAGCAGAGGCTGTCAGTGACGTCTGAGGCTGCCTGCGACGTCTGAGGCTGCCTGCTCTGGAGGAGAGGCAACACGTGAGGGGAGCTCCTTGCTCCACATCTGACCCTGCTGTTATCAATCAGGCCTTGAGAGGAGATGGGGGAGGAGGGAGAGGGAGAAAAGGAGAGAGGAGAAGAGATGGAGCGACAGAGTGGGAGGATGGAAGAGGAGGAACAGATGGCAGGGGCTGTTTTTTAGGAAGAGGAATGGGGAGAGACAGTGGAAAAGATGGAGGAAGGAATAGCGATAAGTGTGATTGGATGAGATTATATTAAGTTAAAGTTACAATAACACACAAACAAGTATTTTGACATGACTAAATACAAGTTGAGTGTAGGAATTTGTAATGGGGAAAAAAGCCAGTAAAACTGTAACAAGAAACTTTTATTTTACATGATTTGTTTGATAATAAATCATAAAAATAATTATTTTGAATAGATTGTTGATCAATCGGATACAAAGGGCAATGCCTTTTTTTTTTAATACAACAAAACATAAATTCATTCAACTCAGACAAACTAAAAGTATTTTTAGAATATGAATTGTATATGTATTTGATCTATTATGAATGAAAGAACAATAAATCCGAAGTGGTCATCTGTCCTCTGATTCATGAAATGGACACACATTGGCCATTTAGGTGAAAGGAGTGTCTCTGCGGCAGCGGCTGCCTCCTCACTGGCCTCTTTATGATATGTACGCTCTCAAATGAATTATTCTCACACAGAGAATCCATGAGTTGTGAGGATTTATCATCTACAATAAAATCAACAAATGAAGAGTCGTGACACATTCATAGTCTACATGACTACTTTCATTCATGGACCCATCCCCAAGCATGATCCAGCCCCCGTCACTATTTCATTCTGCCAATTTCATTCTTTTGAATAGATGAAATCCTTCAAATGTTGGTTGACTCCCTGCCAAAGTGGCTCATGTAATGAACAGCCAAATATATCCTGAGTTGTACCGTTTCTATTCAAGCAGAGCAGCATCCCCCCCCCCCCCACCCTAGCCACATGCAGAGTGGTCGGAGGTGAACCAGGAGGTGTGAGCGCTACAGGTGGGCGGGTTGTGACAGAGCTGTCCAAATGTAGTCTGTAATGGCGCGTTTCCACTACACGGCCTCGCTCGGTATGGCTAGGCCTCGTTAGGACTGGCTCACTTTATGGCGCATTTCCATTACAGTTTAGGAACTGGGGCAGTAACTATAGTAACGCAGTGTAGGCGGAGCCGTGACGTCATCTTCAATGAGAACCCCAGAAAAACAACACAGCCGTTAGCTGTTAGCACTCAGAGCTCACAGCTCCTCATATATGTCCAGAAACTAGACAAAAGTTAAACAAGTACACACCACAGACTGCCTGTGTCATGGTGAATACAGTCGCTGCTTTATTTATGTCTGTATAGGCCGTTGTGAGTGTGGACGGTCGGAGCATATACTGCGTTAGCTTAGCCAATCTCCATTTAGAACACACGCATTTTAAAAGGTTTTTCGCCTGCCGTCTGTCTGCAGACTTGTCAAAGCATTAATTCATGGTTTTTACTAACCGGTATCAGTATGTTGTTACTTCGGCATCATTTTGAAACGTGTATTACAATTAAATCACGGTCCAATATGTCCATCTTGTTGTAGTTGTAGCCCCCTTGCCAGCGATCCTCTCTCTAGTTTAGCATACTCAGCCCGACTCAGCTTCGTTGTCTCTGGCCCTGGACCCACGATTTTATGAGGCCAGAAAAACTGTGAATTAGGACCCGCCGGCCGGTACTAGGCCAAGTGGAAACGCAACCAAAGACGGGCCGCTGACGTCACAGCCCTCTTAAACCGTGCTCCGCGCTGTAGTGGAAACGCGCCATTACTCGCCCACTTGAGAGCTAGAAGTTACTTCTGCAGTTTAGGTTAGGTTCCCTTAACAGCCACTGACTGTCGCAGGATCCGAAGAGGGGATATGTAAGGTATTGAAATTGGCGGTGTCCGAGGGTAGATGGTGACATTCATGATTTGGTCTCCCCTCCAGCTAACAGGCTGATTTATTGGCAGACACTCACACAATTGGCTGCAAGAGAAATCAATGGGAAACACCAGCCAGGGGCGGATGGATTGTTCCCTTTTCCCCCCTAATTCACTTATTCACTCAGGGGTCTCTCTCTTCTTCTCTCAGCCTCAATGATTTTCTCTCTTTCCCCGGTTCATGTTTGTTTTCTCTGAATCACCCCTCCTCACATGCTGTAGTCATCCTCATATCCTGTGTTCATCTGCCTTTTTTTGTATATATACACATAACACATCTCTTATTTTTTTCTCTCCATCTGTCTGTCCCCCTTTCTCTTTTTTTAATCATATTGGCATTTGCTATATATTTATTTTTACTCCCTCCTCTCTATCTCCGGTTCTTTTTTGACGTCACTATTGATCCCACCCCTTCTGTCCGTCTTTTTGTTTCTCCCCCCTTTTTCTCCCTCAGTCCTCCTCTCCTTCCTTTCCTCACCCCCTCTATCTCTCTCTTCTCTCCATCTGTTAATACTTTAATGGCAGCAAGTGGGTGTGCAGATAGGAAGAGAACGTGAGGATGGGGGGGGGGGATGATGATCTGCCACTTGTTACGGGCTGGATGGCGGCCGAGTAGGGGGAGGAAGGTAGGGGGAGGAAGGGAGGGGAAGCGTTGTTATGGTGATGAGATCTTCTTTGTATTAGGTTTCCAAGGCAACTTCAGGCGTACACTTGATACAGCATCCACCATAACCAGCATCCCCCCCCCCACCCTAGCCACATGACTGTAGGGAGAGCTCTTCACACATTGCACACTCAGACTTACACACCCACACATTGGAACACACAAAAAGCATGTGCACACAAACACACATAGACACACACATTTGTATTATGTCCACCTACTCTTGACTGATAAAACTGCATTTGATGGGACCCATGGTGACAATACATGATGCATTTTTCAAATTGACCGGGACTGAACTCACGCCATTTTGTTAATGCTTTATTATAAATCCTGTTATTCTTTTGCCTGTATTCATTACCTAACAAACAAGGTGATTCACTAGTTGTATTGTATGTGCTTTGGTAGAGTTTTAAAGCAAGAGTAACCCCAAACCACTGGATACTTCACTGTAATGGAGAAGAGTATGAAACAAGAGTGAAACAACCACTTAACACAGTATATGAAGATAGAAATACTGACTTGAACCAAGTTAAGCAGCAATTGGTCAGACAGTTCATTTTCCACCTCTCCCCACACCAAAACAATTCAGTGCTCCCGGCTTGGTTTGCTTCCATGGGCAGACCTTCAATTGTGCGTGTAACATTTGTGTTGGTCTTTGTGCTGCGGTACCTGCAGCGATCTGACCCGGTTCATGCGTCTGACTTGGATCAAAACAAATCATTTTAAGCTGTTTGGAATGTGTCCTCCTGGTAGGTGGTTAGTTAGAGTTTGGAAGGGCAAGGGGATCGCATTGTAGAAAACAAAAAAAGTTAAATTGGGAAATGGTCAAAATGAGGTCGCTGAAATGATCATTCGCAGTTGTAATGCTAACAACACCTGTGTAAAGGTTGAGAATGACCCCTAATTACACATTGTGTGTATTCTATGAAGCAGCCATCGCTAATATCATTGATGTGTGAAAAATCTATTTTCTGCTAAGAGTTGATTCATCTTCACGACCCCATTTGCTTTTGAGAGACGACGATTCACGAGGGAATAGCAAGATAGGTAATGACACACAACAAAGGTCCCTGTCCAGATGCAAACTGCGGACATTAAAGTTGGTTGGCACCTTAACCTAACTAAAGTCTTTAAAAAGTGGATCCAGCAATGCTTATGGCTTCCCCAGTCAGTTTTAGAATTGATAGGTTAAAGTCATAGGAAGAAGTTGATTCAAGATTCCAGATTCAAAGCTTTATTGTCATGTGCACAGTAGCTACAGTGTAGATATGGCAATGAAAAACTTAAGTCATACTTAATATACACAGGAAATAGAAATACATAGAGAATGATTGAAAAAAGAAAGACATGGTTTGTTCATGTGAAAGAATGTATGTTTCAGCAGTGAAAGAGAGGTTTAGGTTTGAATAGGATTAATGGGTTTAGTGATGTTAAAGCCTATAGTCGTTTATCTTACATATATGACTGATTCATTTTCCCATGGAAGTTTTAGCCATACCCATATTTATCTGCTGTTTTATTTTTGTATCTGAAGTCTAATGAAATCAAACTGAGAACACGGTTGTGTGTGAGTGTGGTTAAAGCTAGCCTGCCCCTTTTTTCTTCTATTCTTGTTCTCTGTGCGTACGCTACACAGGTCAGGGGGGGAGGTTGAGAGCTGTATTCCGGCAGAAGACGCTGTGGCTGATTCTAATTTGGTCTTGCTATGAGAGCATGTAAATATATTGTCATTTACCAGACACAATAGTGTGGTATTTAACATTGTTGGAACCACACAGTTTGGATTTCTTGGCATGAGCGCAGCTTACAAGATGACACATGGGAGGAAAGCTGTCAAAGTAGAGCTGCTTTGCTTGCTTCTGTTCAGTCTTCACCTAAAGACATAAACTGAGTGTAATTATTGCTCTAGTCTTACCTTTTGCTCATATCCTTATGTAACTAAACCAAAAGCAGTCATACGAGTCAATCCAACATGAGGCTTGCTGTGTAAACATAATGCTAGTTATCCTCAAGTGTTTTTGGCATTGTGTGCACAAGTGGATCACCTGAGGCTAATGTCTGTTACAACATAGAAAATCAATTGCGTAACCGTTTTGTCTTCTTAGAATTCTTTAAAAAACGTCCTTCAAAAACACTAATCTCCGTCCTCCTCAGGTTAGAGAGATGAAGTAAGAAACCAGACTCGGATGCAGAAGAGAAGACGGAGGGAGGGAGAGGAGTTCTGAAGCTTTGGGAGCCTCACGGGGGAGGAAGGTCTGTTCCTTTGAGATGGATGAGGGGGCGAGGTATACAATAAATGACAGAGGGAGGGGAGATGCTAGAGAAACTAAGAATAGTGTTGTACTCGGGAGTGTATTACTAATAGTTTAACTGGAATCCTTGGTATAAGAGGTGTAAGTCCTCTATAAGCAGAAGAAGATGGAGCTATACGTTTGAATGTCTTTGCTGTGAACTCACAGTATTCTTTTTTTTTTTTTGAGAACAGCTGGATTGGGATCGTAATAGCCAGAGGGATTTCTGGTTGCACTGTCACAATGTGGGCTATAACCTGCACATATTCAGAACTAAAAAGCAAGAGATAAAGAGAGACAAGACTCATAGGTCAAATAATTGAATCAGTTGCTTCAAATTGTTGTCTCTATTTTGGCTGTGGCTGGTAGGTTTGTCTGCGAGTCGTGTTGGCAGGCAACCAAAAAGGCTAGGAGAGTCCTTTCTATTCTTTAAAGTCAATTGAGTTGTTAAAAGGGAGAGTCTATAAGAAATAAGATGGAAGAACTTTTCTCAGTGGAGACTAGAGAAACAATTGAACCTGTGTGTCGATTTGGTGCCTCAAGTTTTGATGCGTTGAGGTTTTATTTTTACATTTGCTCAGTCGCTTACACAAGTTTTTTCTTGACACAACTCATCACATGCAGATGTGACATCTGAGCCACATTAGAGGGAAAACAAACCGCTTTATTTCCTCAATAGATGATCAAGTTATTGGTGCCCTCCAGCACTGTTAAATTTACTGAGACACTTTTCTTTATCCTATTAGTAATGTATCAATCCCAAATCAAGTATAATTCATTGCTTACAACACACACTGACCCTCTTTCTGTTTCAACTGATTGCATTACCAACAATAACCATGCTGTCTTCTGATAAACGGACAGATCACATGCCACTGCTTTGTAGAGCCAGTCTAACAGGCTGCCTTTAAGGAGCTTGTTTAACAGAGCCACAGATGGTTGGTTTGCTTCGTTTTGATTGGTTTATGGTCAGAACATACCGTGGCCTGTAGGGAAATCAGGTTTAGCTGCCAAAGACAGGTTTAGCTGCCGTTTAGCATATTTCCTGTGTTTGAACAAGGCTTACGTGTGTGCAGGCAAAAGGAGAGTTCAGATAGAGCAGATGCCTAACAAGTCTGAATGTATGGTAGGTATGTGATAGTTGACATATGCATACATAGTCATTTTATCTATGGAGGTAGTAACGCACATCTTACTACTATGTTTTGGATAATGCCTTAAAACGAGAGTGAAACGTTTTGGTAGACGTTGCAAGTGTCAGTATCAGATCCGATCTTGTTACTTGATGTGTGTTGAGTGATACTAAAGAGGCGTCTCTGTGGAGAGTGGAGTGTTAAACTCTGTCCATCTCCCCAGGTGACCGGGGGGGAAAGTGGTGTGTATGTGGGATTTTCCCTGAGGCTCCAGTCTTCACAGTCTAGATCTAATGGGCTCTGACAGGATGGTAATAAGGTAGCAATGGACTCTGTGTGTGTGTGTGTGTGTGTGTGTGTGTGTGTGTGTGTGTGTGTGTGTGTGTGTGTGTGTGTGTGTGTGTGTGTGTGTGTGTGTG
This sequence comes from Trematomus bernacchii, assembly GCF_902827165.1. Classification (NCBI taxonomy): domain Eukaryota; kingdom Metazoa; phylum Chordata; class Actinopteri; order Perciformes; family Nototheniidae; genus Trematomus; species Trematomus bernacchii. The sequence continues at coordinate 7,814,119 of NW_022987727.1, read as the reverse complement.
TGTGTGTTGTGGTGTGTGTGTGTGGTGTGTGTGTGTGTGTGTGTGTGTGTGTGTGTGTGTGTGTGTGTGTGTGTGTGTGTGTGTGTGTGGGTGTGTGTGTGTGTGTGTGTGTGTGTGTGTGTGTGTGTGTGTGTGTGTGTGTGTGTGTGTGTGTGTGGTGTGTGTGTGTGTGGCTGTGTGTGTGTGTGGTGTGTGTGTGTGTGTGTGTGTGTGTGTGTGTGTGTGTGTCCATGCTGACTAGTAACAGCCCAGCGTTATGAAACAGGTGTTTAAGACCCTGACCTCTTTACATTAACACGCTGTTATACACATTCACAAGGTTTAGGGTCTACAGACACCCATGGCCAGAATACTAATGCAGACACACATATACTGTACACACACACACTCCTTTGGTTCTCCCTCTTGCGCACAGCTCTCTTCTTTCCACTTTATTATTCCTGATGCATATTCATATCCAGCAGGGTCCTCAAGGCTGCCTCCTCTCTGATGAGTACTGCCTAGTGTCAAGTGCACTGGGTTGAAATCATGACCAGAAATTAAACTCCATTACAGCTGCTGGTTAGACATTTCCAGGAAGCATCCTCTGCTGCAGGATGTTTTTTTCCTGTGTTTGGTTTGATGGTGTTACAAACATTGGTTCTGTATCATCATCATCTGGCCAAATGAAGCACGAAGGAAGAGTCCACATTAAATACACTGCTTTTTTTTTTACACCAGCAACAAGTTTTAAGTCATTGCGCATGAATACAAAAATATAAATATATACAATGTGTATATATATTATTATAGGGATGGGAACGATTAATCGAATATTCAAATATTCTAAATTATTCAGGTATTCGAATATGAGAATATGAGTTAATATGAATATATTTATTGTAATTATTATTATTATTATTATTATTTTTTTGGGAGGGTGCCTAAGTTGATTACATATTATCAAATGGAATAATTTAATGTATACGACAGTGCCATAGCTAAATGTGTTGGGTCTAAAGGTGTGTTTTGTTCCGGTCCCTCACAGTGGGCAGAGCTACAGGTGCTGATCTCTCTCTCTCTCTCGCGTCCGGTTATACTTCACTGGCGTTTATGTCCAAATCCATCAGATCTAGCTAGTTCTAGCTAATGATATGGCTGCTGCCCCCTCCCTACTCGCAGATCACGCAGACTCAAACCTCATCTTATGCCCAAATTCCAGCTGAGAGGGTCTTCTCTACAGCTGGCCTGATTGTGAATCGCCTCCGCACCCGCCTCTCCCCTGAGTAGACATGCTCATATTCTTAAACAAGAATGAGTATTGAATAGCTGCATTCTGTGCATAGGCCCTGTTATAGGTTGTTGATCTCTGTTGTAATAGGGTTACGTTACCCTAACCCGTTATGTTGTTCATGTATGATCCCTCTTTCATTTAAAAACCAAGTTAGGTTTTAAGCATGAAAGCTGTAGGCCTATAGCTGTCAACGGTTCAAACTGTGATCACCAGTTCAATACATTTGACACATTTGGTTTCTATACTTATTTGAACATGTATTTTTTTTTTTTTTTTTTTTATAAGATATGTACATTTCGGTTAATCGGTTAACCGTTTTTTTTGGGGGTCGAATATTCGAATATACATTTGCTTTCAAATTCCCATCCCTAATACACATGCAGAGTAGAAAGAAATATATCTATAGAGAATCTATCAAATAAGTGAATTAGTAGTTAATTGCAGTTTTTGTCAATTGTAAGATATTAGCCTTGAAAATAAATGGATGGAAGACTTTTAACAGAATAGTACTGGTTACCCACTATTCTAAATGAAAATAAATGCAAATAGAAAGAAAATGAGTTTGCATTAGGTGCTGGTTTACCTCAACACTTGTTATGGTCAGGGGTAGATTAGGCTGAGAATGTTAATCACCCTAATACCCTAATCCCTGTAGACATGAAATGCTTTCTGCATATTTCTACATCCATTACTCTCATAACAGGATGATAGCTTTAGGCTACATGCTATGCTTTCCTGTGTCATGTTTAAATATCACATAATCAGTGATACTCTGGCCTAATGCAAAAGGCCCATGGGCTAACACAGCCCAGTACTACTGTGAGCATAAACATAGGCACAATGTTTGCATTCTGAACAAGCTAAACAGCCAGATTAGCTAAGGTCTTTTGTCAGGAAAGACATTTCATTTTCAATTGCAAGGTCTGACCTAGATTTGAAACAGTATGCAGCAGGGCAAATATATTAGCAGTGGGTGGGGGGGGGGGGTCAGAGATGGGGGTCAGCTGCTCAACAGCGCTCCTGGTTTCATGTTTTGCTGAAGGAAACAGTTTAGTTGGGTAGTTGCCTGCTGTTATGAGTCCTTGAACGCTGCATTTTTTTAAAGCAGAAAGACATCTGATGTGCATGCTGGTGGCTCAGGAACGTTAACAACAACCCAGCAGCATCTGTGCATCCAAACGCTGCGTCTCGACAGCTTGGGGCTGGCTACACTCGCACAGATGAGACTGTTTGTCAAGTCAAAAAGCGTAAACAAACCGCTAACATCTCCGTCCATTTTTAATGAACACAGACTTACGGATTTGTTGACACTGGCGCGTAAGATAAAGATAGGGCCGCTCAATATTTGGGGAAAGAATTAATTGATTATATGTATTAGGAGCTGTGGTATAACAGATCTGACGTCAACATAACTACCATTACCCTTTCACATTACTCCTTATGAATATTTAACTGCTAAACACATAGCTATGAGGGCTCTTATGAAGTCATTTGTTAATCCTCTCATATCTGTCTGGCTTCAGGCAGCTGCCGAGTTTGATCAAGTTTTGTTTTATTGGTTTTAAATGTTCAGCCATGAACAATAATGCTGACAGTTGTTAGTGGGAAAGTGTGTGTTTATGTGTTAATGCTGGAGGCTGTAGCCACTGCACACAGCAGCATCCATGTGTAGAGAAAATATAAACTCTCTCAATTCTTAGCCCAGGCTTTCTTTCCTGGTTACGCTCTGTTTCTCTCTGTTTTCCTTCACATCGGCCTACATCTTGAAGCCTGTCCCACTTTTGAAAATCTCTTCACCTCTTGTTGCCTTGACTGTGTGACTGCTGCCTGTCACGCTGACTCACTGTCTGCCTTTTTGTTCCTCGCCTCCACCTCGTATTTCGCCTCAATTATTGTTTTGAACACCGTCAGTTCAGAGAAGATAATGAGGAATTTAAAAGCAATCTCAAAATCGTATTAAATGTCATTATGTAAAAACTATTATGTTAAATTCACCTCTCGCTTTTTCTCTTTCTCTCTACAGCTCCACCACCCAGCAGATTCAACAGGAGAGTGTCAGGTAAGACGCGCGTGTGTGTGTGTGTGGTGTGTGTGTGTGGTGTGTGTGTGTGTGTGTGTGGTGTGTGTGTGTGTGTGTGTGTGTGTGTGTGTGTGTGGTGTGTGTGTGTGTGTGTGTGTGTGTGTGTGTGTGTGTGTGTGTGTGTGTGTGTGTGTGTGTGTGTGTGTGTGTGTGTGTGTGTGTGTGTGTGTGTGTGTGTGTGTGTGTGTGTGTGTGTGTGTGTGTGTGTGTGTGTGTGTGTGTGTGTGTGTGTGTGTGTGTGTGTGTGTGTGTGTGTGTGTGTGTGTGTGTGTGTGTTGTAATCCACACCGGAGACACCCCTGCCCGGCTGTCTCAGAGTATGCGTTATACTGCGTGTCATGCACGTTGAGGCCATGCTGTAGACGTACTGATTTGTATGGTGTTGCTGTTTTTGATAATGTGCGTATTTGCTTGTGTCACAGGTTTAAAACACAGTGTTGAGAGACACCACTGGGGTGTGTTTTGGGTCCTCTCTGTTTCTGTGGTCTTCTGTGTACCACGCTCCTGTTTTCTCACGCTTAGACTACCCGTCTAGTGTTTACACATAAGTAATTGAATGTCGTCAGCCGTCACGGAGCGCTGCACTTTAAATATGCTCTGCAGCTGATGTTTATCTTTACTGCTGTCCTCCTGTCTCTGTTGACCTGCTGTCTGTACCACAGCATCATAAAGGCTTGTGCTGTTCACTTGTGCAACTTGTCAACTCGGAACATCCAGTTGTACAGAGCTCCTTGTTTTTTTATCATGTGGTCAACAAAGTGTTTCTGTTGATAACAAAGTTGTCTGTAGACATGTAGTGGTTATGGTGAAAACATTCTGATTCTCTTTTGAGCCCCTAAGATAAATTGTGGTAACGCAACAACAGAAATGGAGCCTAACTGTGTTGCATGTTTCCCCGAGGTGTTAGCAAGTTCTACAAAATAGTTTTGTTGCAGGTGTTTTATGTTAGTGTTTCCTCGGGGAGACTCATTTGAACTTCTCCCGAGGGAAGAAGAAGCCAAACAGAATTATGAATGTTTTTAATAAATTTGAAAATAAGGCTTTATGTGCTCACGCTTTCCTGAACCAATTTCGTTGGTGTGTTTTTGTGTTCCACCAATAATTGGTATAATGTCCAGGACAAGATGTCACACCTAACAGAAACATACAGGCCCTCGTACATTATGATGCAATGCAAGATGTAAATCTGTGTATTCTTTTTTACGGGACTTGCATTTTATTTTAGTTGGCACTGCCAGAGAGATGTTTATTCAAAACTTTTATTCACGGCAATACATACTCAGGTGTTAATACACATTTTGCCCATCCATTTCAATAAGGTGGTCAACTATGATAAACACCTTTTTTAAATCAACTGAATAATACAACACCACCACAAACTGTTGCTTCAAAAAATAATTGTATGACAGATTTAAAGCAGTATTCTGAACACAAGTGGAGCTTTTGAGGAGTGACTCTGAGAAGTGACTCTGAGAAGTGACTCTGAGAAGTAATGTGTCACTGCCCTCTCTGAAAGTATCAAGCCTGTTTCCCCTCTGAGCGGCCAGCATCACGTCGGGTGTGGTCCGCTGTTATCACCACTGTGCTTTGTTGCACCTGTAACCAAAGACCTTGGTGATAAGAAGCTGAAAGCTGATTGGTCAATGCATTGCTACATTGACGCTCCGCAGTAGAGCTTTATGCTACCATTTTGGACTGAAGGGAAGAAAAAAAAGACAAGAAGGTTTAAATAAATTGCAATAAATGGCCTAAAAAGAATGCTGCGTAATATTTGTCTGTTTTTTTTTTTGGCTCTCTATTTGTTTGGGAACATACTGGAGACACCCACGGTACAGGTGTTATACGCTTACAGCTCAAGGGTGTATTATGTAAGGGATAATGTGCAGCGACGCGGTCATTATGGGGAAAAGAACACCGACAGGCAGATCAGGAGCCCGACGCGAAGCGGAGGGATCTAGATCTGCATGACGGTGTGAACTGCATGCAGTTTGCTTTTCGGCCAAACTGTATACAGTTCAATCGACCGGACTTGTTTGTGCAGATGTGAGCGTCCTTAACAACGGTCAATAAATCCTTGACAGCGGTCTGTCTGTTCTGGATTAACAACGTGTCACATGTTCTGAATTGACCAATCAGAATCGAGTATTCAACTAAGCCATGTAATAATATATAATAAAAGAGATGAATTACAGACAATACATCTGTTATTACAGATTGCCAGTCAGTCAGAGTAGAGCATTTTTAAGCACATAATCATTTCCCTCTTGAGAAATATCTGCAGCTCTAAGCATTCTAAGAAATGTAGAAAAGCATTTACTGAATTGGTAGATGAGCAAGGTTAAAGGAAAGAGGTTGATCCCAAAAGGAAGATCTGAGCATTGCTGCTTTTTTGAAGTGCTGTGACCCAGTGGCCTGGTTTAGATTCTGAACTGTTCTTGAAATCGCAGCGGCTGGAAGTGTTGTCAAAGTTACACTGGGTAGTAGTTTATATAATTGTGTTGTTCTGTTGTTTTTATGTTTCATGTGGAACCTACTTGAGCAGGTCTCCCTTGAAAAAGACATCAATGATCTCAAGGGATTCACCTGGGTAAATAAAGGCTTGAAATGAAATGAAATATATTTCTAGGTCTTAGTTATTTGAATGTTGTGTTTAGCTAACTGCAGCTAGAAAAGGTAACACAGGACTAATTCATCCTTACCATTAGAAGAAGAAAAATGTGATTTTATACAATCCTCATCTGAATCAACCCACGCTACATTTAGGAAGGAGATGGCAGCAACATTTTCTCCATCAGGGTTTTCACGCATGAGAAATATCAGCCCACAATCACATCTACATTTCATTTTCTTTGGCCTGAAAACAATGATGACATGATTACATATTTGATTTAATCACACTGACCTGTTTCAAGTGAACAAAACACTCCTGTTAGTGTCCAAGGCTTTGTCAGCGTAGATGAATAAAACACATTTGAAGTTAGCATGGTAGACGTAAAATCTTATTGCTAATGGCATGTATGACGAAAATGCAAAGCGGATGTTTACACTAACATCTGTGTATTTATTAGGGCTTCACAATTTAGAAAAAATAACTACTTGCAATTATTATGACTGATATTGCAAGTGCAATTAGATTCATGATTAGAGGGATAATTATTTAATCATAATTATTTTTACATAACATCTTGTGTTCTGGGGTCATATCTCGTCTTAGGTCCTGATCATGTTCTAATGAACTGCATCACATTCTGTTTTGAGAAGCACTGAGGCTCCCATTTGAAGGTTTTTTTTCTGTATTTGGTCCATTGTATTTACCTGGCCAATCAAGCTGAACTAAAGGAGTTAACATCAGAGGTCACACTGCTCCAAACATGACTGGTATGAATGCCGAGAGATAAGACGTTCCACTCATGATTGCACACACACACTCCCACAGACTGCCATGTGTTTTGTGGTAAATGTCATGTGAGGAGCGGAGTGTGTCTCGACAGAGTTTGAGGAAACACAGATACACAGTGACAATTTGAAATGACCTTGTCAGTGTTTGTCACCCGGTGTGGGGAAACATGTCGCTGTGTGTGTGGTTTCCTCACTTCTGAGCCCCTCCTGTGTCCCGCAGTAATGATGTCCTCCCGTCCCCTCTCCTGCAGGCCAGGCCTCATTTTCTGTTATACAATATCTTTGTGTGTGTGTGTGTGTGTGTGTGTGCTTGTGTAACATCTAACCCAGGGGTCGGCAAGTAAGTTTGGCTTTGGGCCAATTTTTTTCTGAGCCACTAGATGGCGGGCCGGAACATAATCAAAGGCTTATTTAAAGTGGACCTATCATGCTATATTTAAATGATATATTGTAGGGCCATACCTATATAAGGTATATTTATACGTTTCTGTTTTCAAAATACCAAACAGATCATGCATTTTAGCCATGCCTCATTTCGCTCTATGTGCTGTTTGCTGTCTACGGGTCTGATTCTGCTGACCACGCCCCCCTGCAGGAGAGGGGAGCCGCTCTGATCAGCTGCTGGGCTGTCAGAAGAGGGGGAGAAAAAGAGATCTCCGTCCTCCGTGTTTTATTATATAGAGTCGTTATTAATTTGTTTTAAAGCTCATAAAAGCTTTATAAAGCTCATAAATAACAAAGAAGACCTTTGACCGGCACTTTTCGAATTTTGTCCGGAAGATTTAAACTTTAACGGACATCTTGACCGGCGAAACAAACTGAAACTGAAACTCTGCCGCACGGTCCCCTCGTTCCTTGGAAGAGGCGGAGAGGTGGGTGTTTGTCATCTGCTGGTGGACTAACCGGAGAGAATTACAGTGCTTGCCTCGACGGGGAGGGATTGCATTGAATTAAAGCAGCGGGAGCAAACGCTTGCCTCGGGGAGGGAGAAAAAAAGCCACAGCGGAGAATAAACAGAAGGGTAACCATGGTAACTATGGGTGGGAAGTCTTCTTCGCTGCTTTTGTGGCAGACTACAGCGCCACTTACAGGCCTGGCATATGTACTACAGCGTCTCCAGCGCTTTCGAGCGGCAATGGCCGGCCGTGGCCCAACCCCACATTCCCCTGATAGGTGGAGAGTTGGCCCAATAGCCGTAGCTATTGGGCCAACTTTTCAGAAACAAGTCCTGTTTCTCTTTTGAAGCCAGGAAAAGGCTAGTCACTGTGACCTTTTTACCTGTGCTAGACTATGGTGATTTGTTGTATATGAATGCACCTGCCCATTGCCTGGAAAGGTTAGATGCCGCCTATCACAGTGCTCTGAGATTTGTTACTAACTGTAAAGTACTTACTCATCACTGTACCCTGTATGCCAAGGCAGGTCTGCCTTCACTTACTGGTCGGAGGCTCAGTCATTGGTACATGTTCATCTACAAAGCCATGCTGGGTAAACTACCTTCTTATATCTGCTCTTTGATCTCACGGACAGTGGCAAGTAGCTATTGTCTGAGATCACAGGATGTGTTTTTATTACATGTGCCAAGTGCTAGGACTGTTTTAGGTGCTAAAGCTTTTATGTGCGCTGCTCCTCTGGCTTGGAACACCATGCAAAAGATATTGAAACTGAGCATTTTGATTCCCTTGCATCATTTTAAAGCACGGCTGGATGAAATATTATTGGATACCTGTAAATGTAAATAGGTTGCTAATGTATACCCCTGTAATTATGTTGTGATGTCCTTTTGTTTTCTGTTTGTTTTTATATGTGTAACTAAATGTGCCGCAGGTCTCCCTTGTAAAAGAGATCGTTGATCTCAATGGGATTTTTTAACCTGGATAAATAAAGGCTACAAACAAACAAACAATAGCCGTAGCGCCACCGTCCTGACGTCAGTAACGTGTTCAAATCTGGATCAGTTTTTATCAGATCCGTTGCAGCCCCTTTTTTAGAGATTTGGGTATGGAGGAAAATAGAGAGGGTTGTGTTTTCTGACACTTGGTGAGTTCCCTGGAACACCGGGGACACATATTCATGTATAAAAGACGTACAAAAGTGCATTTTGCATGATAGGTCCCTGTTGAGAACACGGCGTGCAAAAGTATACGGGTCGTGCTGCAGCTAGATTTTCCTGTCCTCTGTTAGAAGGTGTCGGCGACAGACGTGCGAGGAAGAAAGGCTTTCCACAGGCTGTTCCAATGTAACTACTTTATTAATTGTCCAGGGTAGTGAATGGTACATGCAATGGTAATTGGATGGGTGTGATATCTGTAATATAAAGATAAACAGGTATGAATAAACATGTATTATAGAGGGATAATGACCAGTGACATTGTTACACAGTAAATTAGGTGGATAAAGAAATGGCACAATTAGCTGGCCTATGCTGCCCTCTATTGGCCAAAGGACGCAACAGAATGGCGATTGAAATGACACGTTACTTATAAGTAATTAACTGTTATAAACAATCACGCATGAACAACATACAGGGATGCACACAATGAAGTCTCTATAATGACTACAATATAAAGAACACTGCATACATTGGCCCCTGCATCAACTTGGCGTAACATTGTTCATTATGCAGTGTGAGGGAGCGTGCCTGGTGCGGCCGCACCTCGTGCTGTCCCATAGTCAGCATGGCAAAGTTAGCGGCTATTGCTAACTGCCTTCTATTGCAGAGTAAGCTCTGTATTATGAACATTAACCCACAAATAACAGAACTAGGCAAGAATATATGCACTTACATTTTCATGCACGCACACGCATGTCCACAACACACAAAGTTAACAACACTCTCAATTGTCCGATGCTACTATTGTCCGTGCGATCCTGCTACGACAACAAGTGCACGTTAGTACTGCAACATGGTTGAAACCATTCGGGCCTATGTTAGGGGGTGCGAGGAATAGTCCAAGTAATGGGAGTTTTATACAGTCCCCTTTAAGTAATTGATTGTTAAAACATGTGACACGTTCGAATGCTTGGGGGGGGGGGGGGTGCTGCTAGTGAACTGTCAACGGGGGGGGATTATTATGTAGAATTCTCCATATTCTACAGATGGCTAGTCCGCCACTGCTCACAAGCTTATTAAGATCCAAAGCTTTAGTGCGTTTCGAATCAATGCTGAGTACAGCCAAACTTGACAGTCTCTTCTCTGTCATTGTAGACCGAATGCTTCTCGTTTTGCGCCGTCCCGTTCAAATGACAATCACATTTCCATGCTGGCGCCAGGGCCGGGGGAGGGGTTACAAGGCTCGCGTCTTGTGCTGCATTCACTTGCACTCGGACATTAGGGATTTTCTCTCATAAATGTCCGATGAGCCAAAACTTTTCTTTCAAAAACAAAGCTGCCAACTGGGGTGGCAGCATATGCACCACCACCCCTCGCCCTCCATGATCAAGCGGCTTCTCCGATTTAGTTGTCAATGTTTTGACTGAACTTTGTTACTGTTCACATAAGTAAACATTACGTTTGAATGATTTAGTGAGCTGGTGTTATTTTTTTCAAACCACAAACCGCATGTTGGCTATTTCAGCACCACGCGCAGTCCACCTACTTATTGATCCACTATCAGCGTCAGTGCACCCCGCTGTCAGATTGTGCCTGTGTCATTCACTCTCAACATGGATAAAAGTACAATAAGCATTCTTCAGGTGTAGGTAGATTCTCTATTCGGACATTATAGCCTATATGTGCGACTGTCGGTCCAATATTGTAAAAAAAAAATAATAATAATAATCTTTTATTTTTATTCTCAAAATAATTTTCCGGGCCAAATATTATTGCCGGCGGGCCACCAATGGCCCGCGGGCCGCCTATTGCCAACCCATAACCTTTCCCTGTACTGTGTGTGTGTGTGTGTGTGTGTGTATGGGTTTGGCCAGTAACTGAAATAAGTCTGTGTTGGAAACTTTGTGGGTTTTTTTGCTCATATTCTTGTGATTTTAAAACACTGAAACTCATTCTTCCCTCAAAATGTATTGAACTTGATAAACTGTGACCTATAAATTACTAGCCAACCAATTTGGGTTTTCGAAAAGATATCTAGAAAGCAGGGCGTTGTTAGTTTTGTTGCATTTGATAAAATACAATTATTTAAATGATAAAACTGAGAGGAAATCGCTTAAATTAAATGAACGCTTATTAAGCAGTGATTAACATTGTCTGCATTGTCTGTTTGCAATGCATTTATTTAAAGAAATATACCAAATACATACGGTATAATACAAATTAAATAAATGTCCACAGGTCATTAAAAAAGGTCACTTTGTAAGTAAATTAAATATGTTTTTCTGCTCTTAACAACAGCATTTATCGTCAGATAGAAATATCTCCTTATTTCTGAAAGAGAACGTAAACTTGCATAAGTAAATACATATTCAATGTTAGTGTAGTGTCCTTTCCTTGTGTTTGCTCATTGAATATACTCGACTAAAAAAATATGATGCACGCAGGCATCGGATTAAATCATGACTTTGCATGCAGGCCAAACAAAAGATATTTTGTCACCATGATGGATATCTGTTGTGTAGAATCTGCAGACTTTGTTAAATCAGAATAAACATCTGTAATGTGAATACATTACAATGCACATGTGCTAACACATTCAGCATTTGCAGTTGGAAGTCTAAATATGTTAAAAGTTATTTGATGATTTACACAAAAGTGAGTATAATCACAGAACTATATTGTAAACAGGTCCCTAATGTTGAGTCCAGAGTCCTCACAGCTGTGAATCCACAGCTGTGTCTGCAGAGACAAACCTGCCAAAGCTCAGTTACTGCATAAATGATTTGTTATGATATCACAGAATAAATGTCAGCCTATCCCGTAAGAAAACACTGAACAGTTTGTACTGCCTGTTCCCTTTCCACGTGCGTAGAGGTAGTGTATTCTGACAGAATGGCCACTACCTATCAGCAACCTGTTAGCTTGTTGTTCTCAATACTATGTTGAGTTTTGTTTGTTGGAAACTCATTTCATCTAGTTGATACTCTGGCCTAAGCCATGAAGAATGTATTAACATGGATTGTTTAATCTCTCGGGACATATTATTGCAGAGAGTGAAGTGTGTTTACATGTCTTCCCTGCAGTGTGTGCGGAGGCGTTCAACCCAGACGAGGAAGAGGAGGACACGGAGCCCAGGGTGGTGCACCCCAAAACAGACGAGCAGCGCTGCAGACTGCAAGAGTCCTGCCGGGACATCCTGCTGTTCAAAACACTAGACCAGGTACAACTGAGCTACACAGGAAGAGACACGTACACACGGGGACTAGCTTACTGCTTCAGTCGCCCTATAAGAGACACTCTGCATTCGTTCTGTTTCTTCACTCATTTATTCAGGATTTCCGCTTTTAATTAGCCACTGCATGTAGAGCCACACGTATAGAAGTCACACCGACACTTATGAACCTTTTACTCAGTGACCACAGAAATGGAACGACTTTCATAATGTTGCACAATGGAGTAGTAACCCTACAATTGGGTTAAATGTCCCTCAAATTAGCAACATCTAACTCGATAACATTTATTAACATATTAAAGATTCTCACACTGGATTCATTATTAATAATGTGCACAACCATTAAACCAAAGATCATAACTTTAAGTTATCAATGTAACTATAAACACTTTTAGGTATATATTTGCTTAATTTAGGAGAATAAGAGTGAAACATTGTACTTCTCTTGCAACCTTTACAAATAAGAATTACGATGAGGCATTATTTTAAGCTATGGAGTAAAAATATTTGAGCTTTATCTGACAGCTAGTTCGACCTGACATATGAAATAAAGCGCACTTTGAGGTTCATTATGGGGGAGGTTGCAACCTCATATGAAGGAATGCTCTCGTCCACTAGAGAGAAATGTTGCTCTCAGTTCATTTCCCCACCCTCCACCACAATAAACCACATGTCTGAGGGGTATTTGGCAAGTCATGTATATATGATGGAGCAACATTTCCAAATGTAATCCAGTACAGCTGCAGCAGCAAACAATAAGAAGGATTGATAGCATAAATGTTGCTATGGATTCACCCACAAAGTACAGGGGTTCCCCTCCTGGTCGCTCGGTGTATAACATCCCTTTACTTCACACATCTCCTGGGGCAGATAAATATGTACAAAAACATTTCTGCAAAAGATAGAAATAGAGTTCACGACATGACCTGCAGAGAAAAGGGACAAAGAAGTACTTGTTAACATAAGAGGACATGGAGAGCCTTGGTCGCCGTATGGTTACAGCGCACGCCAAACAACCGCAGCGTCCTGGGTCTGACTCGACCTCTGGACTTCTGCTGCATTTCATACCCCTCTCTCTCTAATACATAATAAGAATAATACATGTTATTTATATAGCGCTTTTCCTGGTGCTCAAAGCGCTTTACAAGCAAGTAAAGAAGGAAAATAACCACAAAAGTAAAAAGTGCTGAACTAGGTGGAATAGGGGCAAGGGGTTAGTGGATTAGGAGTTGAAGGCAAGAGTGAAAAGGTGAGTTTTGAGGGATTTTTTGAATGACGTGAGAGTGTTGGCAGATAATACAGCTTGTAGTGTGCCTCTATCCTTCAATGTGTCTTATAAAGGTGAACAAATCATCTTCAAAAAACAACATAACTAATGCTCATTTACATTGTATGATGAACCAAGCATTCTCTTCTCGGCTTCATCTACTTGTGTTATTGCATGAAAGCCTACATTCATAGAAGCCAATGTTATGATGTTCTTATTATGTTGATAAACCCTCCAACTTTAGGCATAAGACGACCAGTTCTTCCCAGTAAGCTGTTCCATACCCCATATATCTGTTATGTTTCATTTATCCATGTGTTAATGAACTTGTTTAGGAGCAACTCACATGAGCTAATTCATATAGCTTGTTATGAGCGATATGAGCTCCACATAAATGCACTGTTTCCCCACATCCTCCGTGCCTGACGTCCTCCCTCTCTGCCGCTACAGGAGCAGTTCTCGGAGGTGCTGGACGCCATGTTTGAGCATCGGGTTCAGCCCACGGACCACGTCATCGACCAGGGAGACGACGGAGACAACTTCTACGTCATAGAGAGGTAGGACGCACACACTCATGTCAGGTCCTGAAAGCCAGGGCAATTTGATTACTCAAATATTGTTTGTTTACAAAGCATGGATGACAGAAAGGGTACACAAAAAAACAGACAAAGGCGAGCTGTTGGATACGTATCTATTACACTGAATGACCAGACGAGTAGAACCACTTGTATAATGTAAAGCCATGTAAAGTGGAGACAAGTAAAAATACTACAGACATGTGAAACAAATATAACACCACCAAACACAGTCGGTAAAATACCATCCACGTGAATCTGACAGAGACTTTTATATTTATTTGCATAAAAATGACAGTAGCATAATGAAGTAGTGGACCACAAGAAATGTTTCAGATTTACAACAGTGTGGCCATTTCACTGGTGTTTACACATTGGTTATGGTTAACGCTGCACTTTTTATGATGTTGTGTATGTCTGCCCGTGTATGCAGTACATATGAAGGCTGTGTGTCATTTCCCTGCCATATTGCTAATGTAAACTGTTTCTGTGTACACAAGACTTACAGGACAGGTTTAGTTCCCCAGCTGGAATATACCAGGAACATTCAAATGGATCTTGTTTTACACAATTAAAAACATGCTGGTTGTGTAAGAAGAAATACAAATACTGTCAGTTTTAATTTATATGCATTAAAGTTTCCACGAAGATCCCTGAGACTTCACTAACCAGCTACAATCCTTTTTAAGTGACTTTTTATTACTACTAATTCAGCTAGCCTTTTTTTCTACTAGAAAAAGCCTTAAGATGGCTGTTTTGACCCTCTGCCACTAAAGCAGAACAGCCTGGCCTCTATTCATTCTTGGCACGGCCTATATCAGTTCAACACAGCAGTTTAGTTCCACTTGTTATGAGCTATCATTCAATCTGCACACACACTCTCTAACAGCGTGCTCCGTGTACAGGAGATGTGCGATGACCTTTCATAAGCAGCGCGCCAGCCTGCCCTCGTACTATCCCAGGATGTTCCTTGGCCTGTAAAAGGCGTAGGTGGCAGCTAATGTCACCAGCAGGGTGGGTGGGGTGTGAGCACGGACTCACACAGAGATGGAGGGATAAACAAAAAGAAGAGCAGGAAAGCAAACAGGACGCAGTAACACGTTGTTTAAATGTTTTTATAAGGGAATTCCCCCATATGCATTCATCTCATCTGCGTTCATGTTAATGTCAGTCATCAGCTGAACACACAAATATATGTTTTTCTTAGGCTAAATCCCTCCAATATCCACCAAGCATCTACCTGTCCTGTCTGTCTGAACCAACCTTAACAAACCCAAACAGACCTCCACTGAAGCCTTGAAGACAGGAAGTAACTGGAAGTCTCTCAGAAGCCCTTAGAGACTGACTGGGGGTGTTCCTCAATCTCGAGTACGCTTGCTTGGTAGCACATGTCTTCCGAGCATCTTGCTTCAGAAGCGAGGCAAGAATACTTCCTAGCCTCGGAAAACGAAGAATGGAAGAGGCGAGCAAGTGTGCAGGTGTGCGTCATATGAGAGGCCCCGCCTTACATTTTCCGCCACAGATTTGGGGAAATTGGTCCGTGCGCAAAGCATTGTGGGGATTTTAAGACCGCGGAGTCTACACATATGCACCCCGGGTGTTTCTCAATGTCGAGGAAGGCTGCTCCAGAGCCACTATTTCAAGGATGCTACGTCATCGAGAGCCGCCGAAGGACTGTTCCAATGTCCAGGATCCTTGGAATTCTACCGAGGCCGGCGTAATTTCGAGGCTGCACATGTGTATCCTCCGCGGTCTTAAAATCCCCACAATGCTTTGCGCACGGACCAATTTCCAAAATCTTTGGTGGAAATCGCGCTCCATTTAAGGCGGGGCCTCGCATATGACGCACACCTGCACACCTGTTAGCCGGTTCCACAATTCTTCGTTTTCCGAGGCTATAGGAAGGATTCTTGCCTCGCTTCTGAAGCAAGTGACTCGGAAGACATGTGCTACCAAGCAAGCGTCCTCGACATTGAGAAACACCCACTAAGTAAAACAGGCTGATGTGGTCTAAGAAAAAATAAGATTGACTTTATGGATCTCATAAAATGTTTTCAACACAGCACAATGTTAACAAGGCATTGCACATAATGTGAAAAGGAAAAAGAGTAGAAAATAAACAAACATAAAATAGAAATAGAAAAAATAACAGAACTAAAAAGTAAAATATATACATATAGACAGTGAAAGATAAAAATCTGTAGAATTCTAAGTGTTTTTATATATGTTTTCATCTGCTGTAACTTAACAACAGCAGGTGTGTATCATCCAGTTCCTCTCCATTAGTCCTCTGGCCACCGTGCTTCACTTCAAAATATATTTAATGAACTTCCTCAGGCTATGGATTGATCATGGCTGAGTTGTCTGAAACAGGAAGTAAACAAGTTTATTAAAACAATCTTTCTTCTTAATGTCTCCTTCTATGCTCAAGCTGATGTATTGTGAATAATGAAGAAAAAGTACTTTAATAAGAATCTAACAGCGCAGTATTTAAAGTATGACATAACGTCCACATTGACTCGATTAACTGTATTCAGGCACAATGACGACAACAAGTGGTCATCGTCCCCATCGTCATGGTAATCCAGTCAAACTAAGTCAATACTAATACAGCGGCCACGAGGGCTTTAACCCCACTCCTCAGCCAATGGGAGGACACACGAGGTTACAAAGTGACTGTTTAATCCTGCTGCGCTACAGCGCTGCAAATTACCCTCCCCACATTTAATCCTCATACAGAGAGGGGAGGAGGCGGGGCTGCTCTGCTGACGTGTTACTGTCAATCACAGTTATATGCCAACATGAAAACATTGTGTTGACGCTGCACATGTAGACCACTATGTTTACAAAAATGCTAATACCTTTACAAGCTGTAGTAAAAACTTCCAAATGCATGAAATATGCAAACAATTTATACACACTACTGCAACCTCACAAAACAGTCAATGATTTTCTCACCCAGTCCAACACAGGGTGCTGCCCCGAGGCTACAGATAAGCTGCAATTAGATGCCTATTTAAACCTGGCAGTGGGTCAATAAACAAAACAATGTTCACTTCATCTGGCTCAATTAAATAAATCAAAGTCATTTTTCTGGGTTCCCTTTCCGATGTCTCTTTTTCTATCAGTTGTCCTAACTCTCTCTCTCTCTCTCTCTCTCTCTCTTTCTCCCCAGGGGGCTGTTTGACATTGTGGTAATGGGAAAAACGGTGGGTCAGTACAACAATAAGGGCAGCTTCGGGGAGTTGGCACTCATGTACAACACGCCACGTGCCGCCACTATCGTCGCCACCAATGAAGGGGCACTATGGGGACTGGTGAGAGTGCACAAATACACACACACACACACACACACACACACACACACACACACACACACACACACACACACACACACACACACACACACACACACACACACACACACACTTTTAAGGGATTTGTTTGACACGCTAACTGATTATGATTATAAATTGCTGTAAGCCCCAGAGGGAATACACATTTTTGTAGAAGTAAAGAATTGTCTAATTGAGTAGTTTTCAATATTTGTAGGTTATAAATTATAAAATGTGCTTATGAGATGTTTTCATTTTCATTTAAACTAGTACCACATCTTTTTTGAATTGCTCCGTAAGTTAATAAGAACAAATGTAAATATGAAAGCTCAGTTGTGCCTGTACTTGTGTACTTGGGATAGTATTGTGAGCATGTTGTGTACAGTAACTAGACGCAGTGCATTGAGCAGAGCTGCTCAGACAGTCCTGTTCTCTATGAATGGAGCCGTGCTTCACGCAGCTGCAGCGCCTCCCTGTGGCCGAGCACGGTCTCACAGGCTGAGAAGGTCTGCTTCAGGAGGTGCGTGTGTGTCTGTGTTAACTGGTTTTTCTTTTTCCCTAGGACCGCGCCACATTTCGTAGACTCATTCTGAAGAACAACGCCAAGAAGAGGAAGATGTACGAGACCTTCATCGAGTCCGTGCCCTTACTCAAATCACTGGAGGTGAGTTTAGTTGTTCTTGGATTTCTCCTTCACAGGGTCTTCTTTTCAGGATCCCACCACACAGCTAACCATCCAGCTAACAGCTAACCACCAGCCTGTTGATGATGGAAAAAGTTCTACACTCACTTACAAAATGAATATTTAGGTCAGATAATAGCTAAAAGTAAAGTTTCGACAATTATACATGCTATTTCTCCAACACTTCCAAAAACTTGACCCTTTCTTTCCTACCACTTCGGCTAAGATGTACTTAACCTACACATGGGGTGAATGGTCTGAAACAAGAACACAGTGGGAAATGACGTGATGGATTGAGGAATGTCTGATGTCAATAAAACAATGATCGTCTCTCACGGTCTCTCTTCCCGTTTGTCTCTCCTCCCTGTCCCAGGCAAATGAGAGGATGAAGATCGTGGATGTATTAGGATCCAAGCAGTTCCCCGACGGCGAGCGCATCATCACACAGGTGAGACGTGGACACACCTGGCGCCGTTTCATCCAAATATGAATTGTATAGGATTTCAACATACAAGTACATATACTTTGAAATGTATCTACAAGGTGTCTGTTTCTTGTATCCACAGGGAGACAAAGCCGACTGCTTCTATATTGTAGAATCTGGAGAAGTCAGGATCATGATGAAGAGTAAAGTAAGACACTCCTCTAAAACTGACATTTAAACAAAAATGGCCTGTGATAAATGTTGTCTTTTTTTTATAAACTTTGTTTATTGGGTTTTTTCAACAGCATACAGTTATTCTATCAGAGCATGTATCAAAAGTAGGTAAACAAATCTTCCCTTTATAGAAAGATAGGTAGAGTACCAATCCCACACAGACATAAGACAAACAGACATACACAAACAGACAAACACAAAATACACAAATAAATACATAGAAAACCAGTCGGCTAAAACAAAAATGTCAATACTAAACAATAAATGTCAGTACGGCAGCACCTCCTCCCCGAGACAACCCGTCCAGTGTTGGGACCCCTCCAAGATGCAAAAGTGAAATCAGGAATGATTGGGAACTTTATCCTCTTAACATATTTCCCCAAATGTATGTGAGGAGCCACTCGGAGAAAACCGGATAAAGGTTGTCTTTAACTGAAAACTGGTACGTAAGAATGAGCCGTATTCATTTCAGCTTCTTAATAGATCGCTACCAAGTCACACACTGAATTCATGTAAATTCTCGTGTCACTAAAACACAGAAATTGATCAGACTTGACATTACAGGAGATGATATTGCTTTAAAAGTTTTAAATATTGTAAAATATCAAATGTCATTTAACCGATCTATAAGCTCATGTTAGCCGACTGGGGTCTGCATGAATTTGCAGGTTAGAGTTTATTTTCAGTTTTCACATTGTGTCAAAGATGGATGTTGAATTTGTAAGTAAAACAAACATAAATAATAAATTAATATATCGTAACAATACATTACACTTTTCATTTATTTATTCTGAAACTATATGTAGACATTATACCTAATGAAAAAGAACTTAAAAAACTAAATCTATAAGAACTAAAGCTTATCCTTTCTGAAACATGTATTTATTGTTCCCTGCATTCCCATTTCCCCAGCAGCTTCTGTCCAGCTGTAATGAATGGTTCAAACCGGCCCGATCACAACGTTCTCAGAGGCTGATCAATATTCTAAATTCGTTTTTTTTGTGCAGGAATAAGCACCGACACAAAAGCTGATCATATATTTCCTAGCAGTCATTATCCTTGCAGCACATCCTGACAATAACAACCCACTCTCCCTAGTGAAGACCACCAGAGTGTCAAAGTGTTTCCTGGTTTTGCTTAGCAACAGCGTGGATCACAATAGCTGCTGAGCTCTTCTGGCTCGGGGTGAGAGAAAAACGAGATGCCCAGTGGTTGTTCACATTTAACGGCCTCCTCTCTCCCCGGCAGACGAAGGCCGACCATGCGGACAACGTGGAGGTGGAGCTGACGCGCTGCAGCAGGGGTCACTACTTCGGAGAGCTGGCCCTGGTCACCAACAAGCCCCGGGCCGCCTCCGTCTACGCAGAGGGCCCCGTCAAGTTAGTGGGTGAGAAGAAATACACTCTGACACACTCGTTTACCACGTCTGTCCGCATCAATGCTAATCAACGCTAATGTGATGTAGCTTTGTTTCAAAGTTAGATGTCCAACAATGTGATATCTGCATCTAAAGCACCTTGTTATGTCAAATGAATATATGACATACGATTTTGATGTATTGTGTTTTAATCAGTGTTCATTCATTATTTAAAATGCTACCATTTAAAAAGATTCAATAAATCCCACACCACACAGGGGTACAGATACACATAGGCAACCATACTTGCATAAATGGACACATTGTGGTAAAAGGGAGACGAAGAACGTTTAAAATCTCTGAAAAGGAAAATGAATCAAAAATGCAGAAAGAAAGTTTAAAGAAGACGGATAAGATTTAGAAGCGTTTTATGATGGTAAAAAAAGAATATGACGTACCATTTGGATGTGTTATGAGTTTATCAATGTCAATTAATTATTTAAAAAGCTACCATTTTAAAAGATTCAATAAATCCTTTGTGAGTGATAGTGAAATGAAAAGCATTATTTGAGCCACTCAACCTTACAACACTGCCTGTGGTGATAATATCCCACTAATAACACTCTTACAAGCAATTTGTGTCTGGCTCGTCACCTTGTATTTGTGTTGATTAAAGGCCGTTCAGCCGTGATTAAGCCTTTTTTTAAGTGGTTGCTGTAATTCAGGCTCAACAGTGGATGAGCAGCACTTAACATTTGAAAATGAACGCAGGATTTTTAAAAGCTGGTCGTGTTTTTCTGTCACCTCTTTGTCCTCTGTTGTGAAGTCTGCTAAATGCTAATTGCCCCGCTTTTATTTTTTTATTCACACAGGATTTTTTAAAAGTAGATGTAGCACTCCCCTATTTTTACCCCCTTCAATATTAAACACACACTGTCACACTTACCTGTGTATCTTCAGTGTACTTTCTGTGTACAGTACTAATAGTACAACAGTCTCCAACAGCTGCTTGGCTTTGAAGCAGAACAGAAAACTGTCAGTGAAACATCCCGCAGCAACACACTGTCTGCTGTCCTTGTATCATTCTCCCTGTATGTTGGGACTGTATACAATTAATCTGCCGTTAGGGGAACACTTTGAGCAAATGAGCACAACAGTTTGCTTCAAAAGCGGCCTAAACATCACACTAAGAAAATGGCTTCATAATAAGAAAGTATGTCTTGTCAAAATAAGTTATTTATTGAAATAAATTGTGATATATGTAGTATAGTTTAAAGGTGGGGTAGGTAAGTTTGAGAAACCGGCTCGAGATACACTTTTTGTTATATTCCATGGAATGCTCTCAACATCCCGATAGCAATGAATATCTTAAGTGCTTTGACAAAAAATCCATAAAGAAATGTCATCTGTGGAAGCCGTAGTACTGTAAAAAGCACGACCAATCATTTTAGCCGGCCCGGCTAAAATAACTGGATGGCCTACCTGTCTGTCAGCCTTCCATCTGTGCACAAACTTATCTCGTGCCCTCATTGGTCATGTGCGCGTTCGTGTGTGTTGGAGGAGGGGCTCTGTAAGGAAGTGGCAGATTTTCTCCGGCTGTGTATTTTCAAATTCTAGCGATCTCGAGCTGGTTTCTCCAAAATTACCTACCCCACCTTTAACTGTTAAATGTGCTTGTATTCAAATGTTGATGCACGATCTGTCTCTATAATTGTTAGTGTGATGGGGACTATGTTACGTTTTTACTGTCTGTTTATTGTTATCTGTGTACCTGCACAGGAACTGTGGATGAATATAAGCTTATAGTTCAATCAGGCATAAATCATCTCTTTTTTTGTTTGCGAATAAGGTTTAGTTTCACATTGTCCTCGTTTAATAAAGAACACATGAATACAGCAGGACTTTAAGGATCCTCTGAGGCCCAGTGAGGACATTTAAGATGGGACCAGGGGGGTATTTCTACCTGAATCGCACAAATGAAAACAATCTGCTTAAGACACACCTAACATCTCTCTCCCCCTTCTCTCTCTCTGCAGTAATAGACATCCAGGCGTTTGAGCGCCTCCTGGGTTCCTGTAAGGAGATCATGAAGAGGAACATCTCCCACTATGAGGAGCAGCTGGTGGCCCTGTTCGGCTCCAGCATGGACCTGAGAGACTGAGCCCCCCACACCACCCTCCGTGCCTTCTATTACACACACACACACACACACACACACACACACACACACACACACGCGCGCGTACACACACACACACCTATCATGTAGTGGCTATACAGACTCGTAATAAGCTTTACACAGGGCGTACAAACACACACTGTCTCACACATATATGCACACACACCTTGTTGCTTGAGCCAGCTTCAACCTCTCAGTATGAACGTCTCTGCTGCAGTGACCTTAATACAGGTAAAGCAGTGGAAGGACATCAAACACACACACACACACACACACACACTCTCCAAACACACGTTTAAAAACACATCATCATGCTTCATACGTGCAGGCGGCGCATTCATGTGAGCACTTAAACAACTCAAGGTTGTTCCAACAAGCCTCAGAAAAGGCCACATCAAATGCACACACACACACACACACACACATAGGCAACCACACTTGCAAAAATGGACACATTGTGGTAAAATGGAGACGAAAAACTTTTAAAATCTCTGAAAAGGAAAATGTATCAAAAATGCAAAAAAAAAGAGAAAGAAAGTTTAAAGAAGACAGATAAGTTTTAGAAACGTTTTATGATGATAAAAAAAACAGAAGCTTTGATAAAATATTATTTAAATAAAAAAAGTGTTTCCTCTTTGGGAGGCCGGGGTGCAGAACTTTGTGAACGCACTCCATTTCTTCCTCTACTGTTGTTGATTGACTTGAGTTAGTGCTGGTGATTATTGCAGTACCACAGAAGAAGCAGTGAAAACAATAAAACCCTACGTTTTCTGGGCCATTGTTATTCTATCATCGACACAACACTTCATTGTATTGAATTAATTATTAATGTATTGTTATTATATATTCATTTATTATTTTTTTTGTTTTACTTTGACCAATTATGATAAAATTCACCATCCATCTCTGAAAAAATGTAAAAACTGAAAAAAAATTCTAATAAAAACATTAGTGCTTATTTCTCCTTGATTATCCTTGAATGAGTTGTCCTGGATAAAAAAATGAAAAAAATAAAGCAAACATTTTGTTAAAAATCTCGACTCTTTGTTGAATTTCTACTCAAACTCAGCTAATAACTTCAGAATGTGTTTTGAAAGATTCAGGTACAGTATATTTACACTCGCATAGGATGGATTAAATAAACATTATCTTGTATTACAACAGCCTTGCTGCAAATGTTAAGCACATAATCACTGTTTGTTGCCTGAACTCCATTGTTATGTTAGTGCAACAGTTTGTGGTGCCATGAAGAAAATATTCTGTTTAGTGTGTTTCAGTGTTGCCGAGGGTTGCAATTACACGGTTGCAGACTGAGACCCATATTTTATACGGCAATAACATCTGAAAACAACTTTTTTATTTCTGTATGTACTGTAGCATAAAAGGGTTTGGCTAATTCAACGCTAATGAGCTTGCAGGATTCTAGCCATTTTGCATTTGTATCCTCAGGAATTATTGCACATACTGTAAGTCGCTTTGGATAAAAGGGTCAGCAAATGAAATGTAATGTAAAAGTCAGAAATGTCCCCCAGGGAACCCGTATACAGCCTATGACACATTCTGTCCTTTTCAACCTTTATATATACAGTCTATGTTTTCAACCCACACTTTGGATAGGGAAAAAGGTATGGAAGAAACATTTAAAGAGAAACTCATCAAGGAGGGATTATTCTACAAGGACAGACACATAGATGTTGTGTGTACAGAATAGACAAACGGTACAATTACATTATAGACGAGTTTGTTTGTTTTTTGGATCCAGGAGGATGTAAAGCTTCAAGGCAGAGCGAATCGTTTAATCAACCTGTACTGTACTGTAGCTAGCAGCAGCAAGTTCGGCAGCATTATAAAAAACAATATTTGCACCAGGGCGGCAGGGCCAATCACAACCTTGTTACGCCACTGGTTCAAGGTGTCACCAAACAAATGGCACCTGAGCCTTTGATGTCCTCCATCATCCATCGAAAGGCTACACAAACCCACAATAAGTGAAACTGAATCATTCAGATAGAGATGAGGAGAGGTAATACACATTTAAAATACTGCTGGGCTGTTGTACTGTACTCTGAAGTACCAGTAAATTACAATGTAGTAGCTTTGTCTTAAGTAGTAACACTCCTATCCACTAGGTGGCAGACAATTCCGCAGCAGCAACATTTCCTCCTGTTACAGTAGAGGCAGGATTAACGGTTAGAAACTGACCGTGGAACAGTTCACATCGATGGTTGTTAGCTGCTGTGTTCCCGCGTTGCTGGAATCAACGCCGACCCCAGATCAGCTGTCACTGAAACACGAGCACGGGAGGGAGAGCCCCGGCGACGAGCCGCGAGAATAAAGATGTAGGTAACGTAGTGAGAACCAAACACAAATGTAGCATATTGTTCGCTAACAAACAGTAAACTTGTGGTCACTCCAAATTTTAAACAAATGTCACTTCATGTACTCCTAAAGCTGAAAGTGAGCTCATGAGCTAGCTAGCATGTAGCACTGAGTTCCACCTGTGAGTTTGTAGCTGTAGTCTTACCGTACATGGTAGTGGGTTCGAAGAGGGGAACAGGACTTGTGTCCAAAATATAGGTTTTGTTTCTCCCCTACGGCAGCCAACTGGTCAAATGGTTTCATATCTCAAATGAAAGATGTTTATAGGCTTCCCTCAAACATTATGTTTCATTCATTTTAGTCTAGGGCATGCAAAGATAGGACATTCTCATCTTAGTTGAGGCGACTATATTTTTGTATTATTTCATAGTTTTATATTCTATATAAGTATGAGATGTGTGTGTCTTACTCACTTTTATGAATCGCATGTTTAAGTTTACTGTCACAAGTTTACAGTGGGTTTGGTTACTGCAAAACATTTGAAAAGGAAGATGATTACAGTATGACAACTCTGAGTGGAAGTTACAAAGATCTGATGGATCAAGCGCAATATTGATACATGTTATCCCATATTTAGAAGTGGGTCTGGGGTCTACTCATAGTATGCAGACACTTCGTCAAAAGAAAAGCAGACGGTGTTCAGAAGGAATATAATGTCATGTTTCAAATGAACATACTAGCTTAAACGGAACGGAAGGCAACAACTATCTTGATGCGTTTAATCTTTGGATTGTTTGATGCAGGCGAGCAGTTTCTTATCGAAAACGTGTAAAAAAAGAGAGCTATTCTTAAGTTATAAAATATTAGCTTCATTCAAACAAAGCCCAATCATAATGTTTTGTATTGGTAAGCAATGGCATTTTTTAAGTAAAACATGTTGAAAAGGTAGGGGCGTAACCGTGGGGGCCATGTTCCCATAATGCATAGCGTGCACTTGCTATAGCCTATATCTTAAACGTTCAACATACAAACACTTGTATTTCCTTCAAAACGTTGCAACGCTGTAGTCAGACGAAACACACTTTAGTTTTCCTTCTGATACAATGCGGTTGGTATTTCCTTCTAAATGTTTATTGACACACCGTGACAGAGGGAGCTATGGCGGGGAATAGGGTACGGTGCTTGCTCTCTCGTTCTTCAGTACACTCTTGTTTCTCTTCAGAGCGCATAAATCTTTCGCCTTTTACTAAAGATTTCCGTGGAGAGGAACAATAAGAGTTTCAACTAATTTTTTGATGCCCTGCGTATGTGGGGCTTCCTAAATTGTCAAACAAAAATGATCTACTGATAAGAGACTCTGGGTGTTTCTCAATCGCGAGTAAAGCTGGCTGCTTCAGAGCCACTATTTCAAGCATTCTACGTCATCGAGTGCCGCCGAAGTACTGTTCCAATCTCCAGCATACTTGGAAATCTACCGAGCCCGGCGTACTCCGTTTGGAGAAATATCGAGGCTGCACATGAGTAGACTCCGCGGTCATAAAATCCCCACAATGCTTTGCGCACGGACCAATTTCCCCAAATCTGTGGCGGAAGATGTAAGGCGGGGCCTCTCATATGACGCACACCTGCACACTTGCTAAATGTTCCACACTTCGTTTTCCGAATGCCAGGAAGTATTCTTGACTCGCTTCTGAAGCAAGATGCTCAGCAGACATGTGCTACCAAGCAAGCATACTCGCGATTGAGAAACACCCTCTCTCTGTTCTACTTCGAGTGCGTTTGTCTCCTGTGATCTGTCCAATGTTTACGCACTCTAACGTTTATGATGCATAGCCTGCAGTTAACGACGAACACGTGGATCAATAACGTAAAACTCAGAACACGTTTTTTGAGTGCCCATGTTTTATTTCAATGCTGGGTTATTCCCTACAACCGGGTATGTATTCTGAAACTTGTACCCACACCGTGACAGAGGGAGCTGTGGTGGGGAATAGGGAACCTTGCTCGCTCACTGGTTCTTCAGTACACTCTTGTTTCTCTTCAGAGCGCATAAATCTTTCGCCTTTTACTAAAGATTTCCGTGGAGAGGAACAATAAGAGTTTCAAACAATTTTTTGATGCCCTGCGTATGTGGGGCTTCCTGATAATGTGAAATAATAACATTTGAAACAATACTTTTCCTTGTCGCACGTGGAAAGTCTTTCGATTTCATTCGCCCTGTGATGTGTTCAATGAGCTCTCACAAAAAACGTATTTGATGGACCAATGCCCCACCGAAGTCGAACAACTCCGTTGTTACGCTTTTTACAATGTGTGTACATTAGATTAAATTATATTTTGTTTCAATACAACTCAAATGTATTCCCTACAATCTAGGTATGTATTTTGAAATGGTGAACACACCGCGACAGAGGGAGCTGTGGCTGTGAACAGGATCCCTTACTCGCTCCGTAGTTCTTCAGTACACTCTTGTTTCTCTTCAGAGCGCATAAATCTTTCGCCTTTTACTAAAGATTTCCGTGGAGAGGAACATTAAGAGTTTCAACTAATTTTTTGATGCCCTGCGTATGTGGGGCTTCCTAAATTGTCAAACAAAAATGATCTACTGATAACAGACTCTCTCTGTTCTACTTCGAGTGCGTTTGTCTCCTGTGATCTGTCCAATGTTTACGCACTCTAACGTTTATGATGCATAGCCTGCAGTTAACGACGAACACAATAACGTAAAACTCAGAACACGTTTTTTGAGTTCCCATGTTTTATTTCAATGCTGGGTTATTCCCTACAATCTAGGTATGTATTTTGAAATGGTGAACACACCGCGACAGAGGGAGCTGTGGCTGGGAAGAGGGTCCCTTGCTCGCTCTCTTTTTCTTCAGTACACTCTTGTTTCTCTTCAGAGCGCATAAATCTTTCGCCTTTTACTAAAGATTTCCGTGGAGAGGAACATTAAGAGTTTCAACTAATTTTTTGATGCCCTGCGTATGTGGGGCTTCCTGATAATGTGAAATAAAAACACTTGAAACGAAATTATTTCTTCTTGCACGCGGAAAGTGTTTCTAGTTCCTTCTCCCTGTGATGTGTTCAATGAGCTCTCACACAACACGTATTTGATGGAGCAATGCACCTCCGAAATAGAAAAACCCAGTTGTTACTCTTTTTACAATATGTGTACATTAGGGTCAGTGTATGTTTTGGTCATTGGATTTTCTTTTCACAAATGGATATTCAAAAAACGACTGGATATTTAATTTTCGTTTTGAAAATTTAAAAACCAAAATTGAAATACAAGGCGTTTTTCTTTATCATGGTCAAAAAGGGATTTACTAAATTTAAAAAAACGGGATGATTTTCATTTTCTACTTTTCAAAACAAAAAATAAATCACTAGAAAACAGAAACAAAAAAACTACAGTTTTTTCATATACCGGAAGTTACCTTACAAAATAAGAGCGCAGATGAGGTCAAAAATCTGTGTATCTACGGTCCATTTGTTTTTCTTTATTAAACAAGTAAACGGAAGAGCGTCTGCAAAGCATTTTTGCTTTTTACCTTACTAAATGGTAAAATTGTATTTTTATCATTCATCAAAGATAGCAGAAAAACATGCATTATGTAGCCTACTATGGAGGGGACTTTGACAGAGGATTACTCACAAAGTACACAGTCAAAGTTCTTCATTTTATTTCTGGTAGAAGTCAAACTAGTACAGAGTCCAATGGCGCGTTTCCACTACACGGCCTCGCTCGGCCCCGCTCGGTATGGCTGGGCCGCGATTGGCCTCGTTAGGACCAGCTCACTTTATGGCGCGTTTCCATTACAGTTTAGGAACTGGGGTAGTATCTATAGTAACGCAGTGTAGGCGGAGCGACGCTGCTTAAAACTGCCGTGACGTCATCTTCAATGCGACACAACAATGGAGGATGTGAAGATGTGAAAGCGATCGTTTGCTTGTTTTTTGCTGTGTGGTTTATTATCACAAGAAATAGACAAGAGTTGTTTCGAAAGAGGCGACGTATAGCAAGACGAGGTATAGAAGAAGCTGACGCGAGAGTTCGGGCAGTCCTCCTACGCCGCAGAGACTACAGGACGACTCGAATCACTACTAACTACAATGCTACTTGGTAAGCTAACGTTCGCTAACTAGCAATGTGTTTAGGCTCACGCTCCCTATACGACCAAAGTATTTCAAGTATTTAATTAATTGTAGCTACCACTTTTACGTATTAAAATATGTATGCTTTTGTTTGTGTATTTCAGAAGTTACCGACCGAGCTACCGAGTGGTGGAATGTGATTGTTCCATCTTTCACACACTCAGTGGGTGGAGAACTTCAGGATGCCTGAGGAAAACCTACGTCTACCAGGGGTAGCAGTGGCACACGGTGCAGAGGAGGGCAGGGACATACGAGAGGGTCTGATGCGCTACCTGAATACCTAGAATGTATAATGTAATACCTAAATATTCATTGTATTGTATTGAACATAAATACATCTTTTCTTTTTCACATACATGTGTTTGTCAAATTATTTAAACCAAAAAAATGTTATCAGAATTGACTATTTAGTAAATATTTGAATTTCAAGCACCAGTACTGCCCCCATAATAATAATAATCTAATAAATTAAGCAAATATCAAAGCAAACTATAAACATAAATACAAAAGTGTAAAACACAACAGAACTATATTCATAAATGCAAGTGTAAAAAATTGTTAACATGGATGGAGGCTAAAGTATCCACAGCATAAAATAATATGATTATGATGGTTTGTCTGAAAGACACAGCCTCAAGGTTCAAGGTTTTTTATTTTGTCATACGAACATAGCTAGTGTAGTTATGACAATGAACATCTTAGGTCACAGGCTCCTCCAACAGTGCAACACAATAACCCAGATCAACAGAAATATAGTGCAAGTAAATATTAAGCGCTGTGCACCGCTCTCTTTGTATAGGTGTTTTCTTTTGTTCTCTTCTCTTTGAAATATATAAGCAATGTGTTTGAGTCTAGCACAACGAGGGTATTACAATTGAGTAATTTTTACTACATGTATTTATCATGTATTCTTAATACCATTATGTAATGTTATGTTTTAGAGGAGGACCTCAAGCTAGCAAACTCAATTTCAAACAGTATGCAGAGTTGTCCTGCTAAAGAGTTAAAATGTATTATTTAACCAAGTATTTATTCTCTTATTTGCTTTAATTGCAACAGATGATAAAGGTTTCACTGTGATAAGTATTCTCTTAAATCCATAAACCCCTGTACAGTGCTTTGTGGACGATGGTGTTTATGATATTTCTGACTGCAGAGGGACGCCTAGATGATGCCATCTTTCTGTGTGATCGCTGGTGGGTGCAATTATTTATCAACAAGCAATAAGATAAGACATGGCATTGATTCTGCTGGGCCAGTTGCCGTTCCTGCAGGGCCAGATCCTCCTCCTCGGTTTGTGCTGTTGATGCAGAGGACGTTGTTCGGAACTGTTCCTCCTCGCTAGTCCCAATGTAATCATCTAGAACAGAAACATGACTTGTAAATTCCACAAACTACTGCAGCACAATACTATAAATAGCAACAACAACTATAGAAAAGACAAACTGAACGTAAACAATGGCACATATGGTGTTAGCAAACAATAGCTCTCGCTAATGCTATATGCCTAGCTAGCCTTCGGGGCTCCATAAAAGCATGGGTTGTCGAACATAAATGTAAGGATAAAATAGACTTATTTGTTAGAAGTGAGCTTTAGAACAGATAGGGACACAAAGCAGGGACACAAAGCTTTCAAGCAAATAACAGAGCGTTAGCAAAAACGTACCATGCAGACTCCAGTAACGCCGTTGGAGAGTCCAGTGTCTGTGTAGAGACCTCCTGAAAGACTTTGATATTGCGAGTTGTCCCGTCGAGCACCCGCTGGACCTTATCATCTGCAATATAATGGACGTCGTCACTTCCTCGACCGACCATGGTGTGCTTTTATTTGCCATTGTTGTAGCTCCTCTGTTAACAAAAATGCTGTTTGTAAAAATGGATTATCTCGCGCGCAGATTGTGACGATTCTCTCCGACCAATCAGCAGCCGAGAGCGTTGACGTCACAAACTCAGCCCGGTTGTCTTTGGCCCTGGCCCCACGATTTTATGAGGCCAGAAAAACTGTGAATTAGGACCCGCCGGCCGGTACTAGGCCAAGTGGAAACGCAACCACAAACGGGCCGCTGACGTCACAGCCCTCTTAAACCGGGCTGCGGGCTGTAGTGGAAACGCGCCACAACAGTGTCAGTTTTCTTAAGAACTTGTGGTAAAACATATTTGTATCACTCGTCAAATATAGCAGGAAAAAAATGAAGAGCAGCTGATTTGAAAAAACAAACTCGAGAGGCGGCTGAGGTGACCGCAGTGCAGAATCGCTGTATAGTTTAAGTCTCCTAACAATGTTGTCCATTTTAGACACAGGCTTATTATTTTTACAGCCCTTAATAACATTCGTTTTCTGGGCTCAATATGTGTCTTGGCCGTTTTCATTGTGATCGCTAAATTCCTCTAGTTTATAATAATCACAGTTCCTTCAACAGGATACTGTAGTGATTCAAAGTGTGATTTTAGCATAGCCTACATTACATTTTGTTTCAATACAACTCTAAATTATTCACTACCATCTAGGTATGTATTTTGAAATGGTGAACACACCGTGACAGAGGGAGCTGTGGCTGGGAACAGCCACCCTTGTTCGCTCCCTTATCCTTCAGTACACTCTTGTTTCTCTTCAGAGCGCATAAATCTTTCGCCTTTTACTAAAGATTTCCGTGGAGAGGAACATTAAGAGTTTCAAACAATTTTTTGATGCCCTGCGTATGTGGGGCTTCCCGATACTGTGAAATAAAAACACCTGAAATGAAATGATTACTCCTTCCACGCGGAAAGTGTTTCTAGTTCCTTCTCCCTGTGATGTGTTCAATGACCTCTCACACAACACGTATTTGATGGAGCAATGCACCTCCGAAATAGAAAAACCCAGTTGTTACTCTTTTTACAATGCGTGTACTACATTAGATTAAATTACATTTTGTTTCAATACAACTCTAAATTATTTACTACCATCTAGGTATGTATTTTGAAATGGTGAACACACCGTGACAGAGGGAGCTGTGGCTGGGAAGAGGGTCCCTTGCTCGCTCTCTTATTCTTCAGTACACTCTTGTTTCTCTTCAGAGCGCATAAATCTTTCGCCTTTTACTAAAGATTTCCGTGGAGAGGAACATTAAGAGTTTCAACTAATTTTTTGATGCCCTGCGTATGTGGGGCTTCCTGATACTGTCAAATAAAAACACTTGAAACGAAGTTATTTCTTCTTGCACGCGGAAAGTGTTTCGAGTTCCTTCTCCCTGTGATGTGTTCAATGAGCTCTCACACAACACGTATTTGATGGAGCAATGCACCTCCGAAATAGAAAAACCCAGTTGTTACTCTTTTTACAATATGTGTACATTAGGGTCAGTGTATGTTTTGGTCATTGGATTTTCTTTTCACAAATGGATATTCAAAAAACGACTGGATATTTAATTTTCGTTTTGAAAATTTAAAAACCAAAATTGAAATACAAGGCGTTTTTCTTTATCATGGTCAAAAAGGGATTTACTAAACTTAAAAAAACGGGATGATTTTCATTTTCTAGTTTTCAAAACAAAAAATAAAATCACTAGAAAACAGAAACAAAAAAACTACAGTTTTTTCATATACCGGAAGTTACCTTACAAAATAAGAGCGCAGATGAGGTCAAAAATTGGGTATCTACGGTCCATTTGTTTTTCTTTAGTAAACAAGTAAACGGAAGAGCGTCTGCGAAGCATTTTTGCTTTTTACCTTACTAAATGGTAAAATTGTATTTTTATCATTCATCAAAGATAGCAGAAAAACATGCATTATGTAGCCTACTATGGAGGGGACTTTGACAGAGGATTACTCACAAAGTACACAGTCAAAGTTCTTCATTTTATTTCTGGTAGAAGTCAAACTAGTACCGAGTCCAACAGTGTCAGTTTTCTTAAGAACTTGTGGTAAAACATATTTGTATCACTCGTCAAATATAGCAGGAAAAAAATGAAGAGCAGCTGATTTGAAAAAACAAACTCGAGAGGCGGCTGAGGTGACCGCAGTGCAGAATCGCTGTATAGTTTAAATCTCCTAACAATGTTGTCCATTTTAGACACAGGCTTATTATTTTTACAGCCCTTAATAACATTCGTTTTCTGGGCTCAATATGTGTCTTGGCCGTTTTCATTGTGATCGCTAAATTCCCCTAGTTTATAATAATCACAGTTCCTTCAACAGGATACTGTAGTGATTAAAAGTGTGATTTTAGCATAGCCTACATTACATTTTGTTTCAATACAACTCTAAATTATTCACTACCATCTAGGTATGTATTTTGAAATGGTGAACACACCGTGACAGAGGGAGCTGTGGCTGGGAACAGCCACCCTTGCTCGCTCTCTTATTCTTCAGTACACTCTTGTTTCTCTTCAGAGCGCATAAATCTTTCGCCTTTTACTAAAGATTTCCGTGGAGAGGAACATTAAGAGTTTCAAACAATTTTTTGATGCCCTGCGTATGTGGGGCTTCCTGATAATGTGAAATAAAAACACCTGAATCTACTCCTTATCACGGCTAACCTCTCTCTCTGATGAAGTCAATGATCTCACACACACCAACGTACACGTGAATCACTAATGAAAAACTCAGTAGTAACTCCATCATTACCTTATGTTTACTAGTAGTATCATACTACATTATTCTCTACACTTGTATCCACACCGCGACAGAGGGAGCTGTGGCTGTGAACAGGATCCCTTACTCGCTCCGTAGTTCTTCAGTACACTCTTGTTTCTCTTCAGAGCGCATAAATCTTTCGCCTTTTACTAAAGATTTCCGTGGAGAGGAACATTAAGAGTTTCAATTAATTTTTTGATGCCCTGCGTATGTGGGGCTTCCTGAATTGTCAAAAATAAATGATAGGTTCTTACCGTCCTCAATGGAATGGGTTATTCTAACCCCTGTGGTATGTTCACAACATACCATACCAGTTGCTTTGGAGCTAAATGTTGGAAAAACAAAGCTCAGGGAGAAGAAAGACAAGCAGAAACCACATTCAATGCCAACATATTAAAGAACATTCAATAAAAATAACCTTTAGTAATATCAAATTTGCCATTGTAGATTTCTTTTTGGCTTTACAAGATAAGAATGTGAGGAACTTGCTCAAGAGCCCATAAGAGCTCAAACGGTCTTTTCTCCCGCGTGTTGTGATGAGTGATGGCTGAATTCAATGTAGCTGCTCACAGCAACACCTTCAGACACTGAAGTCATCATTGCTGTTATAAGTGACAGCTGTGCTTTTCTTTTTTAAACCTCGAGATCACCTGCTGTGATTATCAGACAGTGACCAGTTTCCTGTTCAATCTTTTCAACATCCCTTTTTTTGTGAGAAAGTGACATTTCGTTGAGTACCAGCTTCAAAGCTGTCTGTCAGGTGTTCGGCTTCATCTTGTCTCTCTCGGTGAGTTTGTTTGTTTGTTTTTTATTGTTGGTGGGTTTTCATTCTGTGTTTCTCAAACACTACACAGACTATTTTAACCATTTTGATGAACCTTTTTTGATTTGGTATTGTTTCTTATTTAAACACTTATGGACTCTGTGAAAATATAGAAACTCTTCAGTGTTTCTTCACCTCTTTTAACTCAGCTCTGTGATCTGCTTCTTTAAGATGATTTTAAGGCCTTTAGTTGGAGACTCTTAACTTACTAAAGGAGTGATTAATTGTACTAGTCAACCAAGTGATTTAGGCCTTAGCGATATTAACTGTTGCCACCATAGGCATATTAATACCTGGGGACGCTGGGGACATGTCCCCACCACTTTGCATTAGGATCATTCTTTTTTAAATGTTCTGAGAACAGCGTGCACAAAGAATTGTACACTTTGTTTATTTCCACCAGAGAACATGTACAACCTGGAGGACTGTTCACTTCCCTTTTTGGGTGTATTTCTGTTAACCCAAGTGGTGCAGTTTGGACCTGTGACTTGTTTAATATTAGTAATAATTTAATAGAGAATAGTAAAGCAATTGTTGCTCCCGCTATGCAGCAGCGTAGCATTGTTACTGCACTAGTTGTCAAATGAAGTATTGTAAGCGTATGTATTGTAAGCGTATGTATTGTAAGCGTATGTATTGTTGGCGGGCGGGGGGCGCTTAATGCAGAGGTGTTTTTTTATCTGAAAAAGTGTCCCCACCACTTTTTCAAACAAAGTGACTTCAATGGCTACACACAGCTATATATCCTACATTGTGTTGTGTCACTTTGTGCTTCAAGCATACTTTTAACATCGTGGTCTAATAACTTCAATATAGGAAGGCTCAGTTTGAATCCATCACAGTCGTTTTTTATGTACAAAAAAACAAGAAAATAGGCATAGAACTAATATTTGATTGAATAATTTGCAGATAAGTAAATGCATCAGGAACTAGTTTTTATGGATGTCTTCAGCCTTCTCAAGAAACTGTGTGGTGAGATGTGTAAGATATAAGTCACTTCCTCATTCAGACTGATGAGACAGGAGGATGACTCCATTAAACCAATAAACACACAACACATATCTGCATGAGATATAACAGAACTCTGAAAATGTAACATATCAAAACATTCAAAGGGCAACAGCATTTTGTATTACAACTTATTGTAGCACCAGGCTCTGCTTTACTCGTCAGCTGTTTGTGAGCTCATAGGGAACTTTGATACTCACTGTGCAGGACACATGTTGCCAAGATGCAACAAGTGTTTATTTCTCATGAACCCAGTACTTTTTAAAGTAGATATTAAATGTACCTAAATATTCAATCAAGTCCTCAGAAAGGCATGTAGAGCAGAAACACTAACTTGATTGAATTGATTAATTATTGAAGTATTTCTTAAATGAAACCATACTTATTTGTGTTTTTTAGTCGCTATATAATTAGACTGAACGTCTTTCGGGGTTTGAACGGTTGGTTGGACAGCACAAGCAATTTCAAAATGACCTTTTTCAAAAATGATGGGTCATTTTGTTACTATGTTTTGAAATTGTACTTCCCAACATTAATCGAGTAATTAATTTACTCGATTAATGTTGTCAGATTATTCTATAATGACATGAATAGTTTTTTACAGCCCTACTCTAGAGCTGTTTTGCGTGGTTTTGTGACTGAACATCGCTCTCATTGCTCTTCATAGTCAACGTCTCTCTCCTGAACACTCACCCTGTCCTCAGTGTCCATGAGCAAGGCTTACTGTAGCAGTCTATTACAGAAACTGAAGGGCAGTAAAGGTTGCAGTGGAAACAGGGAGCGTTGGGTGGGATCTGCGGGAGATCAACACTCTAGTTTGATCCTGCTGTGTCATGTGTCTCCTCTTACAGCAGCACGTTCAGAACACTGGATGATTATCCAAAACGTCTCGTTCATCTGTCAGATTTGACAAGACAACAATCTCAACTCAACTTCCTGTTGTGTAAAAAAATACTGTGATGTAATCAGACCAACCACACCATGGAAGAACTGCATGTTGCAACCATTTCCTAACATCTGTGTTTGACATTAAGCAGTAGGAGTTAAATGCAGACTGACTTTAGTTCAACCCTGATCACCACAGGTCTGAACCGGACTGTCCGACACACTCTGTTGGGAAAGTCTGCGAGATCTCCCCCCTGGATGGAGAAGATAAAGAGACGCAGCTCTCTGAGAAGATCCAGGCGGTTCCGATCCACCGGCGCCCGGACCTGCTGGGGTCCTGCGCTGACCTGGTGAACTCCGAGTGGCGGAGGAGCCAGGCGGCCCGGGTCCACTCCCTCCAGAAGTCCTGCGCAGAGTTCCCCGTGTGCCTGGTTCTCCTGCGGGGCCACAGAGGGGCCGAGCGGCTGCTGGGCCACGCCCGGCTGTCCCGGGTGGTGGGTCGGAGCAGCAGCCTCTTCCTGGAGTCAGTGGTGGTGTCCAGGGCGGAGCGGGGGCGGGGCTACGGCCGCACTCTGATGGAGGAGACGGAGCGCTACGCCAACAGCAGAGGGTTCAAGCGCCTGTACCTGACCACCCACGATAAGCAGCACTTCTACGCCCACCTGGGGTACGTGCTGACTACGCCCGTGCAGAACGCAGGCGCCATGACTGCCTTTGTTCCCATGGAGACGCTCTTGAGGTTCTCCAGAATGCCGGGTCAAGAGACGAACACACAAGAGCAAACACGGACAAAGATGGAGGCTCGTGTACCACACAGTGCTTGTGTTGTGGGGTCACCTCCTCCTCCTCCTCCTCCTCCTCCTCCTCCTCCTCCACCACCTCCTTCCATACCTCCTTGTCCTCCGCCACCTCCTTCCATACCTCCTTGTCCTCCACCACCTCCTTCCATACCTCCTTGTCCTCCACCACCTCCTTCCATACCTCCTTGTCCTCCACCACCTCCTTCCATACCTCCTCCACCTTGTCCACCACCACCTTCATCCATACCTCCCCCCCCACCTCCCCCCCCTCAGTCTGCAGGGCAGCTTGTAGTTCAGACTCTGACTGAAACTCCCTACAGAGACGCTAAAGGAGTTCCTATCTACTGGATGCTCAAAGACATTTGACGAACACACACTCAGATACTGCTGGAAACACACTCCGCTGCATTCATTCACACGTGTTTGTGTATATGTGCACACATCAATAGAAACATATATACACTTTCAAAAAGCTCACTCACTATTAATGGTCTCTCAGACACACAACAAGTAATGGAAGAAGACAGGGTATAGAACAATTCAGAGAGAGAAATGATTTTGGGATATTTTGAAACTGAAGATCATGAAGGTGCTTGTTTTTAAAATGCTCATCAAAATGCTTGTGGGTTTGTTTGTATAGAGTGCCTGCCTACCAACCCACAGACTGTGAAATATGAACATCTTCATCAAACCATTCAGATTGGATTTCCCTTGATTTGTCACTGGGTCTTTAGGATATCTGTTATAGCATCACACTAGTTTACCGGCCAGTCAGTGTCCAAAAGGCGACCTTACAGAGCTGTGAGGTCGAGACTTGAGGTCACATAAACTGAGAGTTAATTCTCTGGGAAGTAGGAGACATCTGGTTTCCAGCAATTACACTTTTAAGATTTCCATATGAATACATTCTGGATGCTTTTAATGAGTTTAAATATCTACTGAATGTAACCGTTTTCTCTTGAGGGAATCTTTTGAAAGATATGGATTGTGACAAAGGTCGAGTGAAAGCTTAGTAAAACATATTTTAGAACATATTTTGGTTTATTCCAACCAACCACTCACTGTTTTTGATGTTTTCATGTGGAACTGTAATCTTGAACATGAGGATTATTGTGCCTTGTTGAACTGCCAGAGAACTAAAACGTTATTAAAATCACTTTTTCACGTTGATGAGTGTAATTCATCACAATTCTGGTAATAAAGAGGATTTATAAACGTATACATTTGTCTTTCTTCGCCTATATTACATCTAATGTTTATTATTAATCAAATATAATCTTACAAGGAGTTAGAATTAGCTAAACAAAAAATAAACTATGATGGGCTGCCCAATATCAACAGTATGTATTTATGACTTCTTGATCCCAGGGCAGAAACGTTCCTCATATGAAATCTCTCTCCTGTCAGGAAGGACCCGTCAGTGGGTGAGCAGCCATGGTGCTGCTTCACCTCCCTCTCCCCTTCCTCCTCCTCTTCTCTCTCACCCCTCTGTCCCCGGCCTCCCCCCATGGAGACCCCCACACCCCCCTGCCTGCTGCAGCAGCAGGTTCGATCCTGCGGCAGCGGCCCTTCGTTGTGGTGTGGAACCTGCCCACAGCTCAGTGTCACTCACGATTCAACATCCACCTGGACTTGAGCGCCTTCGACATCGTGGAGAACCGAGAGCAGCGCTTCCTGGGACAGGTGACCCCACTTTACTGACCCCAGTCCACTCTGAACATATTCTTGAGATAAAGGATTCAATTTGAAGTGTTTAGTATTTACATGTGTCTGCCATTGCTATAAATAAGGTTAATGGGAACAGTCAGATCTGCTGTTACATTCTGGTTGTAATTATTACAATAACTGCTTTTGCAGTCATAGTACTTTTGAAAATGACTATTGCAATATATTTTTCACCCATTGGTTCGATCTTTAAATGAATTAAATATTACAAATTGGTTGCATGTGATATACAAATATGTTTTTTAATGAGCAAACAAACATTTCAATTCTTGCCAGACGGCAGCAGGGTGCTGGGTATTATCCCTCAATATCATTTGGGCTCTAAAAGATATAGCCTTTCAAATCAAATCAAATCA
The DNA here is from genome assembly GCF_902827165.1 of Trematomus bernacchii. Lineage (NCBI taxonomy): Eukaryota > Metazoa > Chordata > Actinopteri > Perciformes > Nototheniidae > Trematomus > Trematomus bernacchii. The sequence continues at coordinate 7,775,344 of NW_022987727.1, read as the reverse complement.
AATCAGGTTTTATTTATATAGCACATTTAAAAGCGATTTTTGGTCGAGCCAAAGTGCTGTACATGTAATAAAAACACATTACTACAATCACAATAAAAGACAATAATTTACAACAGAAATATAAAAAACAAAAACACAGGGAAAAGTCAGGAGTCATGCTCCGCTCTGACTAGAAGGCCAGAGAGAAGAAGTGAGTCTTTAGTGAGGATTTAAAAACCCCTAGGGTCTGGGCCGACCTCACATGGAGGGGCAGAGTGTTCCAGAGCCTAGGGCCAGCTGCTGCGAAGGCTCGGTGCCCTCGGGTTTTGAGCCTGGTCTTGGGCACTACCAGCAGCAGCTGGTCAGCAGACCTTAAAGCTCTGGTTGGGGTGTAGCGCTGGAGGAGTTCTGCTATATAGGCAGGAGCCAGCCCATTTAGGGCTTTAAAAACAAATAAAAGGATTTTAAAATCAATTCTGAGCCGAATTGGAAGCCAGTGTAGTGAGGCCAGAATGGGGGTGATGTGGTCACGCTTTTTGTGGCCAGTAAGAAGACGTGCAGCAGCGTTCTGCACTAGCTGCAGGTGTCTAATTGACGCCTGGTCCATACCCACATACAGAGCGTTGCAGTAATCCAGCCTCGAGGTAACAAAGGCGTTAATAACCCTTTCTAGGTCTTTAAAAGATAAATACGACTTGGTCTTGGCCAATAGTCTTATTTGAAAAAAGCAGGATTTGACTACGGTGCTGACCTGCTTGTCAAATTTAAAAGTGCTACTGAAGGTCACTCCAAGGTTCATGACAGAGGGGAGGATGTTTTCATCTTTGCTTTTAGCTGTTCACTTGCCTCTTTCAGCTCCATTTTTGCTGAATGCTAAACGGAAATTATCTGGATGGTTAGGATGTTGTATTTTTGCAGTTAAGCCAATTTATCAGGGCAGTTAACATAAATGTGTGCCCGCTGCTGTAAAAAAAGGGTTGGTGAGGATGCTAAGGCTAAGTAGCTAAATGTGACATAAAACCAAAACAACAAGCTAAAAGAGACTAAAAGCTAACAGTGTCAAATGTTTACTTTTCTAGAAAATGACTATCTTCTACCGCGACCGCCTGGGGAAATACCCCTACCTCTCCCGAGGCGGGGGGAAGGTAAACGGAGGGATCCCTCAGCTCAGCGACCTCTCGGCTCACCTCTCCCTGGCGCTGTCGCAGATGTCCTCCTCTCTGCAGCCAAACTTCAACGGGTTAGCTGTTATCGACTGGGAAGACTGGCGGCCATTGTGGGAGAGAAACTTTGGAACCAAGATGGAGTATCGCAGGCAGTCCAAGCTGCTGGTGAGACAGGAGAAACCAGATTTGTCAGAGAGAGAAACGACATTGTTGGCAACGAAGACGTTTGAGGAGAGCGCTCGGAGGTTCATGGGGGAGACACTTCGAATGGGGGTCACACATCGCCCCGAGGGACTCTGGGGGTTTTATGGTTTCCCTGCCTGCTATAATAATCACAAGCAAAAGACAGGTTTGAGAAACACTGTAATACATTGTTGCAGTTCATGATCGTGATGATAAAAACTGAGCTTGTGTGTTTTACTTGTGTTTAGATAAAAGCTACACAGGACGCTGCCATGCAGGAACCGAAGAGCAGAACGACCGTCTGTCCTGGCTCTGGAGTCAGTCCTCCGCTATGTATCCCAGCATCTACCTGCCTCCATGGCTGGAAGGGTCCACGGACGCAGCTCTGATGGTCAGGTACAGAGCGGAGAGACATGAAGAAGTGTTCACACCGCTTCAGCCATAAAAACCTATGAACAACTGTAATTCACCTGCAATCAAACGAAAAGCTTTGTACACAGGATGTTCAAGGACAGTTCACCCCAAAATCAAAAATCCATATGTTTCCTCTTACCTGTTGTGCTATTTGGATATATATAATCGTCTGCTTTCTGTTTAATATAATGGAACTAGATGGCACTCGGCTTGTGGTGCTCAAGGCGGAAAAATATACTTTAGAAGAAACTAAACACCCATGTCTTTTTCCAGAAATCATAACCTGGTTTCCTGTGGAACTATTATTCACCAAATCACCTTGCAGAAGGAAGCTTGCATCTACTTGCATTCACTTATTGATTTATGCAGTTTGGTAGAGAGAAAATAGTTCTTACATACTAACCTGGTCATGATTTTTTGAAAGACACATTGCTTTTCAGTTTTTCAAATGTCATTTTTGGCCACTTTGAGCACAACAAGCCGAGTGCCGTCTAGTTCCATTGTGATGGAGAGGAAGTAACGTCTCTATTCAACTCACACCAAACCCAATCTAGTTGTATCTATATGGTAAGATGAGAAATATATATATGGTCTTTGGGTGAACCCTTTTAAGGAGGGTAACTGAAGGACGTTCCTCTGCTCTCAGACACAGACTGCTGGAGGCTTTGAGGGTGGCGTCAGTTTGGCGCCATGGCAACGATACTAACCAAGCCACACCGGTCCTTCCCTACGCCAGGCTGGCATTCACACACACTCTCACTTTTCTTAATAAGGTGGGATTACTTGGAACTCATAAAATCACACACTCTCATTCAAACACAAACCAACTGTGTGTGTGTGCGTGTGCGTGTGCGTGTGTGTGTGTGTGTGTGTATGTGTGTGTGTGTGTGTGTGTGTGTGTGCGTGTGTGCGTGTGTGTGTGTGTGCAGATGGACCTGGTGCACACGCTGGGGGAGAGTGCGGCGCTGGGTGCTGCTGGAGTGGTGCTGTGGGGGGAGCTGAAGTTTGCCCAATCTAAGGTATGTAATGTTTGGCAGAAATGTGTTTATTTTGTGTGTGTGTGTGTGTGTATGTGTGCATGTGTGTTTATGTGTGTGTGTAACCCCTCCCCTTTCTCCAGAATCAGTGCACCCTGCTCAGGGACTACGTGCACTCTGTCTTGGGTCCCTTCGTCCAATCTTTGAGGTCGGACACTAAGCGGTGTGGCTTTCAACTTTGCCATGGCAACGGACGCTGTGCCAGGCGACGCCCCGGCTCTGGTCACATGGTCTCCTCAGGTCTAGCTTTGACCTTTAACCCCAATGAAATCAATGGCAGAGCATTTCACAACCACTTCCTGTGTCAGTGCTACCTGGGCTGGACCGGGCAGGAGTGTCAAGAGAAGAAGAACGAAAACAGAGAGAATAGCAAGTAACAGAAATGTTTCTATCAAACAGACATCAGTCATTTAAAATGAAATAAGTGAATTGTGTTTATTTCACACAAAAAATCACAAAGTATGCATGAACAACGGATTTCAATTATATTTCCCTCCAAGTGCAAATCATTTTGAGTTTAACTTGATGACACTTCATTACATTTTTCAGGATTTGTCACTTTTTTCCTCTTAACTTTTTGTTATTGGAAGCACTTTCCAAGTTAAGCTTTTAACCTACACTGCAGTGTTTGTGCAGCAGGAAACCTAACACAGTAATGGCTGCCCTGAGAAATATGTTATAAGGGTTGGTTGAGGTCATTGACCTTTAATAAATGTTACATTGTTTTAATTAAAAAAAGCAAACTAGTATTGTTTTTTTGTTGTTAAGTCAGTCTTTGTATTTAACATGTTTAATGAGGCACAATGTCTGAATGAAAGCACAAACAGAACACACTGTTATATTAAGATAGTGTGTCTTTTATACATTACACTCAACACTCATTCAACATTCATCCATTCACTCATTCTTTTAAGCAACCAAGTTATACTGCTTTAATGATGCGCAATCACAGAATAAAAGAGATCATTGGAAAGTTACATTTACCAGGGCATCCAGAAACCTCCTATTTCTCAATTACATCAGTAACATTTAATCCTAAACACAGACAACACTTAGGGAAAATCGACTGTAAAACCCAGTTTTACTGCATGTTCAAGCATCTCATGTCCAGTGTGTGCATCCAGGTTTAGTGTTCTGTGCATATCATGTCCCTCCTCCTGAAGCTGTCAGGTTGTGTCTCAGTGCCTGCAGCTGTTGGATCAGCAGAGACAGCTCTGTGGCTGCAGCCTCTTTCTCCCTCACAGCCTCAGTCAGCATCTGGATGGCTCCACCCTGCTGGACTGGAAGCAGACAAGAAACAAAGGCCTACTGTTAGTTTGACTTAAAGGTCCCCTACTCTTTTTCATCAATCTGTTATAGTTCTCAGTTATGTACAAAACATGTCTCTGAAGTGTTTGGCTCAAAATCCCATAATCCCCTCTGTTTCAGCTCTGTTTCAAAAGTGCTGATTCTCTGTCTGTTACTTTAGATGAAAATAAGGAGCCCCTCCCCACGCCCCTCTGAGAGATATTTGGTTAAAAAGAACATAATGGTGCTCTAGGAGGAGATTCAGGTGATAAGGTGGGGGGGGGGTTACCTTGGTTGATTATTGGCTAATGGTTACACAAGCCAAAAAACGTAAAGGAACAAAATAAAAATGTAAAATATCCACAAATTATAAGGAGAAAGTTATAAAAACAAATGAAAATCATTATACCCAAAAAGTAGAAGATGAGTAGCACGGTGAGCAGCAGCAGCGTGATGATAGCACAGCCCATGGCGTAGGCCCGCGATGAACTGGGGGTCAACATATCCTGCAGACGACTCTGCCATTTGCTGCTGTTTAGACGGCCTCTTTGATTGACAGCTGTCATGTCACATGTGTAGAGATTCCCATTGGAGGAGGGGGAGTTTGCAGGACGAGGAGGTCTCACCCCTGAAATCATGAGACACAGCGAGTCAATCACTGTCAATGTGTGCTTGGTTCAACGATTGTGTGTGGGCCTTTTTGGCTGTATTCGAAGTGTGTGTACCTTTTGTTAGTGTGTGTGTGTGTGTGTGTGTGTGTGTGTGTGTGTGTGTGTGTGTGTGTGTACCTTTTGGGCTGTTTTCAAAGTGTGTGTGTGTACCTTTGTTGCTGTTCTCATGGTGTGTTCGGTGGAGATCGTTGATGGAGTCCACCGAATGAAGCTCGATCTCGGTGAGATCTCTTTCGCTGACCCTGTAGAACTGAGGGGTGGTCTGGGAGGACGGGGGCCTCGACATCTCGCCTCTTCAGGGATGGACAGATGGCGCTTCACTCGTCACAACTTCTTTCCACCGAATGTCTGCTATGTAAGCTATGTAATATTCTTAAAGGCGTGCTTTGCAGCTCCCCACAGTATTGTCTTTCAAAGCCATAAGAGACAACTTCTTAAAAAAAGAAAAAAAACATCCAATAAGATGGTGTGTGAGGGAAGCTCTGAAGACACTGCCTCGGATACTACCTATGGTCTACTCTTGACTGACCAAAAAATGGAATGGATTGAATGTTTGGATCTGGTTTCATTTAATATAAATATAAAATATTATGTCGGTAAATAATATAAATGAGGATATGACGGGTTGGTTCTAAAAGTTGAAGAGAAAGGAGGGAAACAAGTCAATATATTCTAAGGATACAATGAAAAGAGAATTCTGTTGTATCTGTGTGTAAGACAAATCAATGGTTTGAAAAGTTATTTATCAGAGTTATTTATAGAGCTGATCGTCAAAACCATAAACGCACAAAATTTGAATCCAGGACCAAAGGACATGACAGAGTCTAATCTAATGAGTAATGACTAACTCAATGAATGAGTGGATGATTAACTAACTCATTACCTGACTGTACTAACGACACTGTGTAGCAAACCAGATAAAACAAGAGGACTGCACTTACCGTCTGTTACAACAGGAGCAGTGCTGGCTTTTATATGCGTCTGCTTGTTTGTTCTTGTCAGTCTGCCGCTGTTCTCTTTCACACGGTCTCCTCACACTCTGACACCCGATTACCAAAACATGTGTCTGCAGGTTATCCAGGAGCCACACAGTGAAGTAATCCAACCGAACTCAAATGATATCCCAACATTCATTTCCAGTAAAATCCTCGATGTTGGAAAGCAACAGGGAAACTCCGGCTCTTACCTTCTTGTGAATATGTGTGTGTGTCACTGAGCAACTGTCGACTACCCCCACCACCTACTAAGTTTGTTTGTCTGTATGTTCTGATTTAGCCCACCATAGCTGTCATGCGCCAACCCCCTCCCAAAAAAATGCTCATGTACAAACCCAACCCTGCAGGCCCTCAAGGCCCAAAATAGCAGCAGAGCTTGGGGCTATCAATAGTTCCTCAGGCCAAAGGATGACTCAATGATCTAGGTGGAGGGCATGATGGGGTCCATTGGGATAAACACACACACAAATACTTACATGGACACATGTCATTGAGAATAAGCAAATTAGCAATTTTGTACTGCTACTATTTACAATGTGTCTGTCATTCCCTCTGTCTGTCCTTTGGACTTCCAGATGTTGCGACCTATTAGTCTAATGATTTGGTGCTGAATTGGCGTATGTGATTCGGACTAGCTTTGGACCACATATGCAAACCTGGTCCATTTTTGGCTGAAGTTCACCAAGTTTGACCTTGTATTATTTATCTTTTTTTCCTAATATTGTACATCTGTTTTTACTCTAACTATTAGGCCCACAATAAACACTTCAATCTGAAGTGGAGATCGTGTAAAGTGTTTACAAACCTTAAAAAAAAAAAAAACTCCAACCATATTTATACTGCTGGATATGCAACTTAAGAATAAGGCTGTAGAAGTTGCTAAAACTGAAATGAAAGATACGTTTAGGAAGCTACCTGAAGACACACTTGGGAGAAGTACTCAGATACTGTACTTTAGAAAAAATAGAAGTACCAGAGTGGAGGAATACTCTGTTACATGTAAAAGCCATGCAATCAAAAATGTTACTCAAGGAAAAGTACAAAAATATAGTTAAAGTACCGAAAGTAAAAGTATACTCATTATGCAGATTGGTCCATTTCAGAATAATATATAATTAGGCTATGTTTTGATTTTAATTATTGATGCATTAAGTGTTATCAAAGCTGGTAAAGGTGAAGCTAGTTTTAATGACTTTGAATACTGCAGTGCAGGGTAGCTTGTGAATGTTACTCCAGGTGTAACTAAAGTCTTATTTAAGTGTTGATTATATCACACATTATTAAACAAAATATGCAAAGTAACTAAAGGTATTAAATAAATGTAGTGGAGTAAAAGTACAAGATTTACCTCTGAATTGTAGTGGGGTAAAAGTAGGCTACAAATCGCTCAAAATTGTACTTAAGTAGGCCACAGTACTTAAATGTACTTAGTTACTTTACATCACTACATTTAACTATAGCCTACTAATACTATGGCTCTTCTTATTCTTATGGTGTGATCTGGGCCTGGGACATTATGCCTAAAATCAATCTTTGTATTGATATGTTGAAGAGCGAGTCATTACCAGTGTGAACTGTTGCAGGGCAAACTACATTTCCCACAAGGCTTTGCTCCTTCCTCCATATACGTTCGCTTCATGTGTTTTTGCCAGAAGTGCAGGAAAGGAATTCCAGAGTGAGTGCTGCTCAGAGTTTAGTAACAGCGGAACTGTTCCCCTATCATCCAGCACCAGCAGCGTGTTTGTGAGAGACTTCCGCGGGGACTCGGGTGCATGATGTGGGCTCGGTTGCTGGTTGGGGTCGGGGGCTCGGGGCTCAGGCTGCGGACTTCCAGGGACCTCCGGGGTCTGCTGCGGGTCGGGGGAGCTGCATGTGCGGGGAGGAGGCAGGCTTCAAGCGGAGAAGTAAGTGCCCAGTGAAAGGTCACTGCACGGTATCGTTACAACTTATCCGGAGTGCATATGCGTTGTTTTTTAACTGATTTCTGGATGGGCGATTATGTTTTGTGTCATGTTATCACAACATTCCTAGTATGGCTACAACTGAATATTGTACACATCAGTGGCCCTTTTTGTTTAGTTTTTAATAAGATATCACTCTTATACTCGTATAGCTTTATTTGTGTAAGAGTAGTCATGATATGTGTTGATTGTCCTCAGTTAAGTATTTACCTGGGTCATATTTGAGATTTAGTTTTTCAGATACATTGTGCAATCGATTTTGGAACTGTGTTGTCTCTTGCTCATATACAACTCAGAATAAATCACTGTCTCCTTCACTGTTACTGCATAGTACAATAACTAGATGAGAGTGTGTCACAGCAGCAGTCAGGTCATGCAGACATAATGTACATCTGTCCCAGCAGACTGCCATCCTGCCTGCTTCACTGAGCTGAGCTGCACAACGTGATTTTATTACAACCACGAGTGACTGATTCTACTGTCAGTATGTCTCTGTTACTCAATGCTATTGGAGCTGGGAAATGAGACAGATTCACACATGCATTCATTCAGCAACGTCTTCACTCATTTCCTTCCTGCACTCACTGAGGAAGTTAGGAATGATCAGTGGCATGAGGCAAAATGTTTTTATTTATTTATACTTCTAATATAAGGTTCTTACTTGTGTAGTGTATCCCTTTTCTATATTGTCATATAAACATGATATGCATACTAGGATTGATCTTAGAGTTCTGCACAAAGCAAAGAGGGTAAAAAGAGTAAAGTCCTTACCATGACTAGTAGTTTATTATGTGTGTAACTTACAACCAACACAACCACCTTTCTTATGTTCATTCAAATGAATGAATGACTTTGGACTTGAACAGTTTCGTAAATAACAATTGAGTGTTACGTAAAGTGCCGACACACTCTGCCCCATAATGCATTTCTGCTGCTGTGCTGATAAGCCCCCTAAACTGGTGGGTTCAAAGGTCATAAGTAAATAAAAGACCGTAGTGTAGAAAGGATTCACCTGTCTTTTTAAAAATGTATTTATTAGAAACAGTCTCCTAAATTCTACAAACATCACTGGGATAACATTTAAACAATGTATAGATATTTTTTAATCCTTATTGTTGCTCCGTTTAAGATGCATAAGTTCAACCATTTAGTATTATAATTATTATATCAAAATTCACTTTGTGTGTTACCTGTGTTTCTATTTATTTGTACACTCAGTAAAGTGTTTATCTCCCACAGGAAGCCTTGAAGAAGACCCCGCTGTTTGACTTCCACAGGGAGCATGGGGGGAAGATGGTGGGGTTTGCAGGCTGGAGTATGCCTGTTCAGTACAAAGACAGTCACATCGCCTCTCACATGCACACCAGAGAGCACTGCTCCATCTTCGATGTCAGCCACATGCTGCAGGTGGGACGAGTACACAAGGACACACACAAATATCCACACTACACAAAGTGAACACAGGTTAATAAATACAAGCTCACATCATCAAAATCAAGATATGGAGTTTGTCTATTAGATTTGATCCACGAATGTACCCAAAGAAACATTGTCATTGCTGCATTCAACTATATCCTTTTGCTTTTTCTCTCTCAGACCAAAGTCCACGGCAAAGACAGGGTGAAGTTCATGGAGTCTCTAGTCGTTGGAGATATTGCAGAGCTCAAAGACAACCAGGTGAGATGGAGGATTGGTTCATTTTGACTGACCCTTTTTGACCACATAGACATGTTTTCAACTGTTTAACTGTTTAAATCAACTTGATTGCGAACAGTGGGGTATTCAAACATTCATTTTGACTGTGTAATACCTTTGAGTTCACTATTCACTCTCATTTTAGTTCTAAACAACACCAAATATCTTGCTCTTTAGCTGCTAAATGCTCCATTATGTTTTCCAATAATTATTACCTGCGTCTGTTTGGTAGTGTAAAGTGGCTCCCTCAAAACAAAGCAGTAAAGCTGCCTGCATGTAGACCAAAACTATGAGCTGAAAAACTCTAAAATACTCTTTGGAGCTGAGGGCAACTTCTGAGTCTGGTGATTGTAGCTTTTCCCAATGAAAAAAGAGTACATGTATTAAGTAAACAAATAATGTTATAACACTTACAAGGTCATTTTATGGTAAGGACATTTCAGGATATGCTTAATGTCGCAGGACGATTAGAAAACTACACATTTCTTAACTCAATTTCCAGACAGATTTTTGTGTAATTTCCCACCATTTTGTGCATTTAAAGCAATTTACAGTCACAGAAATCACTATGAGTTACAGAAAAAGAAAGTACAGGCAACCTAATATATAAAAACAATCAGGCCAGCAAAAGCAGATACATACAATACAATAAGCTACTGCAGATACAGTAAGCTCTTTTAAAAAGAAGAAATCACAGACAGTATTATTGAACATAAAAAGAGACAGGATGATTGGATAATCTGACACACATTTATTGCAAACAGAGCATAAGTAAGTAAGGTGTTCACCCACTCATCTTTTTTCTCCCCCCCCCCCCCCCCCCCCCCCCCCCTCACCCCCAGGGCACACTGTCCCTCTTCACCACGGAGAAAGGAGGGATTATTGATGACCTCATCGTGACGAGGACAGACCAGGGCTACCTGTACGTCGTGTCCAACGCGGGCTGCGCCGACAAGGACTCGGCTCGTATGAAGGTAAAAGCAGACCGAGGTGTGTGTAGACAGACAGGTTGGGATTGTAGTACACTGATGTGTGTGTGTGTGTGTGTCTGTTTATTTCCTTTAGGCCAGACTGGCAGAGTTCAAAGCTGCAGGTCTTGATGTGGATATGGAGTTCCTCGATGAAGCACTGATTGCTGTGCAAGGTAAAAAATGCTTCCTTACTTTATTCCTTTCCTTTACCACTCATTCTGTTGATCTCTCCCTATCCTTCTGTTTAATTTCTCTCTTTCACCAGTTGTTGTTACATTATCTCAGTTGCTTTCTTTGCCCCATAATGAACCCTTTTCTATCATTTTTGAGCTCCTCTGTGTCTGGCTCCCCATGTTGCAGTTTTATTAATTGTGTTGTGTGTTGTCAGGTCCGTCCATGGCTCAGGTGCTCCAGCAGGGCCTGAAAGAGGACCTCAGTAAGCTGACCTTCATGAACTCCACATTGGCCACTGTGTTCGGTATCCCCGGCTGTAGGGTCACCCGCTGTGGATACACCGGAGAGGACGGAGTGGAGGTGAGCATCGCTCTTTTTTTCTGACAGTGACATTGAGCAAATAATAAATGAATGAAGCTATACTTTCACACATTTGTAGATGTTCCCTCTGAATGTGTCCATCAGATTTCTCTGTAAGACATATCTCTCAGAAACACAATATTGAACCTGATGGTGGCAGCAGAGGAGAAATCAAGGGAAAACCAGTAGGATCTTAAAGACAGGATTAGGATGTGTGCAAAATTAGAGCACATTATATAAGACTTTCAATACAATATTATGATGGCCAAAGGAGTTCACCATAGAAAATGATATTGATAGAAAATGTAAATAATCTTATTAATAATTGATCAGTCAAATTCATTTGTGTGTTTTGTCATTTTTCTGCAAATGAATGGCACTCAAAATACAAATGTGAGGAGTTGGAGATTTTTTAACCCTAACAGAGAAAGTAAGAAACGGAAGGAAACTTTCAAGAGACGCTTAATTATTCACGCAATATAATCATCTGTGCATTATTAACATGTCTTATATATTTCATTTCATAAATATCACAGATATTAGTCAATTATGGTAAATCGTGATACACCTAATACAAATATAAGAATCATTGGTGAATATACAAATTCAATACTAAGATCATTTGGAAATATATACAAATATAATAATGACTACATTTTCTATTAGAACCGTATACAAAATTACAGGGAGGGAAATTGATATATAAGAAATTCATATTTCTGTTTGACTGAACTAATGGACTAATATACAAGACATTAGCATCCACAGAGTCACTCGCTAATAAACAATAACAAATGTTATGTGTACTCACACCTTTTACCTGTCCTGTGTGCCATTGTTCTCGTAAAATAATAACAATATCTAAAAAACTACAGGCTGAATCTGTACAGATGGTTTGTGTTTCTTTATATTTGATAGTTTACTCACAGTTTACAAGTTTATATCCTGTATGTGTAATGTCATTAAACACACGGATCTCAAGTGACAGAGCTGGGTTTCTAGTTTAAATCCATTTGGTTTGTACACTTTAAACACAGTGATATATTAACACTGTTAAACAAGCAAACTGCAGCCTGAGTCTTCTTTACTCTCTGTCTCTGCCCACTCTGCTGGAGCTCTGTAGATACCATGTGGGTGTCTCTTTCTCTCTGTCTCTGCCCACTCTGCTGGAGCTCTGTAGATACCATGTGGGTGTCTCTTTCTCTCTGTCTCTGCCCACTCTGCTGGAGCTCTGTAGATACCATGTGGGTGTCTCTTTCTCTCTGTCTAACAGAGGGAATGTGGGAGTCTGCTTCTGTTGATCTAAAATCATATAAACTCATCTTACTATCAGTGCTAAGACTCACTTGACTCACAAATATCTTTGAAGCACATAAAAAGGCTTAAATGACCATGCTTGATGTCATTACTTGTAGTTTCCATGATCTTTTTATTGCGAATATATCCTTATAGAAAAAGTTTCTCCCAAAAAGCGACCATTATTTCAATATTGATGAGTTTAAATGCTGTTTCCGGTTCATAATTTGCATTCAACCTCCTTGGATGGAGACCAACTCTACACTCTTTGTGTCTCTGTGTTGCAGATCTCCGTCCCGGCCTCCAGAGTGGTGGAGCTGACGGAGAAGCTGCTGTCTCACAGCGAGGTGAAGCTGGCGGGGCTGGGCTCCAGGGACAGTCTGCGGCTGGAGGCGGGGCTTTGTCTCTATGGCAACGACATAGATGAGACCACCACACCTGTGGAAGGCACGCTGGTCTGGACCATTGGTGAGATTATAGTGGTCATTAAAAAAAGATAGATTTTTTAAGTTAATATTTAAGTGTTGCAGGGTTTTTGCTCAAATAAGCAGGTTGGAAATTGATGCTATAAAGCTTTTAGGAGAACTGCCAACTAAACCTAAACAATGTGGCCTGGTTTGAAAGCAAAAAATGAAATATAGAACTAAAAGATCTGAAATGAATGTCAGTTTTCGTGCCTTTATATAACTATAATAAAGGAGACAGCAACTGTCTTGACATTGAACCATAGACACTGAACAGACTTCACATTGCAGAAGAAGATGCTATGCTGAAATTGCTCCACATTTAATCCCTATTTTATTTTCAACTGCAGTCTATTCTTGTAGAATTAAATTATGAGAACATGATTGAAATATTGTACGAAAACATTTAATCATTCAACTCAGGTCTAATCTAATCAACTGCCTACCAATTTACCAAAAACCCAGACTATCTTTTCAACACATCACTGTGTGAAGAAGCACTTTATTGAGCTTTGAATATACACTGCAGTCTGTTCACTGTGTTAACTCTTAATTATTTGTCTCTCGTATATATAGGTAAGCGCCGGCGTCAGACAAAGGATTTCCCTGGTGCTGACATCATTGTTCCTCAGATAAAAGCCAAGACAGCAAGGAAGAGAGTCGGTTTGGTGTCTACCGGCCCCCCCGTCAGACAACACACACCTATACTCAGCCCCGATGGAAAAGTCATAGGTCAGAACGCAAACACAGTGGAAGTGGTGGACATGAGAGGGCTGTGGCGCCTCTGTATTTCAGATAAGAGTGGAAATAAATCACTGCTGGAGTAAAAGAGTAACAAATTAATTTATTAAGAATTGTTTTAGGTAACTCAAAGCACACAAAAAAGGTCAATATTAAAGCCACAAAGTAGTTTTGTTGAACTTTTTTTTTACAATGCTGTATTCTCTTTGTAATCCACTAGGGGGTGCAGAAGTAGCACATTTTCCAACTTTTTGTTAAAATATTAAGTTTAACTTCACATTAAATACTATACATAATTCAGTTTTACATTTTTTGTTGTAACCTCTTTTCACATGTTATTTATTAATATTTTTTAAAAGCCTACGGTTTTAAGTACATAGCAGTCCCGGCATTTAGCTTTTGAGTGAATGAACAAGTGAATAAATGACAGACAGATTTTTAAATGTTTAACATATTCTTTGCTGTTTTTTTAGGTGAGGTGACCAGCGGCTGCCCCTCTCCATGCTTAAAAAAGAACATTGCCATGGGTTACGTGGATTCGGCATTCGCTAAGAACGGAACAGCCATCCAGGTTGAGGTCAGGAAAAAAGCTGTGCCCGCCACCGTCAGCAAGATGCCCTTCGTCCCCACCAACTACTATTCTGGATAGGAGAGACACACACATAAAGAAGCATCCACTCACACTGGACCACTCCTCCACTCTGTCCCATATTCACCAATGACGTACCCCTGTTTACCTCCAGCAATGCAATACCAATGGAAGACTTAATGCCTTCATTGGCAAGTCCTCTAAGAGAAAATAATCCAAAACGATAAACTTTTATAGAGACAGTATGTATGCTGGAAATTAATTACAAACAGTATTGTTGAGTCTGAGACTGTAGGGCCAAGATACTGTGTTAACACGGTTTGCAGACCAAGTTTCTTTTGTATTTGCAAATTATTGATCGCTTACGGCTTAAACAAGGATGGTCAAACATGGCCAGCTAAAAATCGCTCCAACACCTCATCAGAAATATGTTAAATAACAAAAATGTTGGAGGGATTTTGAGAAATTTAGATATCCACATCAGATAAAACATAACCAGACTGTTTACAATATGATGCACCTGAAAGAGAAATGTGGTTTATTGATAACCTAACTTGAAAATATGTTAATTGTCATAATGTGTTTTGTCTGGCAACTAATGAAATGTAATTGTATTGTCTCTGAGTATTAAGCTCTGAATGTATTTTTTGTACAAAAAAACCCATAACATTCTTAATATAGAAATAAAACTACTGATCTATAGGTTGTCGGTATTTGCATCTTTGTTTTAAAGGTGTACTTTTTTCGTCACAGCGGTGTTGTGTGGGGTTAGTTTCAGATACCGGAAACAGGGGATGCTCACACACCCAACCTGGCAACCCGCGCTGCCGGTTAGTTCTGCAGTTTACTGAGGAAGATGGTGGACTTGGCGACAACAGCGTGCTCACTACTCCGTCCTAAACACTTTGGAAAAACATTTATATCTCCACCTGGCATTAGATATAGATTACCGGGAGACAATCATAGATAATACATAGCCAACCCCGTTGAAGGAGGTGACTTTTTCGCAACTCTTTTTATCCGAGACTGGAGAAAGCTGGGAGTTGTTGAATGCGCTGCTGGTGTTTGGTGCTCGGGAAGAACGCTAGCCAGCGTTAGCTAAAGTGTCAACAAAAGTGTGAGAGCAGCTGTAATTTTGGGAGCTTTGTACCAAGCTGTCAAGATAAACCAAGGAGACCTTCGTCACTTTGCTGCTGCCACATTCACACAGACTGTCACATCTGTTGGCAGTTGGACGGAAAACAGGCTAACTTTAGCTTCCTAACATCAGCTAGCTTTATTGTGATCCGTGGATCAAAGCGCTACTCGAAATGCCACGGAGTAAAAAGGGGAAACGTGGCTCCAGCAAGCCTGGTAAGTATAGCAATAGAGGTCATACTAACTCACTATCCTTCTCCTGGCAGAAAACCAAGCGGTAGCAGTTTAGGTGTCTCTGCCATATGGCATTACTGATAAAACAGTGAGGCAGCCTTTTGCTCCTCTAACTTTAGCTGCTTGACTAGTGTATATAGTTGTCCTGTCTGCCATGTGGCTTATAATTAGTGCTGAAGCTTAGCAGGGCATTCTGCCTGCTTGTGCCATTTATTTTGAACCCATTCACTTAATCGAATTGCTGTACGTGTATAAACCTTGAAGAATTGTCCAAGATAAGGCAATGCATTTATTGGTTAACTGGTGATTTGTGTTGCGTTCAGGACCCTTATTTGCTAAAGCTACACACTAGTAGGGTTAAGGGTAACCGCATGTTATTTTAAGCAGCAATGCTATTTAAAAGGTAGGTGTAAACTGTTGGACAGACAACACGTGCAACGGGGCCTTTCAGTGCATTTACACACGATTTGGGTTCATTTACGTGCAGTTAAGTTGCTGCTTTGCAGCAACAACTACACGTTTAAACCATTGTACGGCGGTAATGCGGACCATGCATGTGCTGGCAAGGGTGTACAGCCCCCTCACGTTTCATCGAGTGACGTCACCCAGGAAGCAAACACGTGCCTTATATTCACGGGATGTATATTTCTGCTAACGATTAAATAACGGAGAAGGCGGTGAATACAGAAATGTATAACACATCAGTACATGTGCATCAGTATTTTTCAATGTGCAGAGTTTAATAATGAATAGGTAAATAAACTTATGAGGTTTTCTTCTCCACTTTGGTCATTCCTCATCTTCCCATTCATTTTATTATCCACCCACTATTCCTCCTACACTCTTTACCCCCTTTATTTCACCCATCCTTCATCCATCCATACGCCGTCTCCAGGCTCTCTTCGTCAGGAGGTTCTTCAGCTGTCAACTAAAGCCTCGCTGAAAGGTAACTCCTCTGATGCTTGACCCCTGACCCCGGCTCCGTGTCCAACACAAGGCTTGTCCAGATGCTCTTGAACCGCACTACAGTGCATGCAGTAAACCAACACGCCCCTCTCACGCTCTACTGGCTGGTTGACTTTCCACAGCATCTTTGTTCTTTAGCCGCACAGGGGCATTAAAGCGACATATTGTCTGAGTTTATCCAGTCAACCCGCATGACCACCATGAAGTAAACGCCCCATCAACGTGCCCATTCATCCACACTTTTCACTTGCAACTTGCAGCTAAAATATAATGTTGCTTCATCGCCGTCTAAGTGATTTCTCTGATCCTCCAACCTCTAAGCACTTCCTGGAGTTTCTTATAGATATGTATGTAATATACCTAGGGATGGGTATCGTTTGAAATGTATCGATTCCGGTTCTTATCGATTCCCCGTTTCGATTCCAAAATTGTAAAAGAAAGAGGTCAAACGTTTAGATAACAAAAATATCTTTATTCTTTTAAGCTTTAACTGACATTTTTACAAATAAAAAATATACATGCAATACAAATGTATTGCACAATAGTTGTGCTTTATTTTAACTGAGCTATGCCTGTGGCAAGCTATTAACAGGCATTACACTTTGCCTTGTCTTTTTCTTCTTTAGTGTAGTGGAGCCTCACTTTAGAGCGTTTACCGCGATCCATCTTTGGTGTTATGAAGTGACTGAGCTCGTGAACTGTCTACGGGAGGGCGGGGGGAGCCTCGCTGCGGGGAAACTGTAGACCTCTGTCGCCTGTCAGCGCAACTTACATGATGCCTTTAAAAAAAATTAAGGGCGGTGCTGGCCGTTAGCGTACCGAGCCGGCCGTCAACGGCCTGCTGACGACCGGCCGTTCTGTGATTCTCCAGAACACACAGATAGCCAGTCCGCCCTTACGCGGTACACCCTGTATTCCACCGGGTCCGTCTGCGCCGTGGTGACCCGGTGGAATACAGGGTCTACCGCGTTTAGGAACCGTTAAGCAGAACCAAAATTGTGTATTTTGTATGGGTACCCGGCATTTTCTTATCGGTTCTCATCTGGAACCGAGTTTTGGTTCCCAACCCTAAATATACCTGAGTAACATTATTGGTACTGTTTTAATGTTGCTAACAGTTTATTTTTTCAATACGTTACATTGTGATTTTACTTGATTGGTTGATTAAGAGTTAAATACTGCAACTTTCCACGGATGTACATACAGCAAATGTGCATATTTTTTATACATCAAACATGTCAGAATCTGATGTTACATTTGAGAAGTAAGTTCTAGTGAAACAGCAGCTTGTAGGGAGAACTCAGATTATTTTAGTCTTCCATTTAAAGCTTGTACTACAAGGCCATGGCCATGGCCATGGCCAGGAACCAGGGAACCGCTTTGCCTTGGCCATCTGATTTGTCCATCTGCAGCAGATTCTCTTACTGAGGGACTGACTGACTGCAGGAGCTGTTTGAGTGATTGCTATGTAAGCATAAAGCAGCCGAGCAGAGACGACACGTGAGTCAGTCGTGGCAGGGAGCTCACACCCACCATAACCGAGCTGTGCGTTGGCACTGGCCAGACCTGTGTGGGAAGGTGTGTAGCTGTGTGTGTGTTAGTGATGGGAATTATGGCTCTTTGAAGGGAGCCGGATCTTATGGCTCCGTTCCTTTCAAAGAGCCGTTCAAAAGAGCCGTTCAAAAGAGCCGTTTTTTTAAGGTTACTAGGTTTATCTGCAAAATAATCACCAGGATAATGATTGCCAGACCTAATGTCAATAATCGGCATTGTAAACATGACACAAGGTGGCGCCATATCCATGTCATTCATGTCAGTGAATGTACTTTGAATTTACCCTCTGTATGTGTTAAGTAAATAAAGTTGCCTTGCCTTGAATGAAATTCATGCAACTCTTAATATTAGATACTGTGTTTTTAAGTGGCGATGGAGATTATTTGTTGACCCTGCTTTAAAGGATATTTTGCCTTTACAAATGGTGCGCTTTATCACTGCCTGGGTTTTGGTTGAAGTGCATCCAAATGCTGCTGCGTTTTCGCGTTTGGCTCATTTTCCATCCGAAAAACACGTCGTCTACCTGTCCTGTACCACTTGTTATGACTTCTCTCTCGCGCGTATTCCGTTAAGACCCACCCCATCTCACTCCTCGTGCTGAAACCTACCAATCAGAGTAGTGGCGGATCTTCACAGAATACGTTTGGGGAACAAAATCAAGCTTTTTAAAAGGCGAGTGGATTTTGGCAGGCAGTGAGTGCGGACCGTGCGGACCAACGATTGAACGATAACAAGAACGGCTCTCACCAAGTAGGACTCGGTTCCCCTCGTTCGTACCAAAGAGCCGTTCAAAAGAATCGGCTCGTTCGCGACCGACACATCACTAGTGTGTGTGTGTGTGTGTGTGTGTGTGGCTTTGAGGGAGTGACCTGAGGCCTGTACTACGAAGCTGGTTCAACCTAACCTGAATATGTTTGGGTTAGCCGGTTGGCCCAATTCAAAACATACGCGCTCTCGCTAAGCTGTACTACGACGCTGGTTATCAAGTGGATCGCTCAAGCCAGCCGTGTCCTATCTAGTTAGGTGCATGTTCACATGAAAGGGGTGGTATTTGGAGCATTCGACCAATCACAAACATGGACAAGCGTACTGACAGCGCAGCGTCATACTTCCTGAATGAAAAGTGAACTTTAATATTAGTCAAATATGAAGAAGTTAAACTTTAAACATCCATGACTTAAACACTTTATCCAGGATAAAAGCCACATAGCTGCACCTGCAAGGTGAACACAGCTGGTAAAAGAAAAAGTGTTTGAATGCGTACATTAACAGGTTTATGAAATCACTGCCCCGTCCAAGACACGAGTGGATCTGACTTTAATTACATTTGACTCGAGTGTTTCGTCAACTTAATGTGTTGCTTAAAATAATACTTCTGCATACAGTATGTGACACTGTGAGTGTTGCACGGCCAGATACGGCTCAAGAAGCTGACTCAGATAAGGAAATATATGATACATTATGATGTGATATGATATGAATGATAATGGGACACATCGACGTCTGCACTCACAGTGCCGCGGACTGTACTTAATGTTACTTTGATCCGGTTACTTATGTTGTGGCAGATATTTAAGTAAGCTTTCTTAACGCTAATGTTATAATAGTCAGATTGCTCTGAAAATGGGAGGGGATATTCTATTAATTTTCACGTTCACACAGTCAGTTGATTTTTGCCGGCCGTCTTTCCTGCAACGGCAGTTTTTCTGTATTTCCTCTATCCTGTAATATGACTTGATCGCTTTAAACTCCGCACACGGAGCTCTGATTGGTCAGCAGGCGGTGCTTTCACTGAGTTGATCTCTTAGCCTGCAACCTAAACTGCTCCGGAGGAGGTTAGCCGCTCAGCATAAGTTACCATGGAGATCTAGCCCGCTAAAAAGAGAACCAGCGTCGTAGGACCGGAAACCCAGAGTTTTCCCTGAAGTTAGCCGGCTAAGCGAAAATCCGGCTTCGTAGTACAGGCCTCTGTTCAGTGACCGGGGGTTCAAGGATGATGACGGGGAAATTAGTGACTGATAAAGGCTCACTTAATGTTATCTCAGCTGTGAACTTTAGCTTTGTGAAAGGGAGAGGCTGCATGCTGTGGTTCCAAAGAATTCAGGATATTACACAATAAATGCACGGTTTTCAGGGCTGATTAAAGATTTTTCTTGTATCAATGAAAAACTGAATTGGTTATCACCTAGTTATAATAAATACATAAAAACATATATAATTTCCAAGCTTATAAAAGGATTTAAACTCCCAGTTTTACAGCTATCTGTAATATACTGATGTGAGTTTGGCCTGTCGCGATAATCAATAAATTGACTTATCGTACGATAAATAAAAATGGACTCGATAACTTTTCTGAGCTCTATAAATTGCCGTTTACATGTGTTGTGGCAATTTAGCACTCACAACAGGAAAGAATGAAACAGAGAGGAATCAATAAAACACAAACACAGATATAGTTGATCAATTATTATTTCGTTGTACAACAATCAATAATAACGAGGAAAACATGAACTCTGCTCTCAAGCAGTCCTACAGCAATGCTCCAACCCAGTAGAACTTTACAGAGACATATAAAGGATTCTAAAATTACGCACCCTCATTTCCCTTACATTACCTAACACACGACATCACATGCCTCTGAATGCTATACTTGTATGTTCCAGCTGTCGAAAGTTTACTTATGTCATGACATCCTTTAGGAGTAGTCAACTAACAAAGGTTAACTGTTTTTATAACCTGAGGCCTTCTCTGAACTTCCTCTAACCTCGGTGTCAGCTCACTTACAATGAATACATCTATTGATAATTCAGAACGGCCATTGTCTCTCTAACTCTGTGTGACCCAACTCAGTAACACACATCATATAGCTTACCATGTGACCTTAATGAATATGCCACAAATACTTATTATTGTACAACTATTGATTATTGTGGAGAGCAGGCAGACGTTTTCCTGTTGTTTTGTGTTATAGCAGCTATCGGATGGAATCAATACATACTGAAACACATTCACTTATGAGGATGGGGGATATTTATCAGCTGCTTGTGTGACAGTCAGACGGTGAAGACTTTACAGCGGCCGCTGCCATGAGTTAAAAGTAGAATAAACTCCGCCGCTGAACCAAATCAATAAACAATGAACCACGACACTCTGGAGAAAAGTACAAGGGTTGAGAAGTAGTTATTTAATTTAATCTGGATTCGTATGATTAAAAGAAACACGATAATCAACCCGACGTAGTCCCCTATTGTTGTTGTGTGAGCGGCGTTTGGGATAAACGTAAACCGACGTAAACGGTGATGTCATGACGCAGCAGCGGCAGCACCAGTCGGGCTCTGAGCGGTGGAAACCATGGTGGAAACACAAGTGGTGCTACATATACATATACATATATTGACATATATATATATATATTGTTACTTTATTTTTTTTATTTTTTTATAATTTAATTAATTAATTAATTATATATAATTTTTATATTTAAATATTATTTCACATTTCATTTGCAATGTTGAATGTTCAATAAAAAGTTCTGTTTGAAAGGATGTACTTGAATTATTATTATATATTATCATTATGTCAGTGGTCTAAAGTTTCCACTGAAGTGTTTGAACTCTGAACATACATTTCAGAGTTTTCTATTGTCAGTTATGTTACAGAAATTCCCAAACAACTTATTGTAAGTCGCTTTGGATAAAAGCATCAGCTAAATGCAATGTAATGTAATGTCTAAAATGGTCTTACAACGGTGCCGACAATATTATCGTTTATCGCAATAATATCCGGGAAACATTTTCGTCCCACAAAATGAATTATCGTGAGTGACAGGCCTAATGTGAGTGCAAAGGTAGTTATTAATAGGAACACACCATGCAACTCTTTTGACTTTACTGTACAGTACAGTAATAGCATTGAGCAATGATCCCGCTTTTATCCAGTGAGCCCAACTGGAATGTATTTCACAAGCAGCTGCAGTTGTAACATATTTTCTCCTACTGTCACTAATTTTCCGCAATATCACATACAGAAGGGCCTTTAAATGAAAGTCGGGTACGAGGTGCTACATTTCTGGGCCGCAGCAGAAACTCAGCAGCTTTGGCTCGGCTGAAGATACCTTCCATCCTAATTGCTTTGTTTGTGCTGTGTAGAGAAAAAGCAGAATTGCAAGTCGGACACCAACAAGAACACAATTTGGCTCTGCTCATTTTACACATTCTAAGCTCAAAAATAATCAGGCATCCAGTTACTAATTTAGCTGCTTTTGATTGCCTCTCTAGAATCTTCTAACTACCTGAGCACGGGTGGAAAAAGCAGAATGCTATCAGAAAATATTTAGCTTGGTAACTGTATATTTGTGATAGACACTAAGTTGTACCTACAGCAGAACTTGACACTGTTGCCGTTAGTCCTCAAATAATAATATTAATGCTAGCAAGAAAGTAACTCACAACGTCCATGTTACATGTCAGTAAAGTGACCCCTGTGTTACCTCAACTGCCCTGGTTGACCTGTACATGAACACACACATACACACAGTCTGACCATTCTGGATGGTACACACAGGCATAAATGACCACTTTGGGCTCCAGTAATCCCTCCAACAGTAGAAAGTCCTGAGCAAGCAGGATCCTCAGGGTTAAGCTTTGCTCTTACCCTCCTGTTGTGTTCAGTGAAACAAACTGACACACTCCTCCTAATACACACAGGCTGTCGAACATTAAACACAAATGACCTCCCGTTAACTTACTAATAAAAACATAAAAGATTTCCTAATGGAAAATGCTTCTGTTATCTGCAATTTCCTGAAGTCATGTCATGATAATTAACGTGATGAGTATCAGCTCCTGTGCGAGTTTGATCATAAAACATGACAGTGGCACGTCGGAGACCAGATCTAAAATGAGACGTTGAATGAAGTAACAGGGCTGACATTTGTATTTGAAAGTCACACTGCATATAGTTACCATGCAATACATCATATTACAGTTTCAATATGACATGCTGGTTATTTATGTAAATCGGAAGAGTTCAGTTTACAGTTGTGAAAATCAGTTTGGACATTTCTTCAGTGTCTCTGTTAAATGCTTCATGAAAGAAAACTGTAAGTTCTCAGTTGAGAACTCTGTTGAGATTTCGCTTTGACAAATTTTTGCCATTCTTCCCGATGTGTGTGAGTGTGCAGAAGGGTCTGAGTGCGTCAGAGTTTGTCTGCATAAAAGAGGAACTCTCCTGGTGTACAGTTACTGACCGAGAAAGACAGCTGAGCAGAGGCAGTGTACACCTGCTGTCAGTCACTGCTGGGAAATGGCCTCCAGCCAAATTCTGGTTAATTCTGGATGTGTCCAGTTAGTGTTTGGTCTTTCACTTCTACAGATAACCAGCTGTCATTTGTATAAAGATCACAACTGGCTGTTTCTGTCCAGACATTGCACTATTCAGGTGCATGTAACAAAACGTCAACCCAAATGACCATCTACTTAAAGTTACATCTATCTGAGCATTGTCATTTTTTTTAGGTTGAAGAAGTTTGAAGATTCAACTTATTGTCATTACGTACTATGTAACAAAACGGTTTCTCTGCATTTGACCCATCCTAGTGTTAGGAGCAGTGGGCTGCCATTATGTACGGCGCCCGGGGAGCAGTGTCTTGCTCAGGGACACCTCGGTAGCACTTGGTCTTTCCGGGACTTGAACTGGTGACCTTCCAGTTGCCAAGTCCCTATGGACTTCGCCACCACCGCCCTCTTGTACATAATGACACTCCAGTTTATGGCGTCTTTACTATTTGCAATAGGAGGAAAATAACATAAAAGAACTACAACATTTTGACATTTAAGGAAGGGAAAACCTGTTGTTGCAAAACAACATTGTGGCTTCTTCTTTGGAACTTCTAAATATATATTTTTGACCGGACGTTGCTCATTATTTCCTTTTTTTCGACTAGCTTTTTTGTCATTGTTCAGATCAGGTCATTTTAAATCTCCTTTCACCCAGTCTGAAAGCAGTACCCTTGTTTTTATGTTGTATCGTAATTCTGGCTTTATTTATCCAGATTTGCTCTTTTGACAAACCCTCTAAAAGCAGAGCTAATATGTTAACCGAGACTCCAAAGTGTGGCTTGTACATTTGTATTAATATAACTCATCCCTTGTGAAAATATAACCATATCACTGCTCTCTTTCATTATTCCCTCGTCTCACTATTTCCCTATTTATCCTTTTTTTCTCCAGGTATGAAAAATGGGGTGAAGGGGGAGTCTGGAGCCAGCGACGATGAGCTGACGTCTGATATCCTCAGCCACTGCAGCAGTGCCAGTGAAAGCACCGTTGTGCTGGAAGAGGGCACAGGTTTGTACAGAAATGCTGATAATACATACCCAAGCTTTGTAAAATCCTATTTATTATGGATAAAAGGAACTGCTTACATTCACAAAATCAAATTGATTTAGCTAGCATTGTATAGAGTATAGGGCTGCACGATATTGAAAAAAACTGACATTGCGATATTTTTTCCCCCTGCGATATATATTGCGTTTTTTTTAACTATATTTAACCGGATGAAGGATTTTAGTCACGGACGTCTGGATCTTAACTGGTTGACTCATCATACCTTAAGTCATGATCTAACATGTCATGATAATGCATGTTGCTTACCCTCAAATAAGGGGGTTCATCTGTGAATGAAGAAGAGTGGTGTCTAGAAGGGATCCAAGAGATTAAACGTATTACATTAAACTATAGGAAGCTTCATTATCACATTAAGGAATTAACATACGTGACAAAATAGGTAATTTAACTTTTTATTCCACAATTAAAACCTTTTTTATGCAAATAGCAGCAAAGTAGTGGACATCTTTTAAACAACATTATAAAAATAAAATTAAGAACAGCTATACACCAGCTCCCAGAGTGGTTTACAAAATTACAACTTAAAATAAATATAATAATTAATTAATTAAGCAGATCTTTATTTGTTTAGGCTAGCCATGATGACCAAGAACACTTTGTTTTACTTTGCACTGACTGTTGCTTAGACATTTTGATTTAAAAAAAGGTTTGTGAAACAAAATGGTTCACAAGTTGATATTGTTATGTAGTAGTTCAATTTTTATTACAAGTTATTTGTTTTATGACAAATTATATTATTATTATAATTGTATTTGCAGCATTGTCTGTTGTTATACAGACTTGACGTGTCTCATCCAGGCCCCAAGCAGCCACCGCTTCTCTCAGCCCCGCTGCGATGTTCTCACTTGTGTGATTTTCTGGGAAAAATGCCGTTTGCAAACAGCAACTTTTCAGTTCGAAGTCCTCATCAATAAAGTGCACCGTCAGGCTTATGTACGGCTCCGTTGTCCGGCTGGACCACAAGTCCGTTGTAACAGCATAGTATTCCACTTTTGACAGCTCTGTTTCAACTTTTGCCCCGTACAGGTCGGGGGTGACGACTTGAGAAAAATAGGTGCGTGACGGTATTACGTACCGCTTATCAAGTGACCGGATCATTTCTTAAAACCCTCTTTGGTAACGGTGTAAATTGGTAACATGTCTTTTGCCAGGTGAAATGTTATGGCATCTGTGATGTCTTTATGCTGTTTTGAACCTTTCTCATATGGTGTAACACCGGCAAAGGCATCTGAAATAGTTTTTTGCTTTGGCTGTGGATGGCATTCAGTTCTGACTCTGCACTCGTCATACAGAGATTTGTGGTGTCTATTCAAATGGGCGAGTACATTTGACGTGTTGCCTCGGGTTGCCGAAACAACTGCATGGCACTGTCTACAAAGTACCTTTGTTTGGTCAACATCAACCTTTTTGTATCCAAAATAGTTCCAGATGGCAGATGTTGCTTTTCTTTTTGGTAGTAAATCTTCATTCTCGCCGGTATTGTCCTCCTGTGCCTCGCTCATTTTTTACCGGTGTTTTGATGGTCTGCAAACTAGCGATAGAATGATTGTGATTGGTGGTTTGCTGTGCATGCAGAGCCTGCATGTCACTCACTCAAGTACCCCTGACATGAGAGCCGCGCAAGTTTTCCTTTTGTAGCAAGCAGCAAAATAATTGTAACATGACGTGTTTGAGATAATTTACATACTTAATATCACACGTCCTAAAAAAAATTGACAAAAAAAATTAATAAAATCGCACGTCCCTGCGATGTGAATATCGCGGTTATCGCCATGACACGATATATCGTTCAGCCCTAATAGAGTATCTTAAATGCCTCTGATTCCACGCTAGCCCCTTTTATTGGCGGTGATTCCCACCAAACTGAAGCCTTAAAGTAGCATACTTTTGATCAAATCCTGCATGTGTTGACACAGGAGCGGAGCTGGTGGATGAGCTGACTGCCCAGGAGGAAACGGAAGACAAACTCAAGCAGTGTATAGACAACTTAATGGATAAGAGGTGAGCTTTTATTCATTTTTTTAAATAATGAAAAGGGGAAAAGTCAGGAAGACATGCAAAACTATATTGCAACACCAGGCTGTTGTCAATTTTGTTTCCAACACAAACCCTGGTCTCTCCTCTCGCTCCATGTCCCAGCTCTAAGACACGTCTAGCGGGTCTGGAGTCGCTGCGTCAGGCTTTTTCCTCCAAAGTGCTGTACGACTTCCTCACAGAGAGACGCCTCACCATCAGCGACTGCCTGGAAAGAAGCCTTAAAAAGGGTAGGACGGAGAAAAAAACACCTGCTAGTGCAAAAATGTCATTCTTTTTGTTTCTAGGAGGAACAGAAAAATAGCTGCAGTTAAACAAATACAACTTTTTCTACTCCCTCCAGGCGGCGTGGAGGAGCAGGCAGCGGCGGCCACGCTCTTCACCCTGCTCTGTATCCAGTTGGGGGGTGGAGACGAGGCAGAAGAGGGGTTCAAGGTGCTTCGCCCCATCTTCACCGCAATTCTGATTGACAGCACTGCCAGCATAGTGGCCCGCCAGAGTGTGAGTAACCTTCTCTGCTGTTGTGCAAAACTTAAGATATGGAGTCATCTGTTATTTACAGCAACTCCAAAAAGAGAAAAAAGGAATTAAACTATGGCCCAAACATATGTTCATAGCTTAGAAATTCAACAGCATTAAAGGGAAATTCCACTTAAATGAATGACAGGCTGGTTGTGATTTTCAGTAAACTCAGTCTCAAGGTTGTAGCTCTGATGTTTACAGTGTCTGTCACTGTCAATTTAGGAAACAAACAGAAGACATAAAAACACCATGCTAGATAATGTTTAGGGGACTCTTAAAGACCACTCCCACAGTGACATTTTGGAGCAACAAATGCAGGCCTATAGGACTGAGTGATATGCCCATAATAAACAGGTATTTTCCTCCTGTTGTCAAAACAGGTTATTTAACACTTTTGAGTTTTTTTAACAGAAAGCATAAACGTATTAGGACATACATTTTAAGGTTAAATAAGGCATTTAAAAAAGCAGCTGTACTGCAATGGTCATACGAAAGCATCAGGAGAATCATAGCTTCGCACCGTCTGTCCTTGATATTTTAAATGTCCAGTTTAATTGACTTATTTTGCCTCTGTCTCCATCAGTGTGCCAGAGCTTTGGGGATGTGCTGCTATGTCTGTACTGCTGAAGAAGGAGAGGTGAGAACTTGTTCTTTTCAAAGGTTGAATCCATCATGACACCTAGTTCTTGCTGGGGGTTTCTGGTTAATACATATGATAATACCATGTGGAACCTTAAGGAGGATATTGTTTGAAGCCGGAAGCGCCACTTAAATGTACATTTGGTTACAGGCTCTTTCTACATCTCCCTACACTCGTATTTTAAGGGAAAATTATTTCCCCAAATAGATAAAACGCAAATTGAACAAAGTTGAAGAATATTTTGACTTAAAGCATTATTATTAGGATTTTTTTCCCCTATAGATATCATATTAACATCATTATTTTAAATTCTTTGGGCCATGATGTATGTTTAGTAAAAAAACAACTTGTGAAAACCCTTTCATAAACCAAATAAAATCAAGTAACAGGACTTCTAAAAAGATAAAACCTAATCAAATGTTTGATTATACATCTGGGATGTTAAATCACGATATGGCACCATCTTAACAATAACCATATTTACCAATGTCCTATTTGTCTTTAACATCCATTCCTTACATTTATTTTCCCTTTCTTTTTCTCTCAAAACCACCAATGACCCCCCCCCCCCAGGACCTGGTCAAATCTTTGGCCCTTCTGGAGAGCGTCTTCATGTCGTCCTACCCCAACCGAGAGGGAACTATGCCCACCCACAAACCCGGCAGCCCAGCGCTCCACAGCGCTGCCCTGCAGGCCTGGTCCCTGCTGGTCACCCTCTGCCCTGCATCCAGACTGACCGTGCTGCTCAACCTGTGAGTGAAAAAAACAACATGACAATACATGCATGACATTTTGATAAAAATCATGTCATCAACGGTAATTAAGGGTGTAACCAACTGTATTTCTCTGCCTGTAGTCACCTCCCCAAACTGCAGGCGTGTTTGCAGAGCAGTGACGTCAACTTCAGGATAGCAGCAGGAGAGACTATCGCCCTGCTGGTGGAGCTGGGGCGAGATGTAGACGAGGTAAACAAACGCACCCCTTTGGGTATGTTTGGGAGCAGTCACTCAAACTTAAATATGAAATAAATATGGTGCACTCCTCTTTTAACATTCCTTTATTTCCAAATCTATGTTTTAAGGATTTTTCTGATTTAAAGTCGTGCTACTATTATTCCCCTTGTGTGTAGGAGTTTGAGTTAGAGGACAGTGAAAGTCTTTGTGAGAGTCTGAAGGGTCTAGCCACAGACGGCAACAAGCACCGAGCCAAGAACGACCGGCGGAAACAGCGCTCCATCTTCAGAGAGGTGCTTCATTACATAGAGGTATGATTCACCGCTGCATCAGGATATCTGTAGTTAATGATGTTACTTCTATCTCGTTTTCATATTGAGTTGTGAATGTCCGCCCTGGCTTTGACTTTGTGTCTCTTTCCTTCTCCTGCAGAGCGAGGACTTCACCGTGGAGAAGATCAGGTTCGGAGTGGAGGACGTTTACATCGACAGCTTTACGAGGAGGAGAATCTACGATGCCTTCAAAGAGATCATGGAGTCCGGAGTCAGACACCATCTACAGGTCAGGAAACTCACTAAAGCCAGTAGTGTATCGAAGGAGAGATATGTTGTTGTGGTCTCACATGAATTATGACATTGGCAAGGGTGACATGAAGGTTGTCAACCTTTACATTGCTACCTACCAATAACAGACAATAAGAAAGGAAACACTAATGTGGGTCCTTTTTGTATTAAAGATGAGTTTACACTTGTGTCAACTGAATTTAATGCTCCATATTTTAGTAGATGTTTAAGGTAAATAATGGATTTTCAAAGCTGTAGGCCTGATCCACTTGTTTGTTTCAAAAATAAATATACCCCTGGCACAATCAGTTGTTTTACAGTTTTCCACAACCAATTTAGTTAATTTGAGTGTTTTTCGTTTTCTTTTTGCAGTTCAACCCACTAGTGAGAGACATCTTTGGCCTCGGCGCTCCTCTCATCCTGGACGCTACTGCCAAAAGCAACAAGATCTCTCGATTTGAGAAGGTACAGCATCTCTTCTGTCTCCACACTGCAACTATCCCACCTCTGAGAGTGACTGCATTTTTCTCCTTGTCTTGCATTTATGCTGCATTCTTGTTGAGCTTCAAGTGCCACAAAATAAACAAAAAAGGCATCTTGTGTTACTAGGGTTTTATTGTTACACTCATGTCTTTTATCCTTTTCTTCAACAGCATCTTTTCAACTCCGCTGCTTTCAAGGCCAGGACTAAACAGAGGAACAAAGTCAGGGACAAACGGGCTGACATCATGTGAGAAGAACGACAATGTGGTGAATGTGAGGAACTCCGTGGGCATTATTGAGATGGATCCAAAATGATGCCTCCGATATTTCAGCTTTCAGACACAAAGACTGAACAAACTCTTTAAAGGGTTTTTTCACTTGTGCTCTTCACCCGCAAACAAATACTTCAGATTCAAGATAGCCAACATTTATTATTAGCTCCAACAGTGAAAGGCAAGTTTACACTCTGTCTGTGCTGCTTTTCACCTGTTTTTGACAAAAAACAGGGTGAATTGCAGCAACAATTGCTAACTGTATTTAACAATATACCAGTCCAGAGGCTTCAAAATGGATATCAACTGGACAGAAACAAGTTCATTTCACAAGATAGTAAAAAATAATTCTTATATTAATTTTATAAATAGAAACAAATAAAGTAATTGGGCAAACATTCTGACACTTTATGTTACATTTTAGATCTGTGGAGGCCCTCTCTGGTGCGGATAGGAATTTTGTCCGATACTCAGCTTTAACCGCTGCCTGGTGGCTTGACCGGTCAGTCAAGTATTTTTAAATGCTAATAACTGACTTCTGTTTCCACATAAAGCTTCTTCTCTTGACCATATCCAGTCCTGGTTGCTTCTGTAACACATATAAAAAAGGGCCATGTTAATATATTCAAATCTCCTCTACTGTGGGCTACATATTTTGTGTTATCCCTCAGTTGTCTTCTGTCTTTACACCACTTCAACTGCCAAACCAGACTCTGGCTTTAAGAACAATGCAACCTAAAATCAAACGTGTGGTGTTTTTGTGTAAGAGTGATTTTTAACTACATTTATTTAACATCCTGAAGTAAAACGCACAAATACACATAAACAATATTTTTGCTTGATTAAAAATAAAATCAAAGAGGTTATATGGTCATCTTTATTACTTTTTTGAGAGGAAAAACATGTTTTAATCATTTCTGGTGGAACATTGTATTTTACTGTGTAATTTGTTGAAAGAACAGTACTGTGTTTTTTTTTTTTTTAAAGAACAATTCAAATGCTAAGAACTGTTTACAAACAATTATGGGAAGTATATTTTTAACATGGGTTGGTAGATCATACAATCTATCCATGTGCGTGTATTGCAGATACACTGTACATACGGATTTATGGAAGACCTGTATCAGACGTTGCGTTTGAATGATTTTACCTTTTGATGATCTGTAAATACACACTGTACAGGCCACCTACCAGAGCTGCTGATCAGTTTGATGGTGTTGTTTTTAATGATGGTTAGGTGTTTTGCTTGTATTGCATTTAAAAAGCACACTTGTTGCCTGGAGACTTCTGTACTGTGAGGAAAATCTCTCATCAGCTTTCATAGTTTCTGTCGTTGAACCAGGATTGACCCCTGAATGCAGAGCAGCAGCCTCACCAAACGGTCTTATCAGTGCTTATGGTGTTACAGAAGAAGGATCAAATGAAATAAAGACTATTTAAGCAAGTTCTTTGTAAAATGTGTTGATATTTTAAAAACGTGCTTCGGAGTTTGTATCTGTATCTACTAGAATTTGTGGGACAACGGATCAGTGGGGAAAATAAATGTTATTATCAAGACTTGTGACTTATCAAGATATTTTAAAGAGATTCTACCACTGTGATAACCTGAAAGAAAATGTCAATGTAAGCCATAAGCAGAGCATTACACACTTTAGTATCAGCTGTCTTTCCTTTCAATAATTCACAATTGTGTATGTGTTTTTGTATCAAGGAGCAGAAGTTTTGACAAATTCAAAAATGATGATGAAAGATAAATATATACATTTTTACACCGTTTTTCACAGTATTACATTCAGCCAAAGAATATTTTTATATTCTCATGGTGAATTTATTTTTGAGTAAATGATCCCTTTGAATACACTGAAGCGAGATCTGCCTACAACTTTTCATTTTACAGGTTGCATTTTCTGCTCTGCTGTAGATGGTTTGTAAATATGAATTTAAATATCAAGTTATAATATATCTTGAGATAGGTAAAACTTGAAAAATGAGCATAAGCAACGTACATTCAATTGCTAGATTGCTGGTATGTTCAAGAAGTAGGCTACAATATGACATTACCATTAGTGTCTGTATTCATATTAACCAACTCAACAGTACTACACTGTTTATGGCTACCTTGTTGACTCTGCTACCCTTATGCGGCCATTTTTCTGTACTACACCGTTCTTATTATACATCCATGTACTACACCCCTCTAAAGTGAACCAAAGTGGTATCGTCCATGCATGAATTCAATTCAACATGGAGGCGGTGGTGGCGTAAAAATCATTGCTGCGAAATGTTCAAACAAGTCCAGAGGAGGCGATAACTTCAAGGGTTTGTGGAATAATTTGTAAAATGATACTCGGATTCTTTAAACTCTCAGAGTAGCTTTGAACGGTTTAATGTTATTGCTTAATATGCGTTTGCACTTGTCTGGTGTCTCGGGCTGATTATAGTGTGACAGGTTGGTGATTTAATGTGGGTGTGTGTGTGTGACAGGAACCACCGATGGAGCCCAGCCTGGTCACCGGGCTGTACGGAGAGGTCAGCGGGCTCCCTGCTCCGGTTTCTGCTCATGTGAGTGAAGAGCAGCTCCCAGAGGTCCGGACATTCACCGTGACTGCTGGTAACTCTGTCTTTTAACACTGTCTCTTTGGTGTAACGTCTACTGTAGGTGTTTTTAACATGGTAGCTGTCTACAAAAATACATACATATGTATACGTATAGAAAAGTGTCTGCTTCTAAACTTCCTTTCTGGTGAGGCAAATCTAATGGCCATTTATGTAAGTAGGGACAACTACTGAGTAATATTTGGCAGTCAGTCTTGCTATGTTACGTCCAGACCATAGATTGTATAAAGGTCCAGACACAGCCTGGAGTTTAGATGTTATAAACAACACAAAATATGTAAATAAAGAGTGTTCTCCCCCCCCACACCTCTATTTCTCTCCCACCCTCTTTCTCTATCACCTATTACACAAGTGCAAGGACAGCAGACAGTAGATGTTATGGTTGCGTTAATATGTCTGCTGTCAGTTTTGCTTTTGTTGTGAATTAACTAAGTACACACTGCATTCCCTAATGCAATAGAACTTCAAGGGAATGGATTATACAATTTAAGCAATTTATACTTTTTACTAAAGTAATGGCAGCCTGAATAAAGAGTTTGTATACTACTATTAAACCATACCAATATTGTAGGTAGGAAAATACTTCCCTTTAAAGCATTTAAATATTGTCAATCCAAATCAGATCAGTTGGTCTGCTGTTGTTTGACAGACAAGACACAAAAGTTACACATTAAAAGCTAAAAACCTGCTGTATTGCTTTTCTTTTCCAGACCCCAAAGTGCAAAGTGTATCACATGAATGGAAAAACAACACTGTTGTCAACACAGTGAATTATTGAACATCAAGTGTAATGCCTGTTTGCTCAAAATGTATCCTGCATGCAAAAACTGCTACAAGAAGAAAAGAAAAACCCATAATCATTCACAGTAAAATCAATGGGGATATTGCTTTTTTTGTTATACATCTTTGTTAATATGTCTATGAGTGATGAAAAGTCAGTGAGTCATTGTAAATCATCCCCTGGGAATCAAATCCAATTTCATGACAGTTGTTAGAAAAATATCTTTCTCTCTCCGCTTGGAACCTGAATCAACAGGTCACCGACTTAGCCAGTTAAACAGACCATTACTTCAATTTCAACCAGCCTGCATGCAAATCAAATCCGTGTGGGAATGAGTACGACCTCCAGCCTTTCTTTAGGTCTCGTGACAAGCTGCTGGTCATAGACGCTCTGACACCAGTGATCTCGTCTTAAGGGTTTAAAACGGGTTTACAGGGGAAACCCATCTGTTTCTCTGGAGTATACCATTTAACCTGACTGTTGTTTATGGGAAATTCTACAGTGCATGTCCTCTTCATAACACCACAGATTTCCACTGATTCAAGCCAAATGGGTGCTGAGATGACCTAACATAATATAACATAAACATTATACAATTGTTATAACATGCAAGGATCTTTAGATATTTTAAATTAAACAATAAACACAAACCAAGATGAGAGTGATAAGGAAAAGTTACTGGAAGTACATTTGTATTAAAGGTCCCATGTCATGCTTTTCCGGTTATTACCCGTCCCCTTGTGTGTTATGAAGGTTTTTATGCATGTAAACGGCTTGGGTGTCTGTACGTTTGAATCACATGAGTGTGGAATATTCATTTCTCAGAGTGGAGTCAGAGCGACCTGGTCCGAGGCTCCAGACTTCGCTACTCGCAGCAGTGGACTCTGATCGCAGACAGCAACCACCACAAGAGCATCAGGACTGTCCTCCCTCCAGGACCCTGTGCACCTGTGGCTGGAGAGTGAGTACACACACATTATGTACAGAGAGAAAGTACTGTGAGAAGCCTGGAGCTCCAAATGTTACACAGCTTTAAAATACTTTGAATAGGAGCTTCTTCATTTGCAGATCCCTTAGTTTCCACTCATGAATGACCGTCTAATTCAACAGAATCCACATGTTTTATGTGTAACATAGTGTACACTGTTTAACCAGAGAGTGTACAATGAAGCATTTATTTTGGGCCTTGTGTTCAGTTTTGCTGTAATCCAGAGTTTTCATATCTCTTCCGCTCTTCAGGTTAGTGAGTGCTATCTCTCCCATTCGAGGCCAGAGGGCTGTTGTCAGGGAAACAAGCGGCCACCAGCTCCTCGAGGTGAGAAAAACAGACCACAGTATGCTCTGTTAGATTAATGTTGGAGCATTTTTACACACTGTTGTTGTGTTCAGATATGGAACCACCACGGCCTCAGGAAGTGCCTCAACCTGACAGCTCTCAAAAAACACGGCAGAGTGTACGAAGATGGTGAGGCAGAGTTTTTGTTTTAGACTGTTTACATTTATTTTTTGTTTTTCTTGTTTCCACCCAACTAATAATCTGATCAATCATTAAAAAAATCACTGACCCTGTCATATCACCTAATGTAGTGTTTTACACTTTTGTAAAGTATGCGGGGTGTTGCAGTTGCACCCATGCATTATTTTGTGTTCATGTAATTATATAACCACTTATAGAGTGTGTGTGTTTGGGATTACAGTGCAGTTTGGCTGTCTTTCTTGGTCAGAGTGTGAACAAAAACTCCTGTATGTGGCTGAGAAGAACAAGAACACACATGATGGAGAATCTGCATGCAGAAAGGTATCACACACACACACACACACACACACACACACACACACACACACACACACACACACACACACACACACACACACACACACACACACACACACACACCACACACAACACACACACACACACACACACACACACACACACACACACACACACACACACACACACACACACACACACACACACACACACACACACACACACACACACACACACACACACACACACACACACACACACACACACACACACACACACACACACACTGGATATTGTTTTTAGGTGCATTAAGATGAATAACATGCAGATTGTGAATCCACCAGAAGGATATAACCTATTGTACAACACCCAAAATACATTAATGTCATTAACTACACAAAAAAGTGTTAATAATGTGTATGTCGTTTATTTAGCTTGTGTGTTATATTGTGCCTGAACAGGACAGGAGTGTGTACTGTGAAGACTGGGGCGAGGCTTTAAACAATAAGAGCGTTCCGGTGATTTTCGTGCTGAATCTGCAGAATGGCTCCGTCAGCGAGCTACAGGGCGTCCCCCCTGATGTCTCCCCTGGACAGGTGATGGTCATTGTGAATCAACTGTCCCTGTGTGCCTTTGTGTCACAGTATAAAGGCTAGTGCAGATTGATTGACATCTTTAATAATAATATGTGTGTGTGTGTGTGTGTGTGTGTGTGTGTGTGGTCCTCCAGGCTCTGTGGGCTCCCGGCAGTCAGTCTGTGGTGTTCGTGGGTTGGTACCACGAGCCCTTCAGACTTGGACTGAGGTTCTGCTCCAACCGCAGGTTAGATGGTCCTTTTTCTGAGTCATGTTTAAAGAAAAAGCAGCAACATAGGCTCAATAAACTCAAATATATCAATTGTAGTGGCACGTTACCTATATTTCTGCCTGTTCATCAAATATTCTTCTGTGTACAAAAAATAAAATAAAATACTCTTTGGTTTTTTATGTGTGTTGTATAAATCTGCATATTTTCATAATATCCATAAATGATCTTTGTTTTTGCCTTGTGTTAGTGGCAAGTAATTGTTTGAGATATGCTGAATCAAAACTGAGTAAAAATGATAAAGCAGCAGCAAATGAAAACAGAATAATGTTATACATTTAGTTTGTTGAGTTGTTTATTTATTTATATAGCAGGGCTTAAACTTAACATTTTAATTTACAGTTTAATTATGTGTCTTTTTTCCTTTTAATTATTTTTCAGGTCAGCGATATTCAAGCTCGACCTGGATGGAAACTGTGGTGAGCACATGGTGTTTGTCTCTTGACTCACACTCACACTCTCTCTGCTCAGCTGATCCCTGTGTGTTCTCCCTCTCCAAACCAGAGTGTGTGTCGGGGTCCGACCTCTCGGTGTCCTGTCCCCGGCTGAGTCCTGACGGCTCCACCATCGTCTACCTGCAGGGCCGAGTGTTCGGCCCCCACAACCAGTGCCTTAGTCTGCAGCAGGTACACTGTGTGTGAGTGTGTATTCAAAGTCAAAAGTCACGTTTCTTTTTGTTTGTGTGTACAGACAGAGAGATGGAAATACCGTTTCACACAATCCTGAATACCAAAATACAAATATGTATAAAATATGTATACCCTATATATACACAATCAACAGACACATTTATACATATGCACCCATTAAGACATAAATAAAAGCACAACAATCAATATATACAAAATAACAGTCACTTCAATATCTTTGGGAAATGTACATTAGTGCAAGATTGTCCATAGTGTGTGTGTGTGTGTGTGTTTGTGTGTTTTCCACCTGTTAACAAGTGAATGTATCTAGCACATTTCATATGACAGACATTGACTTAATGTCCAATAATAAAAAGCATGAATTAAAACAATAGGCAAAGATCATACATGAAAATAAACTTTGACTGTTGACTGTTAACCCTCCACAGTTGGACCTGAGGAGCAGGAAGACATCCACACTGCTGGAGGTTGTCAACAGACCACTGACTGGTAGGTTACTATATAGTGCTGTACTCTGGATGAGTCAGGTTGACAATATCATATTCACATACATACATATCCCTTGTTTAATATGGCACTTCCTTCAACACAGCTATTAATGCAATTTTCAAAATTGTCACTTTCTCTTCATGTCATTCCCGACAATGGCTTGAAAATACCTAACCTGTAACTATTTTTGTTTGTTTTATTAAGCTAGAATGAACTTAATTGGGCAGGTGCATCAACAAATGTAAGGAGCTTTTAACACAGCAGGATACAAAAGCTGATCTAGGGAGAGTGAGAGTGCTTGGTGAAGGACCAGCATTAAAAGTTATATAAAAATTAAAGTGAACGAATAATTCTCCCCGTGTGTCTCTGTTTCAGGTGAGTTTGCAGGTGTGTATGAGGCTCTGCCCCCCTGCTGCTGGTCTGCCGACAGTCAGAGAGTGGTGTTCAGCAGCGCCCGCAGGAACTGGAAGGTAACAACACGTTTACATTTATTAATCATGTGTGTATTCCATCTACTTGTGTTGACCATTGAGCTTCAGAGGTTTACATTTGTTACTGTTCGGCAGTGCCAGGCTAGATGTTACCCTTTGTTTCCAGTCATTATGCTAAGCTAAGCTACCCTGAACTAATCCTCCTCCTGACTCTTGCTACTTAATCAATACACAGACATTTATGGTATTGATCTCTGCCAGAAAGCAGCTTAGTGCATTTACAAAACATCTGGCAGACATGCAGAAAAAACTGTATATTTTTAATTGTATTATTATTTTGTGGTCATCATGACATCCTATATTCAGTTTCCATGCCTCATTTGTTACTTTCTTCTCTTTCTCAGGATCTCTATATGGTGGACAGACAATCAAATAAAGTTACCTCCCTCTCTGATAGTAAGAGTCCCTCCTCTCCTCCTCCACCTCCTCTCTCACATCTGTCCTCATCTTCATCAGTTTTTTTCCCTCCACAAACTCCTCCTCCTCCTTCTCCTTCTCCTTTCTCTCCTCCTCCTGTGTCTCCTCTGCTTCCGCCTCCTCCTCCCTCGCCCTGTTGGTTTCCTCCATCTCATGCTTCTCTCCCTCATCCTACCTTTCCTCCCCCTCCTCCTGCTACTCCTCTCTCTCCATTGTCAACTCATCTTCATCTCACTCTCTTCTACCCTCATCCTTCACCTCCCTCTTCTCCCTTTCCTCCACTTCCACTTCCTCCATCTTATTTTGACTATCACCTTCCTCCTCCTCCTGATCTCCCTCTTCCTCCCGATCCTCCTTCTTTCCCTCCTCCTCCACCTTCTCATCTTCATCATCAGGAGCACAATGGAGAACAGGAAGGTACGATAAGACCAACAAATTAAATGTTGCCATCAAAACATCCCATCGGGGACTTCCAAAAGTCAAAGTCAAAAGGAACACCACAGGAGCAACACTCAGCGCCAAGAAGCATTAACAATTAAATACTTTATTGCTGGAGCTAAATGATTATGTAGACTATTGAGCTATTGAGAATAAATGTTTTTTTTATGTGATTTGGATAAACAAGTGCTTGACATATCATCAACACTCATACAATTTACTAAGGGTATATCATTTCAAAATTCTCTTTACAAACTTTTAACAGACCTTTATCTTTGTGTTGGTTTCTGTTTATCGTGTCATCACCATGTTCTGGCTTTCAGTGGATCAAGTACTTTACTCCAGTATTGTACTTAACTACTTTTTGACATATTTGTACATTACTTTGGTATTTCAATTTAACTCTACTTTATACTTCCACTCCACAACTTTTCAGAGTCAAATAGCGTACCTTTGACTCCACTAAATGTATTTTAACACTAATTCGAGGTACTTTGCATAAGTTCCCCATGTTGCTAGGTAACATTACCATGTTGCTGCTTGCTAGTTAACGTCACCATGTTGCTAGGCAATGCTACCATGTGTCTGGTTGTTAGGTAACGTCACCATGTTGCCAGTTGCTTGGTAATGTCGCCATGTTGACGGTTACTGGATAAAGTCACCATGCTGTTAGGTTACGTTACCATGTTGACGGTTGCTGGGTGGTGTTGTCATGTTGCTGGTTGCTAGGTAACGTCACGATGGCGCTGGTATAGTGCAGTACTGTACTACTAATCCACACAGTATTTCAAGTATCTACATTTGGTCCACATTCACAAACTACGATACTAAAATGCTCTTACATGTATATAAATAGGATAATATAATAACCATAATAATGTAATACTGTGAAAACATCCATTCAGCGTCACAAGTACTCTGACTTTTGATACTTTAAGTACATTTAGCTGATACAAATAATGTTCTTTATATTATTCTGAAATGGGTAATTGAACAGAATGAGTACAGAATTTTGAATCAGGACTTTTACTTGTAATGGAGTATTTTAAGACCATAGAATTTGTACTTTTACTTCTTTCAACACTGCTGACTTTCCATCACCACTTCTCTGCCTCCTTTACTCCTCTCTGTGTCTCCCTCCTCTCCCCTGCAGGTCTTCCTGATCTTTCCAAAGTGTTCGGCAGTTGGAAGCTGCTGACAGTACAGAAGGACCTGATGGTCGTCTGCTGCTCCAGCCCCAACACACCCCCCACTCTGGTGAGACAACACACACAAACACAATAATTAAGATTACTCAAATACATTTTTATTTGAGATTTCTTTGTTTCATCAACCTTATTTGTGTGTGTGTGCAGAGGGTGGGTTTCCTCCCCTCAGCAGGTGAGGCTGTGACCTGGCAAACCCTGCAGCAGCCCGTCATGACCTTTGACCTCCTCTGGACTGTACTAGATGTTACACCTCCACCAGAGGAGGACAACACACACTACTGTGAGACACACGCAATGATAAATGAAAATGATGACGATCAATTACTCTTTCAATATACAAGTTTCTCTCTTTATTTGTCTTTCGTCAGCTGGTTTAGACTTTGGGGCTATTTTGGTTAAACCCACTCGTCGCCTACATGAAACCAAGATACCTCTGGTCGTCTTCATCCACGGTCTGTGTTGACTTTTTATTTTACAAAAATGTTGTGCGCACATTTTTTGATTGCAGATAAAGACAGGAAATAGAAAGGTTGTAGGGAAATGCCATGCAGTAGGGGACTTAGGGCATTTGTGCCGATGCGATTATTTGGTTGCCCGGTCTGTGTTTACTTGTCTGTGTGATTGCTGTATTTCTGTTTCCGTAAAAACATATTGCCTACGTTTTATTATGTTTTCTTTAATGTTTGTGTGCTCCCCCAGGTGGCCCCCACTCACAGTTCCCAGCTGAGTGGAACAGCACCACAGCTGGACTGGCTCAGCTCGGCTTCGCTGTGCTCATGGGTGAGACACACATACACACACCACTCTCAGTAAGACATTAAATAAGCAGTATTTTGTCCAAAAAGTGTTGGGGATTCAGTCTAATTTCCTTTATGCATACAGGATGTCAGCTGTAGTCCTTTTTGTGTGAGCCTATATATTTAATCTATGTGAAAAACAGACTAAACCATTCTGCTTTTTGTGTTGCAAATTAAAACATAAATCCTCCTAAATTAACATTAACAGAGGCTTTTTTTTTTCCTTTTGATTTTTCTCTTTTTTCTTCTGTTCCTCTTTGTGTGTCTCTATCCAGTGAACTACCGGGGATCCACAGGGTTCGGACAGGATAGCATTTTGTCCCTGATCGGCAATATCGGAACGCAGGATGTAAAAGATGTGCAGGTACTAGCTGACCATAAGTCATGGGCAGATTAAAGTTAGTTTAAAAAAAAAGAAAGTAAAATATTATTAATATTCAAATATTGAGGACTTGATTTGAGATAAATATGTAAAAAATACTAATTGCACACAGGTAAAAGGCTGACACAATATTTAGTCATTCATTTGAACCCACAGCCCAGTGTCACCCTCAAAGTGAAAATAATTTGTGTGTTTACCCAGAGGGCCGTGCTCACAGCGCTGCAGAGTGACATCACCCTCGACCCCAAACGACTGGCTGTGATTGGTGGATCTCACGGAGGTTTCCTCTCTTGTCATCTGGTGGGTCAGTACCCAGAGTTCTACAGGGCGTGTGCGGCCAGGAACCCTGTCATTAATGCTGCCACCTTATTGGGCACCAGTGACATAGTGGACTGGTGAGACAAACATGTTCACAAACACTCGTCAGCAGGTGAGCTTTAACTGCATCACATCCCATGTTCCTAACCTGGCTCTGTGTCTCCAGGCGTTACAGCAGTGTGGGGCTTCAGTACTCGTATGACCAGATCCCCACTGCTGAAGTCCTGGCTGCCATGCTGGAGAAGTCCCCCATCACACATGCTGCTCAGGTCAGACACACACACTCCTGAAATGCATTTTTTTTTTTCATAATGTACGCATATAAAATACAACTTTTTGTAAGTTATTTTTGTTTCGCAATTTATAAAGTTGCCTTGATAACAAGACTATGACCTACAGCTTCCAAAATTCTCATTACTCCTTAAACCTCGGGAGAGGATATCATAGAAAAGTGTTGGAGTCCAAAATGACTCCACTGGTTGCAAAAAGGATTTTGCTTGTATAGAAGTTTATGAAACAATTACCTTCTCCTCACTTGATTTATATCTCAGTTACTAATGGATTACTCTGTAAACATTTATCCCGTTGTGTTTCTGGTTTGAATCACTACTCTAAACAATTTTTCAATACAGAATTTAAAATGTCTCCATGCCATGGACTGCAGCTTGTCAAGAGACAACACACTTTATAATGGGTTTCATTTCAGTGTGTTTATCTGTGTGTTTGTTTTTAGATTAAGGCTCCAGTGTTGTTGATGCTGGGGGGCAAAGACAGAAGAGTGTCCCCTCATCAGGGGCTGGAGCTCTACAAAGCGCTGAAGAGCAGAGCTTCACCTGTCAGGTACAGTGAAGCAAACATTAAATACACAAATAAAGACATCTACACAATCTGATCCAACACAACAGCCTACAAGTGGTTTAACTTCAGCTTAAACACATCTTTAGTTATACCCTCACCCTCATGAAGACTCCTTTTTGTAATTAGTAAGACAAAACAATGGGCAATGCTTAAAATCTGTTTGTCCATGCAGATTGTTGTGGTTTCCAGAAGACGGACACTCTCTGTCCAGAGTGGACACACAGGCCGACTGCTTCCTCAACACAGTGCTGTGGCTGCACCAGCATCTCTGAACACACACCCAATGTGCACATGGACACACACACACACACACACACACACACACACACACACACACACACACACACACACACACACACACACACACACACACACACACACACACACACACACACACACACATACACATATACACACACACAAACTGTGATAAAGCTTTGCTGGAGACGAAGCAGTTGACAATCTTGAACACAAGTCTGCCTTTTACACAACAAAAGAACACATTCTGTATGTTGCAATGTACCTTATTTTATAAATATGTTCAAATCAAAGCATGTAATAAAACTAAATCCTACAAGCATTATTCTTATTAATGTATTTTGTCATGGATAGCTACTTATTTAACGTTTTACAAACTATTATTGACACATGCATTTATATATTTTCTTCCACATAGTGTTAAAAAAACCATAATTATGCACTAATTGCCTTTTAATGTAGTTTGTACAATGTCCAGCAGATGGCAGTCTCTGTCTGTCTAAACATTTAATCTTTTTCTGAACATTGATCCTATTAATACTTTTACATTTTATCACACCAGCTCTGATATGCATGTTCTAGACCTCTCTCTAGACGTATCAGTCGCTATTGATTTTTCCAATTAAGGAAAATGACCTAGCGCAGTCACATTTAAAAAAAGAAACATGTGAAGCGCTGTGACCACACAGACCCACTGCAGAGCTTTAAAACACCCAAACCACTTGAAATCTCATCTGGATCCTTTCATTTCAAATTGTGACCGCCTTCCTCATGGGCTGCCCAAACAAATAATCTACTGTAACCCTTCAAAGAAGTTAACAATTTCACACAAGATCCAAAAAAAGCATCTCCTACTGCTCTTTTTCTCAATTCTGGATTTCTTGTCGTGAAGATACACTCTAGAGGAGAATGCTGGACTCTCTTGCTTAAAAGATATTTACAGCTCCTCACCAGACACTTGTTTACCTCCTCCCTCCATTTTGGCACTGGGTAGGTTTTTCCACATTACACCATTTATTTTCAATAGCAGACTTCCCACAAATTCATGGATCAACATTACAGATTTATATTTTGTACCACTCAGAACAACAAGCACCCATGAGAAGGAATTCTGAAACTCCATCTAACATCTCAAAGCTTTCTCACAAACTATGACCTTGTTGAGGCCACAGTCCGCCCAGTCTCGTTCCCAGACAACACAAGTGGCCCTTCAACAGTTGATACTGGTGACAAATGAAATTCACAGATGCAGATTTTATAAGTGCCCGAAATGAGACACGGAGGTGGTTGATCTCGTCCAGGAGTTTCCTCTCACCCTAGCACCCAGACAGAAGTGGGTGTTAATTCTCCCCTCCATTATGGCTTTGTTCTGCGGCCTTGACTGCAGCTGCTGCCAGATGAAGTCACTGTAGTGTGGGTGTGGGGTGAGGTAACCAATTTCAGAGGGAGAAACGGATGGAGATTGAGAGATTTTTGATGACCAAGCGACAGATAAAGAAAGGAGGAGTGAGACAGAGGCGACCGGGTGATCGAGACAATGAATGAGCCGGATAGAGGGAGAAGTTCATGGCGCCCCGTTGTGGTATTCTGCTGTGTGGGTCGGGCACAGAGATGAAGCTTTGTTGAAGGCTGAAGACAGGGGAAGGACTCATGTGCATGTAGGAGGTAGACACACAAAGGAAGGAAATACTGCAAGTGTGTTTTCTGACGCTGGGGGACAAAGAGTCTTTTTGAGTTGGTTTGTTCTGGTGCTTCCCCTCTTCAGCCGGGTGCAAAAGTAGAACAGCCCAGCAGAGGATGATGGAAAAGAGCTGAATACAACGAAACAGGAGAAAGC
The DNA here is from genome assembly GCF_902827165.1 of Trematomus bernacchii. NCBI lineage: Eukaryota > Metazoa > Chordata > Actinopteri > Perciformes > Nototheniidae > Trematomus > Trematomus bernacchii. The sequence goes on along the minus strand of NW_022987727.1, from coordinate 7,731,418 downwards.
CACGTTAAGTTACATTGTCTTACAAACAGACATCAGCCATTTAGGGCTACATCCCCAAAAGGAGCATGATTATTTTAAGCAAATGTCATGGCAGCTCTTCATATTGGAAAGCATTGTGACCTGAGGATGGTGCTAGAGGGAAACTCATGGAACATGCAAATGAAAGTGTCCAATTTTTAAGCAATGTAATTGCGCTTGGAAAATGACATGGAAATCTGCAAATTAGATTTCATTTTCTTCTTTTATTGTATCGCCCAATTGTAAACTTTGTCCAGATGTTGATTAGAAGATCACCAAAGCCTATAGCTAATGTGTAGCACAATGAATGTCTGTTCAAATATCTGAAAACAATTGCTTTAAATGAAGGGAAAGGCTTGACCTTTTGGAAAAACACTTGGAATACCAAGAGTTAGATAAGAAAATCAATACCACTCATGTTTGTATGCTAAATATGAAGCGAGTTGCTTAGCTTAGCATAAATGACATATTATGTGTTTTGCAGGGTTAGTCAAGCAGCAGGCAACCTCGCAGAGAGGACAACACTCCAGGAAAGGTGCTGTTTTTGTGCTGAGCTCACCTAAACTTTATATTTACTGTACCATCAAGAGATCTTCCCTTTTAAAGACCTTTACACACAAGTGACAGGGCTAATAAACATAATGAAAATGTGGAATACTCACCTGCGAATATAGACTCTTCATTATGAAAGGTATAAGACATGGTATGTGGAACCTTTGTTTAGTTTAACACGGTTTGGGCTATGGATGTTTCATGGTTGTTTAATAAATAGCCTGCTTTCTTAAGGTTGATTTTGAGTAAGAAGTGAACGTGTCCTGTCTAAGGTCTAATGGTGGAAACACCTGTTAGTGCTTGAGTCATCCAAACCACAGTAGACAAGGCCTGGCATCAACCCTTAACTGAGTTTCACTCCTCTGGGAGTGTTCTTGTTGAAGTAAATTGACCTTAAAATCCTGGTCATGTTATGGGATTGAGAATACTGTAATATACTGTACACCAGTGGCGTTGCCTGGCCTGGGCATCCGGGGCTTTAGCCCCGAATGTTTTTTCTGTAGCCCCGGACAATTCTCCCTCAATAATATAATACATTAACCGTGCTTTACGTGAACCTCATCATGACACAAGAGAGGACGGCAGCACTGTAATTTCCCGTGTTCAGTGAATGCAACAGAGGCATGACACCAGACCAATCAGAGAGTTGCATGGAAATAAACGTGTGCTTGTGTCATTCAAGCTCGGCTCTGTGTGTGTGTGGCAATAGCGCATTAGTGTGATAGAGAGAGAGAGAGAGAGAGAGGGAGAGAGGGGGAGAGGGGGAGGGAGGGACCGGTGCCAGCAGGGACCGTCTTGTTAGCATCTGGTTAGCTAGCTGCACTAACGGACATAAGGAGCTGTTTGTTCCACAACAAGCTGGAGGAGAGTCCTCGTCTGTCAGACTGAGAGACTCAGGTGAGCTAAAGGACTCTCTGAGTGTTTAGATACTTAAAGGGCCCATGTCATGGCCATTTCCACTGATCATAATTACATTGTTGAGGTATACTAAAATAGATTTATACTGTGCAATTTTCCAAACTCACATTGGTTTCGCATACAGCATCTCTGTCAAGCATGTGTATTCAGCAGTATTCACTTTCTCCACTAAACGACTCGTTGGAGCTCTTGCCCCCCCCTCCCTGTGAGCCTAGTGTGCTCCGATTGGTCAGCTCGGCCACTCGTTCTGATTAGTCAACCACCAGAGAGGCTGCGCCCATGTCAGTGCTTTTCCCGGCTGCTCTCAGCGTAACATCAGTCTTATCATGGCGTCGGTACAGCGGTATATTTTATATACATATATATTTTTAACTGTTGTTATAGAAGAGTGTGACGGCCCCAGGGCCTTTGTCTTACGATGGGGTGGAGCTGAAGAAGCTAATCAGCACGATCACGGACACCTCCGGACACTACGGCCCCAGTCTCTCTCCAAAGCGGCTGCAGGAAGACTAACTCTGCGATCCTCTCAACCACCTATCTTTGCATTTACCACAATAAATGTGCCGTGGTTTTGTAAACTCGTGTATGTCTCCTTGTCTTTCCGTTGTGGCCTACGAGCTACTCTCATAACAAAGAGTAAGTTATTTTTACCCGTTATAAACTACTACTGTTTGATGAGAAATCAAATCATGGTTTGCTATATATGAATTCAGGGAAGAAAGGATAGGCCTACTAAGTATTTCCATTAAACTTTATTTTTAGAAATGTACAAAATGAACATAAATATACATATATACACGGTATATCATCCATTCCTCCTCCTCTTGCCTGCGCACAGCCGGTGCGGTGCGGTGCCTTTTAGCACGAGGCCTCAGTAGTAGTAGAATCCCTTCCCCGTCATGGATTGTCCGCCAGGATCTGGCTGGACGAAATCAAATGCAAATCACAAAATATTAGAGAAACTTAGTTGTTTTAGATTCGTTAGTAGTAGTTGTGTAATGAACAGCTTGCCTGCTAATATGCTAACCTAGCTTTGTTTACCTTGGTAGCTAACACGATATGAACGTTAGCTTGGAGGAAAGGCAACTATAATGCAGTGTAATAAAACTACTATGAACAAAAGCTAGTGGTTCATATTAGGCTAGCAATAACGTGTTTATAATTGCAATCGTATACGGGTATTCTGCTACCATACAATGTAACTTGCATGAATACATTGTTTTGCGCTAGCATACAGCTAGCCTCGTTAGCTACATGCAGTATATGTACGGTCACAATGTACGGTAAACCGGAGTATACTGTATGAGTATTCCGTGTGTGTGACTGCAGACATTCTCCTGCCATGACAAACATGTAAGGCCATCTGCTGACATTGTAGTTGATATATTTAAACGCTAGCAACGTAGCATCACAAAAATGTTTTTCTGACCAAAACTAGCTCAAGCTCCGTGTGTTAGATCGCTACGCCAGCTATAATGTAATTACGTTTCGCGACTGACCGGCAAATCACCCGCAGTATACTGTCAATAGGTATTTTGTGTGTGAATGCAGACATTCTCCTGCTATGAGATACATGTATGCAAGGCCATCTGCTGATATTAGAGTTGATATATGGAAACTCTAGCAACTTAGTTAGCACAGTTAGCACTGTGTCAATGGCTTAGCAGTCCAACACAGTTTACACATTTAAACAGTCTTGTTTGATAAATACACAAATAACAATGCAAACTTACAGGTTGTATACCCAGATCTTCCCCTGCTCCAAACGGTCCAAACAAGCTGTGCATATCCGGCCTCAAACTGGGCAATGTTTTTGGAAGCTTTCGTCTGTGAAATGCCGGTTCTTCGAACCTCTGGAGGAGGAACACGCCGCTGCTGGTGTGGCCATAGCTCTTCGGGATTGGTCCATTTCGTTCCGGGTACCGCATGACATCAGGCGGTACCCGGAACTAAATGGAAGACTCAAATGGGCAGTGACGTATCTCCAACGAGGCGTTTTGGGGAGGTATTTTCTGTGTTAGAGTTTTACTCGCTACAGGGTGTACTTTGAGGGTCTTGACTCTGCACACCGTTTACATGCATAAAAACCTTCATAACACACAAGGGGACGGGTAATAACCGGAAAAGCATGACATGGGAGCTTTAACTTTAGTCTAAGTTATCTCAGTGGGTCTCAAACGGTTTGGTCACAAATTATTCAAAAGATTATTTCCGCGGCACACCTTCATATGATCATTATAGTTATAAAGAAAATAAGAGAATAAAGGAAAAACAGTTATGAAATACTATATGGCAGTAAAACAAGAATAGAGTTTAAAAGGGGAGTGATTAGTAAAATATCCATAAAGAAAAAGTACATCTGTTTACAGTTCTGCTTCATATGGGTGTTGAGAGAGGTATCCATAGATCTCTTCATTTTGCTCTCAAAGTGCACCAGATTGATGCATTTAACTTCAATATTTAAAAAAAAATCTTCCCGGGGGAGCATCCCTAGAGGAGGTGAGCCCCCCACTCATAAAAAATACCACTTTACCCCTGCCTATATGCCGTGAGCTGATTATCGAGCCTTCATTGTAACAGTCGCGGGTGTACTGTGTGTGTGCGTGTGGGGAGTGTTGCAGTAAAAAATGCCACTGTGGGCTAAGCCCCGAATGTTTTCAGGTCCAGGCGACGCCCCTGCTGTACACTCTAATGCTTTACAGAATAAAGAAAAAACTGTACGCTATGTTTGACAGGAATGGGTAGAAATCGGATTTGATTGGGGTTTTGAGGGTGAAAGACTATTTTTCAAGCTGTAAAAGGCTGTTCAAATGTCAATTTCCCGGTTAGTATATGTAAAAGAAATTGTTTTACGAGGTGAATAAATCAAATTCTCCATCATAAAGTTCCAACACCTGCACCCCGGGCATCCCCCCGTCTCATCCAGACCTTTGAGCCATGACCTTCACCTGTGGGCTCTGGGTGTGTGCCAAGATGTTCCTTTAACATCTGACTTCACAGGTTTTATTAAAACATGGCCCTTAGCTTCTCGATCCTCGTTACTTTGTCCCCCTGAACTCTCTTCCTGTCCTCCATCTTCGTTATTTTCTTTGTCACTCTGTTTTTACCACGAAACAGCATTTGTATGTGAACTCAGTGTTCATTAACAAGCTGTGAACATAGGTCTTAACGGGGGGAAGCAGCATTTTACCATCTCCCTTTTGATTCACCCTTTGACTGTTCAAAGTTGTTTGCAGAGTGAGGGCCCCGCTCAGGAAAGGACGTTCCGTTATGTCAGCGCCACGTATGCCTTTCCCTTTTTTTCCCTTTTCATTCTTTCTCCCTGTCATCCATTCCTTGTCAGTCATTCTGTCTCTTTCTCTCCAGCTATCTTTTTGTGGAATGTGCTTTGTTAAATGCCAATGAATCACAACAGAATGGTGGGGTTGTCTGTCTCCGGGATTTAAATGGTTTTACGACGCAGCTGGTTGGGACCGTGAAGGCTTTGAGTTTTCGTCTATAACAGGTGGAGCTTTTGTCTGTGGTGGAGGAGGTGGGCTGTGTTGGTGGTTATGAGGATGCTGTAAATGCTTTGAGGTCTGGTTTGTGTTTGCTTTCAGGTTCAGTAGAGATGTGTGAGATGGCTATGTGTTGAGGAGCGCATGTTGGGCAAAATACACACACACACACACACACACACACACACACACACACACACACACACACACACACACACACACACACACACACAATTTCTTTCATCTGTCCTCCATCCATTTGGCTCGCCTCCATCTTTCTTTTGTCACGTTCATCTATCTCGCTATTCCCATGCTGCGTCCCAGGCTACTTTTGAACCATTGCCATGCAGGATAATGTTGGGAGGGGATTTCTTGGCTCCTGGGTTACAGTTTAGGCTTTTAGCATGGCACTCTTATCCTGAGAACGACTTACACAATAGACGAGACATCTGCAAATCCTTCTTCCTGCTGATTCAGTGATATCTGTTGACCTCATTGTCTGTGCTGCTGTGAGTTGTTTTGGTCGCCGGATGATGCAGGAGTAATGCCCAGTTTAGTTTAGAGAATGTAAAAAGTGGAGCCATTTGGTTTATATGGAACATTTTCTCATTTGAATTTGCTGATATGTGTCGGGAGAGATTTTAAAGGCCCTTTATCTTGGATACTTGAAGGGAGAGATGATGGTAGAACACTATATCAAGGTGTAATTAATAGTAGTGTTAAAGGGCTACAATGAATGAATACAAATTTGTAAGTGCAAAGCGGGAATCAGAATCAATACGGTCTCAAAATTACCTAATTTATTGATATTAGGTCAAGTGCAAATGACATTTTTTGAGGCAAAGACAAAAGCATGAGACAAAGTTTTAACTGCTACAAATAAATTAAAGATGGCTATTTGACTCTTAATTCCTGTGTCTGTTTAGTTGTGGCTTCTCTATCCAGCTGTCAGTAAGTTTTCACTATATTATGCTCCCAAACCCTACTGCCGCGGCACACAATATTACTGTCAGGAAAAAGAACATTAATGGCCCGTCCACACAGCGGCGTGCGTTGAAGCTTGGCGGTGGGCGTGTGTGAAGCTTGGGGATTTCTCGCGAGCAACGCGACCAACAACCAATCTCATGAATCTCCCGCCCCCGACATACAAAGCAAAAAAGCCCGAAGTAAACTGGATATAAACTCCCCAAACAGGCGAAAACCTACCACTGTCTCTGCCACCTCCCTCCATGCCTGGCTCCTCCGGTTTGTATCCCGGTAGGTAAATAGGGACTGGTCATAAAGCACCGGGTGATTCCCTACCGCTATAATTAATTTCTCCTCCATTTTTTGGAATATGAGGAAATGACCTGCGGTATGTCTCTCCCAGCATACACGCGGTTTGATTGGCTAGCGCTTGAACTGTCAGATTTGCATAAACGGGATTTGATTGGCTGACGCTTCCACCGAAGCTTCAAAAGTTGAACATTGTTCAACTTTTGCAGCGAGCAACGCTTCCAAAGCTACGCTTCCCACAATGCAGTTCGGCGAAGCTTGACGTCACCCCATTCAAAGTGAATGGGCAGAAGCGTTGAAGCACGCCGCTGTGTGGACGGGCCGTAACTTCTCCAACAAGCCAATGTAAAGACTTAGGAATGAAAAACATTCAAAATAACAATTGTAAGTGTTTTCCATGGCTCCTGGAGTTATTTAGACTCCCTAAAGGCTGAAATCGGCCGTTTTCGTTAGTCGGACGACGAAGCGTGCCCTGTCGCCCAAACTCAATTTGGTGTGTCCCGCACCGTCGGCCGTGACACGCCTTATTTGGCCTTTCATGGCCGTGGCTGTTCAGCTAGCGAATCAGTGCATGAGAAGCGAAACGGTTGCTTGAGAATGTCTTCCACAAGCAACACTCCAATGGCTGATAGCTCCAGTACCGCACGAAACATGTTTTCGATGGACGAGAGTGAAAATGGAACGCACACGCTATTTGTTGTTTGTTTAGATCACGCAGTCTGTTCTTCTTCTCTGTCTTCCGGTTGTTGCCTCTTTTGAATGACGAATACACACTACCGCCGCCTGCTGGTTAGGATAGTTATTGCCACTCACGCATGCGCAGTTCGTACGTGCTCGGCTGAAGTCTTTGCGGTGTGTTCCAGTGCGACACATGGCCAAGACGCAGGAGAACACGCAACAGTCGGCGTCGGCGAGTTCTCTGGTGACTGCTTGGTGTGTCAGGGCCTTAACATGGTTAAAACTACACACACTATATGACATCTTTAAAGATCTTTGAATCATGTATGAGTTTGTGTTTTCTGGCAATTGTTTCTCGCTTGTAACTTTCGTTATGATAAAGTTGTCAACGTATCACCATTAATCAAACATTCATGTACTCATTTGAACTCTGTTCACTTCAAACTCATCTGCGGTGAAGTCTAACATGACCCTGCCAAGTTCAAATAACATGACACCTGTAAACTGTAGAAAAATGAGTCTTCACTTTTTAAGTTCCCCGTCACTCAAATGTAAATACCCTCCCTGAACTCTGATGTTACTGTCAGGAATTTAGAAAACTTACACTTTTTTCAAAATAGTGTAAACACTTTAAACACCTTGGGCCTGGCTTATCTCTTGTATATACGGTATGTCACCGTGGTATAGCCCAATGTTATGACCTTTCTCTATCACCAAATAATTCATGTTGGCTTATATAACTTACACATCTCTGCTGAAAGTCTTTCATATCTATATTGCTTCAATGTCTCAACATGTACTTGGCCTTTCTTAAACTCAACCCACACTGACCATCTGTTAAAACTACTGAAAGCTAATAAACTTGTCCCCAAAACCTCGTAAAAATACTTCACTGCAGATGTGCAGATGAGGCTGCACTTTATTGTGGGGTTTAAACTGTCTTACATAATGCACTTTGCTGCCTGCTTTGATGCTTAAGAGTGTTTTTCTTTTCATCTATCAGATGGTTAAAGGAAGTCCTGTAGATCAGTGATTCTCAACTGGTGGGCTGCGACCCACTTTTGGGTCGTGGACCCGTTTCGAGTGGGTCGCAGATGTGTGAGTGAAGAAAAGAAAATGTAAAAAAATTAATTAATTTCCTTTTTTTGAAAAAAGTCAAACTTTTATTTTGAAGGCCCGATTTTCTAACGCTGTGCATGCAGTAGGCGTTGGACTGGAAGTACCGGAGACCATAAACGGTTTTGAAAACTTCTGTCACGTAGTGATCATCCTCTCAATAAAACGTCTTTGCTGATGTTTTTTCGAGTCTTCTGGCCAATCAGAATCAAGATTGTTGCCGGACGTCCCCACGGAGAATAACTTTGAGGTAGAACTATTCTTTATACATCCATGGGTACAACTTCAGATAAAAATGAACACATAATGAAATACGACCCCCGGTTTGATGATTGACAGGTCACAGAACAATGGGAGCTATCTACCCTTACCCACAATTTAAAGTTATTCACACAGACTATCTCCTCTTTACTCTTCTCTCTGTTAGGAGCAGCAAGTTCAGCTGTCAGAACAAAGTGAAAAACAAACAATGGCATCAAATATTATTAAGAGATCGGGTAGTAATAGATTTATTTATTTTCTTCTCAGAGTGTACCAGAATGCGTAGTTTATATGTTAGTATTTCTAAAAATCTCCTGGGGGAGAATCCCCCCAGACCCCCTTCTGGGGTTGGGTTTTCAACATGTGTGCCTTTTTATGTTATACAGTTCAGCTTTGATTCCATCATCTCATTAAACCTTTTTTAAAAGCATACTTTAGTTCTGTGAAGGGATATAAGGGATATATGCACTGTACTTCACTTTAATTAATATTGTATGCTGAAAAGCGTATATATTACAGCACGATTTTTTGTTGAATAGATTTGAGTGGTTCAAAATGTCGGGTCGCGATTTATTAACAAAGGAAAAAGTGGGTCCCGAGGCCTGACCAGTTGAGAACCACTGCTGTAGATTACATATCAGCCTTTACATTAGCGTAGAATTATATCTCTTGGATTTACTTGTTTGTTAACTAAAATACAGTCCGCTGTCTCGGTTCTTAAGATAACCAGCTAAAATTAGAATCAGCTCTAATGATCAAGTAAGTGTGTACACACATGGGTTTTGTTATATTTTACATTTGGGGAGCAAACTTATAAAGATACAAGGTTAGCGGAAATAAATGTTAAACTTCCACTACTTCCCAAATAATAAATTCAACAGAGCTTAGCCTTTTCAAAATATGAATAGCCGCCACATTACACTTAAATGTGCGAATGCCCCGTCTGATCTGTCCAATCAGTTTGCTAATGCTAATGGTAGGTGAGCTGTCTTGCTAAGCTAACTAATGTTTACTTGTAAATCAGTTCTGCATTTCTGCAACAGTACAATACTACTTTTAGTTAATTTAAATAAGCCCTTTTAAGAGTTTTGGGGTTGTCCTTGTCCTGTGGTGTGTTATAGGCTTTGTGAATAGATAGTCTGCAAAGGCTAAAATCCCTGTGTTTCCTCCAGAGGGAATTTCTCTCCCACACCCCCCCCCCTGCTGAAACACCTCAATTGGACACCTTTTTTTACTTCCGTAATAGAGCGACATCACTATGTCACACTTGCGCTTCTATTTCCTTGCGGTCAAACATATTGTATGTGATAAGAGGCGGTACATTTCTAAGCGGTTGACCAATCACAACAGACCAGAGTAGACTGGGCTCTGGTTTCAGACAGAGGGTGAAAAGAGGTGTACAGGCAGTATGAGAAAAATAAAGAGCTTTTTGAACATTAAAGCATGTAAACATGTCCCAGTACAGGCACAAAATGCAAATGAGCAGAATATGTCCTCTTTAAAGTATGTTTAGAGTCAGTCGGCCAATCAGGTTCCTTTAACATTTGCTACCTTTTCCTATTAACTTTTTAAGTCCATGATCATAGTTGAGCTCATTGGCTTGTTTTTTTTCCTTCGGCGGTCTCCTGTGTGTATTCACGGATTATGACTGAAAGCCAAAGCATGCTGTGGCTTTTTTTACAACATGTGTACACATCCAACACATTTGACAACCCTTTATTGTTCCTATGAAAATAATATGAGTGAAACATTGAATGGATTATATAATACTTTTTTTGACAGCAAGATAACCAATTTTTTTTTGACAATGTAAAGTAAGCTAAGCCAACCTAGCTAGTTTGCATTTCTGAAGCGGTATTTGCAGCTGTAAACAATTTTGAGTTTAGTTAGATTTACACCTAAAATATGCTGCTTTTTCGATCAGAGAGCGATCAGGTACAGATACAGTCTTTGAGTTATTGGTTGCTTTTGGCATGTAAAAAGTATTAGAACAGATATAAATAAACATTTAAAAACCATTACCTTTTAATTGTTTTTAATTACTCAATATGAATGTTAGGCTGCGTGCTATAAAATGTGAGTACTTAAAACGCCCTCTCTTTTCACTCAAATCATTTGAGATATTCTCCATATACAGTCTAGGTATTCTCTCTGATTGAACTACTCTTCTGTTGGCAGGTAATGGCCTCACCATTAATCTCTTGCTTAATGAACATCTGTAGAGCATGCTGGCACTCGCCACAGATCAGGCTCTCCTCCGGAAAACACACACATCTTCACTACGGGTTTCTTCAGGCATTATGCGACGAGAGAGAAATATTAATCCTAACTTTCTTTAAATAATGTTAAGTGAATCCTGAATACCATAAGTGAAGACTCTCGAGATCGCGGACCTCCACCAATGCTGTTTTCATGAACATATACATTTTTGTCTATTTTCCCCGTGATTCGGATCTGCTCTAAAATGTTGTTCTTCCTTGCCCTATGCCGAAACTAGGCCAGTATTTGTTCCTACAAAAAGACAAACAACCAACCAAACCAACAACTCAAGTCACGCTTCAGTCTCTTTTTCTTTTTTAGAGTTTAAAAGCTACTATCCTAGATGAATAGGCGTTCACTCAACATTTGAGCAAACTCCAATATTGTTTGATATTTTAACCTTACTAAAACTACTGTTTTAAAAAAAAAATGGATTTTGATTAACCTTCAGAGTATTTGCTAATTTCAGCATATTTTAATGTTTGTTTCAGCATGTGTGCGTGTCTGTCTATACGTGTGCAGAGTGTGTGTGTTTGTATTAATAATCTATGCAGTGGAGCGTTTTGTAATACGTGTGATGCATTATTCATTGATAAGAGATGGGATGCTCTTTCATTAGTCAAACCAATAGGGATGCTGCTCTGGACACACCTGCTATTACACTGCTCAGCGATTCACACACTTTGTGTGTGTCTGTGTGTGGTTGTCATTGTGAGTACATGATTTATATAATTTTGTCTTTAACTATGCAATGTATAATATGAAATATAAATAAATATATGCGCTGTGTTTGCTACTGCGTATATGATGATGCAGCAGCCTACTTTCATTAGGGCTTCTATCTACATTAACTGTATATACTGGATAGAGAGAAGGCTGCAAGTCCATGTTTGATGTAATGTCTGGAAACAGGGATTTCAAATCCTAACACACACTGCTGAATGTAGTCTGTGAACATTGAGAGTAAATGCAATCTGAACTTCCATCCGGATGCAATCATAAAGAAATAGGTTATGAAACATTTCCAGGGTAACCATCTTATTTCAGGTGACAGAGATTCTTTGTGACGGTCTTTATGAACCACTTCTTCTCTTTTTCTGTTTCTCTCCTGTAGCATAACATGTCTTTTGTTTGGTCTGGCTGGAGATTAACTTGCTATTGGTTGCTGAGGTCCATAACACTTTATCCATCAGTGGACTGTTTGCCAAAGGCTTCTGCTCCCTGTGGGGTGGAGCAGAGGAAGAGAGTGTATGCATGTGTGTTTGCTCTCTCATGCACCTTTATACGCGCATTTTTGTGGGTCTGTTAGTGTCTCAGGGTGTCTGTGTGTGTCTTCATGGTTCATCCAGGGTGTATTTCAGACAGTCAGTGTGTGTGTGTGTGTGTGTGTGTGTCTTTCATAAATGCAGGATTACCCTGTCGCCCCTCACTGCACAAAGACAAACAGGCAAGAGTTCAGTCTAACTTAATGAAACACACACACACACACACACACACACACACACACACACACACACACACACACACACACACACACACACACACACACACACACACACACACACACACACCACTCTTGTGTCTCTACAGCTTCTGCTCTGACTTTGTTCGACCTTTTAATAAAAGATTGTGTATAAGTGTGCAATGTATGCATGTTGGCTCTCTACAGTGCAGTGCGTGTGCGTCATCCTGCACCTATACTGTATGTTAAGATTCAGCAGGCTGTGTTTATGTATTGTCCGCTGTTCTTAAAAGGGATGTACGTGTGCGTTGCATAAATGTCCCTCCTCATGTTTATTTAACAGCTGCTGAAACTTCACTGCAGTGTTCGTCTAACTCTCGCACTTTGATCTCTACATCGCTCAAACTGCTGAGCCATGGAAAAATAAGGACACACACGCTACTGAACATCAACACACTAGATTGGAGTAAGAAAACAAACACATACACCCTGCACAGCCACTTACTGTAGACATAGTTAAATTCCCAAACACACAGACAGCATGCCATGTAAGCATGGGAATGTGCATTACAGACAAGGATGTGCATGTAATACAGCTAACAAGAATTGGTGCACACATTCAGGGCATTAAAATACACGCATGCACACACACACACACACACACACACACACACACACACACACACACACACACACACACACACACACACACACACACCCACACACACACACACACACACACACACACACACACACACACACGAACGAACATGCACTAAACTCAACAAAGTCTTAGAAATAGCTGACTGATAAATCCAAACTTCTCCAAACTTAATATTTAACCTACTCAAACTACTAGTATTCAGAAAATAGAAAGCGTTTTCTTTATTTTATTTTAGTTGTGTATTTTGCTCTTTATATGCTTGGTGTTTATGGTATATGGTATAGAGTGGCCTTTCAACCCTTTCAAAACAGTGCTTGCTATTAACAGAGCAATTAGTGAAGCACTCTAACTGATCCTTTTCTATTGTAAGCACTCTCATCTGTTTTTAATCTAAATATCTGTTAACCATGATGGTGGCATTACAAAAGGACAGTAATTATCTGTGATTGTGTGTTTATCTATAGGTGCCTCAGCTGGATTACATTTCATTGACTTTCAGAAGGGGTGGTCTGAACTATCAGCCTTAAACCAGGAGCAAGGAAAGCACTCGTCGCTCTGACAACACTAATGTGTGCTTTTGTGTAGGTGTATATGTATGTGGTTAAAAAGACCAGATTGCTGAAGTGATGGATAGTTTGGGGTTTTAGTTCGACAGATCTCTGAGTAAATTGCTTTTACTGATTGAGGTCTTGATTGAATTGAAGTGGCACGTCACTCGGGATAAAGAAAGATGTGTGTGTGTCCGAGTGTGAGAGAAAGTGTGTTACTGCTATTGGAGAACTAGTTCTATAAAGGTGGTCTGATACAAACAGCTATTCAAATATGTGGATACAATTTGATTACAAGTGACATGAAATAGTTAAGAACTATCCTCCAGGAACCATACATATTTATGCTAAATGCATGGCAACTCTGTTTGGGAAACTTTGGTGAGATGGCTTTTTGCCTACAGAGTAACAAAACATCCTCACACATACTTTAGGAGGTGTCTCTACACAGAAACTCTGATATTGAGTGTTTATTTTTATCCTGTATGTCTTCCAGCACTCTGAGTCAGCGAGAACATATAAGTAATTTCTCTATGCCGCAGGGTTCAGCCTCTTTTATCATGTGGTATCTCGTGTCTTTACATGCATGCGTGATGTATTTATTCTTTCATGTCTGCACAAGCTTTTATTTGTGTTTGCAGTTGGTTTAACATTACTGTCTTGAGTGTGTCAGGTGAAACTCTACTGGATATGGAGATGAGCCGACCCTGGGGTTGTGACATGTAGAGGGTGCGATGTGCCCCTGCCAGCTGGCGTGGGAGGCCCTGTGTCATCAGCAATTTGGTGTGAGTTTCATCCATCATGGGATATAGTCAAGGTGCCCGTCATGCTTGGCAAACAGCGCTGCAAAAATACACTTTACAGTCCACAGGCACACTCACATACAGGGGTTGCTATATGGTTGTAATATTTCTGGCATGCACTAACTGGTATATTGCTTTATTTAGCTGTCTATGAGCGAGGATCTCATGGAGTTTTTCAATCCAAACACAGAAATAACAGTCAGCGTTTTTTCAAAATGACTTTTTAGGGGCTTTTCTCACAGATATTTTGTTATTTATTTGGTATGATGAAATGAGGTGGTTAACATTCAGCCACTCGGGTAGAAAACAGCAGCTGCATGATGTTTCTCAAGAACGTGATGCATGGAAATAGGACTTAATGTTCAATAAAAAAATCCTTCCAGAGAACATATGGTTGTGTTGGATGCCTTTTCGTATCGCAGATGGATGGTTGTATCTCATTTTTCCTGCATGATCCTCACTGCCTCCACCTGGCAGCATCACTCAGGGTGTCAGCTGTAATGGGAAAATTAAATATTGATACAGGACAGAATAATGCAGTATCCCCCTATTAGGAATTATAATGGAGAATTATCAATCTGCACAAGTTCTTTGTCATTTTCAATGTCCTGTTTGTCCCTTTTCAATCCTGGTGTCATCAACCTTCCTGTGTCTTTTATTTCCACAAAATAACATTCATTTATGATACTTATATAGAATTTTAAGCAGCTATTTATCTGAGTATTCCAGTTAAAATGTGTCTCCTATCCTTGAGTGTTTTTTATAAAAAAAGACGTATTGTAAAACCCACCAAAAAGTATATATTTTGGACAACAAGCTCTCTGAGGCATTTAAGATGATATTACAGACATCATTTTTTCTATTTCTGGCACATTCTTCTGGAGCACTGGCCCATGTTTGTGAGCCGTGGTCAGGCCCAGAGCGAATTCTGTCCAGCACTCTCTGTCCTGCGAGGGGAATTGTTTCTGTTTTATTAAAGTATCAGTCTCTGTTTGTTTGTTTCAAAAAGAGAAAGAATGAGACGCAAATAAAGCACATAAAAGGAGATAATAGCACCTGAGGCAGCCTCTCTTGCATCTTGTTTACAACATTCTGTGCAGATGGATTCCTGTTTCAGATGAAAAAAAAAGAGTAGAGTTTCAATCAGCTGTTCCAGGCAAAGTCTCTGTAGGGGTCTCTGTGTCAGGGATTGTACTTGTATTCATCTGCCTTGTGTGCGCTTGCAGATTAAATGAAATGCCAAACTATTTATTATAATATGCTTGTTAAGCCTCATATAAAGAATTGTAACATTGTGCAGCTTAGCCTGTTTCTTAATCGAAGGTGTTGGATCCAACAGTCATATTTTCCATAATTAGTCTCGAAGCCATTTTTACATAAATTCTTATATAAAAAAATATATTTATCTTTATGAATCTGCGGGAACTAGAGTTTCATATTGCCTGTTTAAATGGTAGTGGTTTGTAAAACACAATCTAGCCTCAGGCTTTATCAAGGCTGAACTTGTTTACTCCGTTTAGAGTACAAATATTTCCAGGAAGGTGTGACCAGTTTTCAGATTCTCCTATTTTTTAAAGTTTCAGTCAACATGCTTTAAAAGTCTCTTAAAATGTTACGACCTCATAACATTTGACTGTACAACTTTATTTCTGAATCAAAAACGTGACGATGATCAGCTTGGTTCTGAGGTTTTAAGGAAAGTTATGTTTCACAGGATTGATTCACAATAACAACCAGAAATAATAATATCATCAAAAAGTGTAATTCAGTTTATTATAGCTGTATTTACAGATTTACTGAGTTATAACAAGAAAAGAAAAGAAAACTTGACCTGATATTTGCCTCCATTAGCTGTGTTTCAACATCTGCTGATTGTGTTTATAGGCAAATGAACGGGCCAAGCTTCAATAATGACTTCCTATTGGTTCAGAACACCTGCTGCATGCACCTGTCTCTCACTCTTAACATCTGCTTTGACTCTACAAGCACATTATTTATTTCATCAAAAACAGATTTGCGTGACTCTTCTCTGTTCTCTTCTTTCCTTTGTATGCCGAAGTGGATGTTTTGTTATGTAAATATTATATGTTTCTAAACTCAATTTAAATAATATAAATGTACCAACTTTAGCCTCAAGACCCTGAATCATTTTCAAACAATAAGCATGCCAACTGTCAACTTTAGTGTCAACTAAAATGACCTCCATTTATCTGCTGCAAGTTAAAACATTCAAGATTTCTGTCAACACTGCAGACATTTACAAATTGCATTCCCAATTCTGCTTTTCCTCCGTAAACAAAATACTCTGCTGCCATGTTTTACCCTCAAGTCAGATGTTTCTTCCCCCTGCTGTTTGGGGAACACATGACCTTATTCTCCCATCTCTTTGCTCACGATTCTCACTCCATCCATCAGACCTTTCCTACCTCTGTCAGTTTAGTGAACTGTGAAGAGATTTACAGTTTACAAACACGAACACGGTTAGGCTACCGCACGTCCGTATCCACGTGCATCTGTCGGGGCCTGCCTGGTCTGCTTCTTCTGTTTAATACAGGACAAATGTAAAACAACATTAACATGTAATATGCCTCCATAATAACCTAAGTGTACATTTCCCAACTTTATTGGTCACCTAACAGCCAGTGACTTGATTTTTGTGTAAAGGACAGAATAGTTTAGCCAAGAAAATAAAGAGATACGATGTTTATTCTTTTAGCTCCCCTAGCAACAGCGTTGTAGCATGTAGCTAACATAGAACAATATTGTTGGTTACATAAGCTTGAGCTACCAAGCTGAGAAATTAATTTACCAAATTGTCGTTTGCAAACTACATTTGTAAAGCAATTTACTTGACACTTATACTGTACACTTGTAAGTGTCAAGTACGTGACTTCATCAGTAAAGTTATGGTAAAAATCATCATAGAAGTATACTGTAACTAATTCAGTCCAAATAAGGTATATTCAGACTTGGGGAGCATCCACCAGAATTCTGTTGGAAATCAAAAAAAAGTTGTTGATGCAACATTATTTCTAGCAGCGGACACGGATAATTTATCTTGTTTTAGAGAGCATATGAATCAGTGGCGTTACTATCGACGGTGCACATGCAGCCGGCAAGGGGCCCATGCAAAAAAAAGAAAAAAAAAGAAATGGCAAAATAATATATTTTTTTGGGGCCCCTATAGGCGCGTTCACACCAAGTACTTTTCCCACAATAGTTCATGAGAACTCAGTTCATCAGAACTCTTTTAGTTCGATGAACTAAAGCAGATCGCGTTCACACCGAAATGAGTTCCTGGGGGTGGATTAGGCAAATGAAGCCGCTGAAGTCACTTCTTCTTCTTCTGCTTTTGGTTTACTGGCAGGCCGCAAACAACTTCACGGCGAGTACAGTAGGTGGCGGTATGCACCTTAAAGTTGCAATCCGCCAAAAAACTGAGAGAAGAAGAAGAAAAACCACGTATACTGCCACGCCCACCTGCTGTATATGAGGCGTCTGTTTACCTTCCGACCTCAGACATGAGCTTCGTCTGAGCTATTTAAGCAAACACAAATACAGATCGTCCACCAGTCAAATGCAATAGCAATGCTGATTCGGAAGCGAAGGCGGTTAAGAAGGATTGACAAAAGGATTGGATGACTACATGCACGCGCTATGGATTGCGTAACCTGTGTGAAATTAATAAACTGTGCCAGGTGTGTCGTATGCACAGTAAATAGGCTCAGCAGTTAACACACCTTTATTATATATCCTCCTGAGAGCAACTGCATCCCTCTGCCATGAACCCTACGTGTTAGTTTTGGCCCATAGTGGCCTCCATTTTGTGTTGTGTAAAATGGGGGAAATAAAAAGTTAGCAAATCCCCATGTCCTCCTCAGAGGACATTCATAAAAACATTTAGTTTTAGGTCAAATAATTATTACACTGCTCTGAAACTCACTACACTAACTCCTAAGATGTTCCCTTACTATAATTAATTAAAAATATTGAACTCACAACACTGGTAATTACAAACTTAACCATTTCTCTTTCTATAAATAGTGCTTGTGTTGATGGACGCCATTTTGAAATACAATGAAATTATCTTTTTCAAAGCCAAATATTTGGGGTGGGACACAATAAATGAAGCTTCGCCAGTTTATAACCGATGAAACATGATGGTATCAGAATAATCACTTACATGTGATGTATAGGATGCTACACAGGTCACTGTAAAGATAAAGTGTCAGAGGAGAAATAAGCAAGATACAGGATCTGTTTAATCGCCATGTAGGTTCTCTTTTATTGCACACTCAAGACAATATCAATAACGGCATCACGCTATCCCAGGTGTGTTGTATGCATGTAAATACAAGTTAAAAGTTTTAATGTAAATAGAAGTTAACATTTTCAATATAAAAGAAAGTGTCAGTAGTATCAAAACAATATATATATATATATATATATAATAACAATAATAGGTAGGCTCAGCAGCAGACACACCTTAGTGCAAAGTGAAGTAGTGAAGTGTCAGTATTAATAACAGTGGCATATATATAATCTAGGGCTGTCAGTCGATTAAAATATTTAATCGCGATTAATCCAACCCAGTCTCACGGCATTTCGTGTTATAGTCACGAAATTAATTTAATCTATTGATTCGTGTTCACCAACACAATTTTCGCATTTTTTTCGTGTCACACAGAACGATTTTAAATGCAATGTATTTCTATTGGTAGTATGTTTCGTGCCTGCAACACGTCTTTTTGTCCGGTCGCGTCTTGGAAGACCAGAAGCTGTGGGGTTCATAAAAACATGTTCTTACTCAATATCTTACCCTAAGCCTAACCCTATCCCTTTTATTTTAAATTGTATAATGTGGGAGTTTTTTTTGCCGTCCACGAGGAAAAGAAATGGCTCAGAGCCTCAGAATACTGACATCTGTATTTTTTGTCATCTTTTTTTCCTTCTAATTTGTTATTATTTGGTGCAGGCACGAAACATACTACCTATAGAAATACATTGCCTCTAAAATTGTTCTGTGTCAGAATATTGAAATCTGTATTTTTTTTAATCTGTTTTTCCTTCTAATTTGTTATTATTTACATTGCTTTTAAAATCGTTCTGTGTGACACGAAAAAAATGGCGAAATCGTGTTGGTGAACACGAATCAATAGATTAATTTCGTGACTATAACACGAAATGCCGTGAGACTGTGTTGATTAATCGCATGATTGTCCATAGTTAATCGCGATTAATCGCAAATTAATCGCACATTTTTTATCTGTTCTAAATGTACCTTAGAGGGATATTTTTCAAGTTTTTAATACTCTTATCAACATATGAGTGGACAAATATGCTTTATATGTTTGTTATCATTTGAACAATGACAAATATTGTCATGAATATTAAACACAACAACCTCTGAACATTACAAATATTCGCCTCAATTCAACCTGGAACCTCTCCCATACAATAATACTGTGTGTGTGTGTGTGTGTGTGTGTGTGTGTGTGTGTGTGTGTGTGTGTGTGTGTGTGTGTGTGTGTGTGTGTGTGTGTGTGTGTGTGTGTGTGTGTGTGTGTGTGTGTGTGTGTGTGTGTGTGTGTGTGTGTGGTGTGTGTGTGTGTGTGTGTGTGTGTGTGGTGTGTGTGTGTGTGTTGTGTGTGTGTGTGTGTGTGTGTGTGTGTGTGTGTGTGTGTGTGTGCATGTGGAGACACTGTGATGGATCGTTGGAGCTATGTGCAGCTCAAGGCATATATGCTCGAACGGGAGCTGCCTGGTCGCGGCAATCATGTTGCGCGCACTATCCGTGCTGAGTGTGCTGACTTTTCGTACAATGTCCCACTGTCTGGCTACCTGCATAAAGTCAAGTGCTCGGCGCAGTTGTCGGCGAAATGTCGCTCCTCTGTTTTCATTGAAACAGCTCCTTATATCCGTTAGCGCAGCTAGCTAGCACCAGATGCTAACAACAACAACAACACGTAAGGTGTGCCTCGCTCGCCCCACACATACAAACACCCTCCCGGTCCTCCCGATGGCCAGTCCGGGCCTGCCGGTGAGCGTGGAAGTGTGGTCTGCCACAAGCGGGCGGCAGGAGCGGGGCTGTCAGCATCAGCTTGTAGATGGTATTTTAAACTCGATGCGCTCTGAAACTACGGGGCGGCCGAGGACAAAAAATACACATGCGTTAATCGCGTTCATCTTTTTTTTGTAGGCAATTTGGGGTGAAGTGTCTTGCCCAGGGACACAACGACATGTGTGAATGCAGCAGCCGTTCGTCGTGCATGTCCTTGGCACGCAGGTCCTCATTCTCCTTGCTGACCATGGCACGGCGGTCCTCCATCGCCATGATGGTGTCAAGGAAGCTGTCATCCCGTGCCCGCTTTCCTAAGAGGAGAAATAATAATAATCAGTTTAATCGCCTAGTAGGTTGTCAACAGAGACAACATTGGACATGGCTGGCAGGCAGGGACAGTGTACAAAATGCAGGTGTAAAGTAGAAGATAAGATAGGATCAAATAATATCAAATAAAAAATAAATATCAAAGTGCCCTTATTTATTGTTTTGTGCTTAATGTATGCTTGAACTTTGTTTTATAGGGATTAGTGGACATCAGTTCGATGCGTATCCTTCTTTCAAGGCCAGAATAGTTACAGTGCAAGTGGATTGACATCTAACATAACATGGCTGAGTACAATTATAACAATCAATAAAGGAAAAATAAATAGAATTTCAATTACATTTCTACTTAAATGTAGGGTAGGTAAGTTTGAGAAACCGGCTCGAGAATGCTCTTAACATCCCGATAGCAATGAATATCTTAAGTGCTTTGACAAAAAATCCATAAAAAAATGTCATCTGTGGAAGCCGTAGTACTGTAAAAAGCACGACCAATCATTTTAGCCGGCCCGGCTAAAATAACTGGATGGCCTACCTGCCTGTCAGCCTTCCATCTGTGCACAAACTTATCTCGTGCCCTCATTGGTCATGTGCGCGTTCGTGTGTGTTGGAGGAGGGGCTCTATAAGGAAGCGGCAGATTTTCTCCGGTTGTGTATTTTCAAATTCTAGCGATCTCGAGCCGGTTTCTCAAACTTACCTACCTTTAAATGTGCAAAAATATTAGAACATCAGTCTTTGTGGCATGCAGGTAATCAACTGTTTAAGCTTTTACCATTAACATGTAGAATGAATGTTGCAAATGACACATGAAATTATAGCAACTACAATGTACGTTTACCTCTATTCATTCAGTGTAGCCAGAGAGGTAGCATTATGTCCAGCTAGCATGCTAATTGCTAACGTTATATCGTTTTATCCCGGAGGGGAAAGCTCACTAGTTTCCAATCCAGAGAGAAACACCTTGCCTGAAACACACGATTAGTGCCATGAGTTAGTGAAGCAAATTACAGAACATTGCACACTTATTCACAAGTCAAAACGTTTTCATAGCAGCTGAGAATAGCTAGCTAGCTAGATGTTGTTAGCCAGCTTGGAGTCAGCCTGCTAACAGTGTTAGCCAGCATGGCTAGCTCGATCTACTGAGCAAATAAAAGTACATCTGAGACCAGTATTGTGCAGATTAAAACAGTGCAGTGCATGTAGTTTATTTTACCTTCGTCGTCGTTCCGGCATGACTTTGCGCTGTGGACGGTTCCCAGGTGGAACAACGGAAACTGCCTTCAGTAGAAGCTTCTGGATCACGTCCTCCGAGTAAATCGCCAGAAGCGCCGACACATCCTCATCACTCCACCGCTCCGATGATTTATTTAGTGTTGCCATAATAACTGCTTTCACAAAAGTAATCTCTTCGTTGGTGAGTTTGTAATGCGAGCAAATACAATGGCGGCTCCCAAAACTATTTCAGAGTTTTACGGGGCGTGGTTTGCATTCCGCCCAGCCAATCAGACATATGAACCTTTTTCTCCCACGAAAGTCCCTGCTCTCTAGCAAGGAAACAGGTTTAATCCTCTTCTAGTTCGCTGTGCCGTTGTCAGGCTGTGGTGGTCTGAGGCCAGGGCAGGCTGTTGTTGATAGCCTATACATGTGGCGCATCAGCGTGCGCTTATGTTTGGGGCGATGGGGGGCCCAAAACAATATTTGCACCGGGGCCAATCACAACCTTGTTACGCCACTGATATGAATCATGTCAAAACTTGATGTGCAAACATTAACACAGATGAGATTAATACCTGTTTAATCATGACACATGTAAACTGTTTATGTGATTATACACTTCTCATTCCAAATTTACGTCAGCTATAACAGATAACATCTGGTGATCAAAATGTATTTAAATATATGTTAGAGTTATTTTCCTGCTTGAAAAAATACCATTGCTACTGTAGTTATGATTTACGACATTCCAGGTGTGTGCAAACCGAACATTGCCTGACGTAATGTGTAACAGTAGGATTTATAGGCTTAGAGGGAAAATAGAGATGAAGAAAAATGATGCTTCACTAGACAAAAAGAAGAACCTCTCCCTCTCTGTAAAGCGCTTTGCTGTGATAATTCCTTCACAAAAACGTAATGACACACATGTCAAGTCATTTATCCATTCACAGCTCCAACAGAAGTGACAGGTATTACTCAGAAGTGCACTACAGCTCTGTGAGGTCCTAATGGAAGTTCTTTCTGAGAACCTGTGGGGCACACAGCTTAATAACACAGCTGTGTGACTGTTTCTCTGCGTGTGTGCTGATCGCTGCATGCATTTTTGTGAGTTACCTAATACAAGTATCTCATTTGGCTGCCTGTTTGTGTGTGTCTGGTGTGCACAAATGAAGTCATGATTGGATTGGTTGGGAAAATCCAATCATTATCAGTTGAAACTCTTTTTTTAAATCTGTGGATTATTCACTTTTCTTATATTCTCACAAGCAAGTACCAGCAACTTCATGGGTCTTCTGATTTGTGGATTAAAGTAATCATCCTCAAAGGGAAGAAGGACCTTTTGAGAGGGCCTGCCTGAACATGCGGACGTGGAGGCGAGGAGGCCCCTTGGATGGATGGATGATGGAAGAAGAAGGGAGGTGAAGTGATGGACATAAAAACAGTGTTGGGTAAGAGGCCTGTGACGAGATTGAATGAAAGAGGTGGCAGCTATTTCCACGTGAGGACGGCTTAACTGAGGGGTTAAGTGAAAAGTCTTCACTCTTCATTTTCTCCATTCGCCTCTCAGCTTATTATCTGAAAGGCTTCAGATTTATATGACAGCTCTTCTGTCAGTCCTCCCACATCTTATGCTCTTTGATGTCCATTCCCTCTTAGTGTAATTTGGCTGATGTTGCTCTTGTACCCCTCTTGCTTTCCTTTCTACCTTTACCGCCTCCTTCCCACACTCACCCCCATCAAATCACCCCCTCTTTACTCCACATGACCTTTGTTTTAAGATGATAAGCTTTAAGCCCTGAGTACGATAGCTGTGAACCACAATGTCACCCCATATAGGTTAACACAGCCAGAATGCAAAACAAGCTTTTCCATTTCTTGCTCTTCAATTTTTGTATTTAACTTATATAAAAATCACTGTAAATGATGACCAAATTATAAAAACAAGAATAAGAGACTCAGTTTAGGGTCCCCTTCATTCATCCAACAGTGCCCCTGAGTGAGGCTGTGGTATGCAGATAATGTGCTTAAGTGCATCAGCGGTGTATCTTTTCAGATCACAGAGTGCTGGAGAGCTGGTACAGGCGATAAGTATCAGCTTTAGGAAATGCAGGCTATCCTCCAACCCTCATCCACATAAAACACAAGCACCCTTAGTCAAGGCTGAAATTGATACACTGTTCTGTTCTGTTCATGCCATAGACCCCACTGCCAAGTTTGCCTGTGTGTATGCGTGTGTGTGTATGTGTGCATTTGTTTGAGAACAAAGCTCTATTTCCCCAAAAAAACGAGTGCAATTGTGGACTAAGCTACAACTGTTTGGTTCACTCTCTCATCAGGTAATACCATGGGCGGTTCTGGGGGTAGGGGGCAACAGGGTCTAGTGCCCCTGTAACACGGAGCCTGTAGCCCCCCTTCAAAACATGAATCTGTGAACATTCATTTAATGACGTTTTACCTAAGTTACCAACACAAATGCTTTAATGGAAACAAATACCAATCAGGTTTTTTCTCCTTTATACTAAACAAAAATGTAAATCTTGAATCTTTGTGTCTTTTTACCGCCATCAAATGGGCCCCCCTCATAAATAACTACCTCCAGCATGGCCCCCTGCAGAAAATTGGTCTAGAACCTCCACTGGGAAATACAGAATCAAACCTTTAGACAGTCAAAGTTGGAGACTAGCTGGTGAACACAAATAGACATGTATTTCCTTCAGGAGTGGGTGGAGACCAAAAAAGGAGCTACAAAGAGTAACTGAAGTAACATTTGCCTCGTGAAAATAAAACATGACTCTCAAGGAATGTTCTGCTGGATGTTTAAACCATTAAACAAGCAAATATTTGCCAATAAGTTTGCAACTTAATAAAGGTGATACTGTCATTGTTGTGTTCACAGCTTGTCTCAGCTGCCCCTAGTTATTGCAGGTTTAACTGTTGGTGAGAGTGGATATAAACTGCTGTTGTGTCTGGTATACCACGCTGTGTAAGGCCTGCCATAGGGGAACAGTTAGAACAGGAAGTGTCCAGGGTATGAGGGGTCTGCAGTAGTTTTTTAATACCAAACTATCCATTACAGGTTCTTTTGTGCTAGACAGTGATTGATGTGTTGTGGACAGACTCAGTAGCTGCTATGTAAAGCTAGATAGGCACCTTTCATAGCAGGTCAACCTCCCACAGCTGATACAAGAAGTAGATCCATTAAAGGAGTTGTATGATAGAGCTTGTGTTGCAATCTTACTACAAGGGAGTTTGTAGTTTTCATATACCTTAAGGTTTCCACATATACAGATACAACAAACTACATTAAAACTTCACAGCCTTCCATTTGAAGTTTGATTTTAGCACGATTTGCATTAATCATTTTTATTCTGTTGTTTCCAGTCGTGTATTTTGATCACAGATTCACAGAAGGACAATCATACAGACATAACAGATCAGTGTATGCTTGAACATTTACTCACAGGGAAGGATGGGTAGGCGCATACATAAACACACACAGACACACACACAGATGCACCCACACACAGCCTGCAGGCTCGCCCACATGCTAATCACAGCTGACTGTAACAGAAGTGGAATGCATGCTGGACTGTAATCAGGATGTTGTCCACATACTGATTACAACACTGCAGCTCCCACCACAGCAAAAAAACGTTGCACCGAGCACTTCTGCTACTTTTTTTTCATTACTTGTGCACTTTCCATCCAGGAATTATTTAGACATTCAATTTATATTTTGCTTGCAATGCATTTGAAATAGGTTTAGTGTTTTTGTTTTTCCGCTCTTCCTTCAGTTTCTGGCTGAATTTCCTTTCCTTAAAGAGCAGCTCCACTTTATTTAACCTCTCATCGTGATGGATGGAGGGGTGTGTTGTTTGGTCATGTTTTCTACACGCACATACACACACACACCGGGGTCTCTCTGTTGTGATGAAGCCCTGTGTTCACAGCATTGTTGACAGATGCACTAGGCCTGATTAAAGACATGGTTCTCTCTCTGCCGTGTGTGTCCTTTTCTGTTTGCGACCATGTGAAAGCTGTATCTTGATGTGTGTGTGTGTGTGTTTGTGTGTGTCCACCCACTGAACTCAGATGTCAGCGTGTCCCAGGTTGCTGGATATCTGCCTGTTTGTGTTACTGTATATAGTAATTTTCTATAGTTTCCACTGAGTGACAGATTCTCTTTGTTGCGAGGTCGAGCACCTGCCAAGTCAGGAAAAGAGATTTTCCGCCATCACTCAGCTCCACTTTATCTTCTCCATTTGTAGCATATCGCACACCTTGTTTGTGTTGCGGTTGGTTTCATGTGTGGGCACTTTGCATTTGTGTAGTTTGTGGATGGAAGGCGTGTATCCGAGTTAGCTTATCTGGTTTAATTTGCTTCATAAAACTTAAAAATATACAATAATATGAATCTTTTCACAAACAAATATTTGACATTTAGCAGACGCTGTGCGACTGTGATCTTCTCTTCAAATGCTCATGTGTGTGTCAGCTGAGGACAGGTATTTCCTAAAGCAGTGAGCCAGGAGGGTAAAATCACAGGAAGGATGTCAAATATGTTGGCTGAACAGATGAAAATAAAATAACAGGGATAGACAAAAAAGGATTTAAAAAGAGCATTTATTTGGGTTATTACATTCATATCTGAGGCAAGATGCGGTCAGCGATTAGATAAGGTTGCAAATCTTGCACACAAATGCCTTTTGGAGCCAAATGTCTACTGCGGAAACCTATCACTTTTCTGTTATAAGACTCTCTCCCTGTATATGTGAAGAAGAGGGCATCATGAGAGATGAGAGAAACAGCAGGACAAGTGTTGGATAATGAGAGACATTGTGGTTGGGAAAAGTGGAATGTGATAGAAAGACAGAACAGCTGTTGCAGTGTTTTTACCTGTCATGAGGTGCTTTACTACACATTAACATCGAAAACCACCTGGAGACTGACGGTCACATTTAACCAGCCGAGGTGACTTTGTGTGTCATTTATGTGCATGTTGTTCCAGATGGAGAAGAACACATAGGATGTTAAATGTGTTTTTGTGTGTCTTCCTGTTGGTGTGGCAGGAGATTGATTTTGAATCTGAAGTCATTAGAGGATGAACAAGGCTTTAGCTGACAGACTGTGACCGGGCGAGCTCGCCTGCCACCGTTTGTCCTTGGGATCCAGAGACAATGAGACAAGAGATAAAGCACTTAGAAAACCCATTTCTTTCTTTCCCTCCCTCCCTCCCTCCCTCTCTCTTTTTCTTGCAGCACACACTGTGGTAGTTACCATTATATATATGTCAATTAACCTATTCTCTTTTGACGAAAATACAATTTGAAGAATATTTTTGAGAAGCATAAGCATTCTGGCCCCAGTTTGAACACACAAATCCAACGTTTTAAACCTATGCAGTCCCAGAAAAATTCTGACAGGGCCAAAGGGGCAGGTTAGTGTTTAAAATGTTGAAACTGCCTGCTTATTAGGGTTTTTTCATGAAAAAAAGCAAACAAAGCAAGCCTTGCCACCCATCATTTGGTGAATAATTGTGCTTATATTTACAGTATATATACTATATATAGCTTTACACTGTTAACATTACAAGTGTTGGCTGTCATTTGCAAGGCTACTTTTCCATCACATGGCCACAGGAGAGCCTTTGCCAGACTTTTACAATCATCGTTTATATCCGTTACGGTTACCAAAGAGTTCCTGCTGAAAAACTATTCGTTATTCTGAGGTATTTCTTTCATTTAACCTCTCTTTTTCATTGTACAACTTCTGCTGTGGCTGCTAACAATACTGTGGTAACTGTGGCAAACTAAACAAGGACACTAAGACCTAATTACTGGCGAAACAGCTTCCGAGTATTAAGGGTGCGAGTATGGAATAAAGGAATAATCCCACTAATTCAGCCAAGAGATAAGGGCGTCCGCTAAACAAAGAAGTCATAATAATAAGACAATTTCTCCGGGCAAAATCCCACTAAGCCCCCTAGAATCCGATTACGCTCCAGCATAAGAATTTGTGGAGGTTTCTCAGGAGCAAATTCACTTCCTCCACTTTTCCCTCCCCATGTCCTCTGGTTACCTCGTTACCCCCCTGGTGTACTCTTCTCTGATTGGATCAGCCCACTCTCTGGCTGGACGGTGACCTTGTTTGCCATTGGTCAGTTTGGGAGGAAAGGTATGAAACCACCAGCAGACATTCATTGGGGGGGGTAGATTCTCACACACACACACACACACACACACACACACACACACACACACACACACACACACACACACACACACACACACACACACACACACACACACACACACCAACTGTGATAAAGCTTTGCTGAAGAAGAAGCAGTTGACAATCTTGAACACAAGTCTGCCTTTTACACAACAAAAGAACACATTCTGTATGTTACAATGTACCTTATTTTATAAATATGTTCAAATCAAAGCATGTAATAAAACTAAATCCTACAAGCATTATTCTTATTAATGTATTTTGTCATGGATAGCTACTTATTTAACGTTTTACAAACTATTACTGACACATATTCTGTGGTCTTTCTAGGAGCTTATTGGAATTTAAACACTTGGTATTAGTTGAGACGTGACAGATTTTTAACAACAAATAATCCTTTTCTTTTCAGTTTGGCATGATCCTTCTCTCCTTTCACTTTTGACAGATGGGAAGGAGAAGCAGCCTGCAGAGGGAAGGAAGGACAGTGAAGGATAGAGTGGGGAAGAAGGGAGCAAAGGCATACGCAAGATAAATGCATCACATAAAACATTTAAAAGCTTACTGTTTTTGAAACCCCTGCAGAATAAAGTAAAAGCTTCCACACCATTGTTATAAATCCAATCCCTCAAAAGCAGTTTATTCAGTTTTATTAGACTGTATTTAATATATTATTGTTGACCATTTTACATTTGATTATCAGACTGGCTAACAAGTGTTTTCAGCAGTTTTGGGACAGTTGCTGTGTGTCAACGATGTGTTTGATCTGCCAGGTTACTCTGTGTTCTTATGTGTGTGTGTTTCCAGCTGTGTTTGCAGTACCAGGGAAGTGTTGGCAGTGATTTCTACCAGGTGGAGGCGGGCCAGCTTGTGGTTTGTGTGCTCTGAGGGTGAAGTCGCGTCATGCAGTTTGCCGTGCCTTATCGAACACACACACTCTCAATCACTAGTCATTTTCATCTGCCAACCAACCTTTTTTCTTATCCATCATACCTCAACCTATCATTTACCCCAATGTGAACCTTAATTGTATGTTTGCAGGTTTGGTATGCCTCCTAATTCTTAACATTACAATGTTTTGATGAGTGATAATTAGGGTTCATAATCCAGATTCAGGAGAACCAACAAACATCAACAAAACTAAAAGCACAAAGGTTAGAGCCTATAATTCAAGGAACAATCGTCCTATAGAAGAACAACATCGTCCGTCCGCCCGTCCGTCATGCCTCGACCCTGAACCTAACCAAAACGTGACCATACTGTTATACCATAATAATACAGATATTTTTCTTTAACAATAATTTATACATTTTTAGAATGTTTTTTCATTATTTCGACATACTATCACTTTTTTTGTGACATTTCTGACATATGAAATACCCAATTATTTTCTAAAATGTTCGACATACTATAATATATACATTTTTCAGATATTTTCAACAAACTATACTATGCCGTTATTTCTTAAATTGTTAACATTTAAAGGTGGGGTAGGTAAGTTTGAGAAACCGGCTCGAGATACACTTTTTGTTATATTCCATGGAATGCTCTTAACATCCCGATAGCAATGAATATCTTAAATGCTTTGACAAAAAATCCATAAAAAAATGTCATCTGTGGAAGCCGTAGTACTGTAAAAAGTACGACCAATCATTTTAGCCGGCCTGGCTAAAATAACTGGATGGCCTACCTGCCTGTCAGCCTTCCATCTGTGCACAAACTTATCTCGTGCCCTCATTGGTCATGTGCGCGTTCGTGTGTGTTGGAGGAGGGGCTCTGTAAGGAAGTGGCAGATTTTTTCCGGCTGTGTATTTTCAAATTCTAGCGCACTCGAGCTGGTTTCTCCAAAATTACCTACCCCACCTTTAAGAAAATGTAAGAAAAAAAATTGACATGCTACACTATGTTTTTCTTGGATATTTTCTTGATAAAATATAAATTATAATAAAAACTTGATAGTTTTTTACAGATATTTTTCAGCATACTATACAATGTAGTTTTTCAGAAATCTCGACTACTATACCATGTTTTTTTTTTTCACTGTTATCTTCGACATTTAGTTTTTGTTTTTTCGACCAAAATATACTATATCGTTTTTTCTTATATTTTACGTCTTACTATATTAATTGTTTTTTTTATCTGATATTTTCAACATACTATACTGTATTTTCATTCCCCCACCTATAATTTGATCCTTTCCATGAAGGAGGGACACTTGAAAAGAGAGTGATTGAACTATACAGGCCAAACAACAAGAACACTGTGAAATTCTGTGTTCAAGGTGGAGTTATATCGACGATAGATAGCTAATCCCAGACCCATTATGCATCTAATCCCTCCTCTCGGCATGGATCAGCTCCTGCACACACATTTCCTAACCTGCCTGTCAATCACAAGTTGTCAGTTGCCATGATGACGATGTCAACGGCTGTCAGTTGCCATGGCGGCCTTGCCCAGGTTAGTATGCCGCTGTCACGTCAGTTCCTGATGTTTGCTCAGTCATGGGGATCAGATTTAGTGTTTACAGACCCCTCAATGTCACCAAAAGACCATGACCTTTGACCTTGAAAACCCTAGATGTTTTAAGGGTATCTGTGTGTCTTCTGTCCATTTTTGTCCTCTTTTCTCTGTCTGCTTTGTTCTCAGGCAGGTTGGTACATTTAGATGTTTACTTGGGATTTTTTTCTGGTAATTATACACCAATTCTGACTCACAACATCTGAATTTGTCCTTTGTCAACATCCTGAAAGCTTGTGAGAGCTCATGAAAGAACATGGAACATTTTCATTGGCATGTCTTCACACCTAACTCAGAAGAAATGTGAGAAGTTTATGAACTTGGCAGCGAGTTTAAACCTTTTTTCTTCTCAACATGTATTTGTAGCTACAGGACCTGCTTGTGGTTAATGTAACACGTGTCAGCCTGTCAGTTTATTGACTGGGACTATTAATATTGTGTGAATACAGTGTACAGACAGTGTGTGTGTGTGTGTGTGTGTTAGTGTATGTGTGAGCTTACAGACAGGCCCTGACAACAGCAACAGAAAGAAACAAAGACCATTATTGAACTAAAAGCCTCTAGCATTGTTGCTGTAGTGCTCACTTCATATATTCCATGGATAACAAGTGTCTACAAATATACTGATGTTTTCAAGGCTCATGGTTAGCAGGTATAATGTGTATCACATTAACATATAGGCAAGCTAATAGGTTGCAAATTAACTTTGAATGCAAAGTGTAGGTGGGGCTGATGGAAATGTCATTGTCCAGTTACTTTACTTTAAACCTCAGATAATAACCTGCTATGCAATTAAAGGCGTTCTTTTCTGTAAAACCCTTGAGAGCAGAAGCTATATGAAGCAACGATTTCAGAGCCTGGGAAGATACAAATTGGGTTGGAATTACTTTAAAGGTCACCTATCATGCTATTTTTAGGGTATAGCATAGGTCTCAGATATATACAAATATATAAAAAACATGTCTATGAAGTGTTTTGCTCAAAATACCAAACAGATCACCCATTCTAGCCATGCCTCATACCCCTCTATTTCAACCATGTTACTAACGTGCTGATTCTGTGTATAAAGCTTTAAAAAAAAAGAAAAAATAGAAGGAAAAAAAAGAAGGGGCGGAGCTTATGCCTGCTCCTGCGGGAGATTCTACTGGCAGATTGTCAGCTAAACACTGCCGTGATTAAATGCCATATCATGTTCAAAACCACATCAAGGATTATTTCTGAAACAGTATGGAGCTCAAATGCTTGGTTCTGATGTCCTGTTCTGGATTTCCCTGGTCTGCCCTCCTGTGTCCTCTGAGTCTCCCTGGTTTGTTCTTGTTTTTGTTTGTTACATTTCCTTTTGTTCCACCTCGCCTGCTCCTGCCGTTTTTTGTTTTGTACCAGCTTTTAATTTAATAAGAGCTCGCCTTTTGTTTACATCCCCATACCTGCCTCCTTGTTGTACTGCTTTTGGGTCCGCACTCTGGCCAAACCCTGACATTATGAGGGTCTTTGGCCTGCTGTGTCTGTGTTTATAGAATAAACATGATATCAGGCCCTCGGGGTGTAGAGGCAGGCCTGTGCTCATCTCTTTCTTTACTGCCCTGCTCATCTCTCTGGCCCCTAACCCTTAGCCTTTGACCTTTAACCCCTCCTCATATTTACTGACTGTCAAACAACAGGTTAAACTCAGGGACTGCAGGTTAGTTAAGACAGTGGCATTTAATTTACGGCATATTGGTACAAAAACTATAATAACGTCCTGATTTGATCAATTCAGTACTGTACGGTTAGAAACTTTAGCTAACATTTAACTAGAACACTACACAAACATATCATTTATAGATTTGAGAAATTATCAGCATATCAATTCATAAAATCGGGATGTAATTTTGACCACTTTTATCAACATTGGGAGGACACCCTTCACATTTGACTCTCTGTTCCATAGTGCTTGTTCCACGTGAAGGGAGTTTCGACCGCGCTGCCTGAGGCAAGATTAGCTCACAGGTAACTTCACCCGGGTCCTTCCTCCTCATTCTCCCTCTCCTGTCAAACAGGCCTCTACCTGTCCAGGTGAGCCAATAGCCTCGTCACTCCTACACCTGCACCCTGAACTCCTTCTGGTACTTTGTTTTTTAAATCAATATACTGAAACTTCTAAAGTCTATCATATAATTTGAGAGCAAATACCAAAGCATTGTAAATGATGTTTGATCTTTAAAATGTGCCATTATTATCCTCTGCATATGCTTCTAATATTTGAAAATACTGCTTTATTAGATATATTATTTAAGGATATACTGCATATATAAAATGACAACATTAAGACACTTTTTTATGTTGTTTTACACCCAAACATAAAAATATCCATATTCAGGCAAAATTATGACATATTTTAAGCTACATTTTTTTAACAAAAACAGACCATCTTTGTTTGTTGGCAATCATCTTTGTGTCTAAATAGATTATATTCAAATACCTTGATGACAAATCCATAGCTGATAGTTTACAGTTGCAGACATCAAGTTAGAAGAATTCAGCTGTACGGTGCTTACACAAGTGAAATTGACTTTAATGATGATGAATGAATATTTTCCTGTCAAGCCTTTTAGTCATTTTATCCCCGGTGATTCTATGTTTACACAGTCTTTGCATCAATTACACTATATTACATTACGTTTCAAGACCAGAGGCAACTCAATTTGCTTTTGGAAATCTAAGGAGCAGCCTACTGTTTGATTTGCAACCTTTCTTTACGATTTTCCAAGCTGAGGTTTTCCTAATTTCATCAGTGATTGGCATGTGGCCTGAATACAGTGTAAAATGATCTGCTTTCCTTTAAGTCATGCTTTTGAAAGCAGTTTCAGTGTGGAGGTTTTCCCAGATCTTGTTTCTGGCTTTTTTGTTTCACAATAGTCGTAAATGTGACATACATGATTTGTTTGATGATTGGCGTCTAGCCTTAATAAAGTGTAAATGGATCCTCACTCTACCTAAACTTCCTGTACTGGTAAGTGTGTGTGACAAAAAGTGTCATTAATCTTTCTTTTTGGCTTTCTGGTTCTTTTCTTACCTGCTGTCTTTAACGCGTGCTCTATCTTTATACACAGGCATATCAGTGACGCACTGTAGGGGGTCCGTGGTAAGTAAAGCCCTTTCTGTCCTTTTCCTGAGGGAGGCTTTTAATGATATGATTGTTGGTAAGTCTAGCTATTAAGGATTGTAAAGTAGGAGAGGACAATGGCCCCTTCGACACTTCCTACCATCTTACCCTCTGGCCCTTTTGCTCAGACCACACCTATCTACAATTACAATTTTTCTCTCATCTACACACATGCACATTTTTTGACGCAATCTAGTATAGTTGCTCGCATAGAGAGTGGTTCTGAGATTGGAAATGACAACTGGATTTACTGGAGACAATCACTCAGGAATATTACTGCAGAACAGCGGGACATAGACGCTGAGAGTCCATAAATCTGCTCCTTCTAAGAATAGTCAACATTAAATTACATTACCGATGGGAGCTGTCAAGTGGAGGGCGGGGGGAGCCTCGCTGCGGGGAAGCTGTGGACCTCTATCGCCTGTCAGCGCAACTTACATGATGCAGTTTAAACACATTTAAATAAATAAAGGGCGGTGCCGGCCGTCAGCAAACCGAGCCGGTCGCCAACGGCCCGCTGTCGACCGGCTCGGTTTGCTGACGGCCGGACGTACTGTGATTCTCCAGAACACACAGTTGGCCAGTCCGCCCCTGTGTAGCATATTATTTTTCGATGACAGATGAACAGATCGCCACTGGGCTTTCAACTAAAGACACAGCCACGCAAAAACTGCGGCATGTACAGCTCCTTATGGGTACTGCAATTTGTGAAGTGCGCTACACTCCTGATCGTTTCACCATGGAGGAAAGCAGCAGAAAGTCGACTGGAGTTAAAGAGGGCGGGGTTATCCTTCTGCGCTGCGTTGCGTGCATGGCGTGCATGGCGTGCATGGCTTCCTTCTGCAGGGGGAGACGCGCTCTGCCGGCGATCTCGTTCAGGATCCGGAAATACAATTTAAATATTTTGCACACTTATTCCTAGTGTGCCACTGGTTACGGTCCCGCGTGCCAATGGTGGCGCGCGTGCCAGGGGTTGCCGACCCCTGGTCTACAGTGTGTAATTTGTTGATAAGTAATTGAAATACATTTCGTCAAAGTTCTCCATAAACCATAGTAGAATACATCTATTTTGACCTTGACAACCATACAAAGATGGGGACAATTATAGCCTGAGACATACAGCTTCAAAATGCATTAAAAGGTCAAAATATAATTTAAAAATACATTAAGAAAAACTATCCAAAATGTGTCTTTTTTTGTTCACTTTACAAAAAATCTAATGAGCGACATTTTCATTAAAAACTAAATCTATGACTATATAAAATATGATTTAAAAAACATCGTCTTTTGGGTTGCTGTAGTGGTATTTCCAATTTGAAAGCCCCCTCAAATCTTCTTGCCCACACAGATTTTAACATGTACTGTGAGCGCTCCACCCCTGTTATCAATCATGTTCAACCTTCTCCATCACTGTGGGATTTATCGTCCTGTCAGTGGTGAAAGGTTTATGGAGCCTCGTGGGTTCAGCCTAACTCATTCCATGGTGAAATAAGCTGGATGAGTATTGGAAAAGGGTCACAGAGAAACGAGAGGAGGGACACACTCCCTCACGTCTTTACACAGGCGCAGATATGCCTGTGCATTCACATAAACACACATTTACATGCAAACACGTCACAGCATGTTGGAAGCATGCAGGACTGGAATTGCAATAATATACTATTATGTACAAAAATCTATATTCTATAATATATTAGATATTTTGGGTTGTGATCAAATTAAATAATTCACAACATTCCATACTCAAACTTTATTTCTTGACCTTCTGTCTTCCCGCATCCAACTGTCTCCCACCCCCCCTCTCTCTTTGCATACAGGCTGTACATCATGAACTGTGCAGTGTTGTGCGTAGCCTCGGGGTATAATGCAGAGAAAAGAAGAAGTCATACAGTGAAAATTGAATTGGGGGTTAAAGGTGATTTTTTTTGGTGTGTTGCAGTGTGTGTGGCTAGTGATGTGTCTTCTCTTTGAGGTTTGTAATTTAAGAGAGAATCTATAAACCCCATGGTATAATGTATCTGCCTTGCTGTTTGACGCACTGTGGCCCAACTGTTAAGATTTTTGGGTTTTCATTTTTCCAACATGTAAAGGTTGAGCTTTTAGGAAAAATCCTCATACATTTAAATGTTTTTGTACAGCCTGCAACAACATCATGCAAGGATTTAACATGAATACAGGCAGTTAAAAGCCATACATAGCACAGGCGCACATACACATCTTTTTATCCCAAACCTCTTTCGTTTACTTCAAAGTATATACCAACCAGGTAATCACACCGATATTGTACTGTAGATATGATCAGGTAAAATCTAGCACAGCATCTTGTCCGACCAGCAGGATGCTGCACACAGCAAGTTGTCAGACAGAAATACAGGAGGGAAAACAGCTTGACATGAATCTTGATGTAAAGTGCTTCCTGACACTTGTTTACACTGGAGGGCCTGTCCAGTACATCCCCATTAAGCAGTGTGGAGTGTGTGTGGGGGGCGGGGGGTGTGTATGTGTGTGTGTGAGAGAGAGTGCTGACTCTGCTGGAAGAGTCTGACCTGTATTAAAACTATTATGAGTGATGCATTTTCAACAACTCTTCCTTCCACAGTGTGGTTTTTCGCTTGGGGTATCAGGCATTGCATCATTCCAAATTATGTTCAGATTTCCAAATTCTTCGCTAGTCTTTATTTGTTTATCTCTGTGACATGATGTTTGTGTGGCGACATAAAACCATGATGCATCTTAACATGCATGTCAATTTGACCACCCAACATTTTTTAAATATGCAACAGATTGGCAAAGCTGTAAGGACTGCCATGCTTTTTTGGTATTTTTTGTTATGATTCCGCTTCCAAACGAACTGATGAACGATACATTACATTGTGAATGATGTGACGTCATTGAGCAACAGAGGAACTGATAGTCAAGGGACATGTGACTAGAAGGAAACAGACACTAGGAACTGGTTCTCAACGGGAACTGATTCTGGATTCCCATGCCTCCTCCTAAGTGACCCAAAACTCTTAAATCTACTTTATAAGAGCATTTTTTATCACTTTCATACGCTGGCAACATTTAGGAGAGCTCTAGGGACTGTCTTAACCTGTAAGGTTGTCAGCAGATGGTGTTAATGCAAAGATGAGAAGGAGAGAGAGGATTGGGGAATGTGAAATCAAATTCACAAAAAGAACATGTCAGCACTATATCGCAAAGTAGATAATATAAAAAAACACTATGGAGCTGGTTTGTTATTTGTACTGTTTTTGCAACACATGAATGCCAGCAGGTGTAGCTTCACTAATTCAACATATTGTGAGTCGTTTGTGGTTCACTGCTCACACTTGCTCACACACACACAATGCAAAGTAAAAGTTTCCTTTCAAAAACATGAAGAAAGAAAAGGAAAAATGGCTGCTGTTTGTTTTGAAAGGAAACGAAGCAGAGCAGAACGGCCGGCTGAAAAGAAACCCAGAAAAGAGAGAGTGTAAAGGTGAAAGCAGCGACAGAGAGGATGAAAACAGTGTGTGATAAAGGGGAAGCAGGAGGTATGTGTTTAAGGGTGAGGGCAGGAACTCGGGGTCAGACCCCCTCTGAATGTCTCTACAACAGGAGCAGACCACACAGACTACAATAGATCCTGACAATTCACATTTTTTAAATGGCTTTCAATTTGAAAAATGGATGAGTTGGTTTGCTTTTTGGGCGTCTGCTATGTGATGTTTTCACTTCTGAGGCCGTCTGGGTGGAACGATAATTCAAAGACTTCTCCAGAACCATTTAGTCTACAGTACAGGGGACATAAGGTCACAACATCCTTCACCACTTCAGTCTAAATAAGAGCCCTCAGTGATAAATTAGTCCTCTCCTTATGCCTCTCTCACAGACTGAGAAATTGCTCCAGGGAAAACACTGAAAGTTATCTGGATGGAAGGGATTTAACAACATCGACATGTAGAAAAGCAATCAGTGTTGTGTGTTGAGCTCTGATGTATTTTTCCAAACATGCCTGATTCAAGATCGCCTACAACTTGTCCTTATCTTTGGGCCATTAGGTTGGATTTTCACATTAGTCTGAGGAGATTTGTACATTGATTTAAATAAAGTATTCACATTACTAATAATTACCCACTATGACCATCGTTCAACATGATCATGAAGAAGGATCTGAACCAAAATGTCACATTGTTACGAGACAAAGGGAACACATACATCACACTGGTCGCCTCAACTCAAACCTTGATTGGATGAATGGAGAAAGACAAAATGGCCGTAAGAGAAAGACACATCAATCACCTTATTATGGATGTTAACGATTCATTAGTAGATTCTTGCCTTTCTGCCGGCAACACTACATTTAGCGCTTTCTCTGCTGCAGACACAACAACCTGTGTGTGGTCAGGGGTCTGCATTTCTGCACCTGAACAGGTCATTTCTTTCAGACAATGATGGGCTGTCAACATTGAATAACATGTGCACGTGTGTGTGCTTTGTACACGACCGCTCATGCGTGTGTATGAGCAGGTTTTCCAACACTAGAGTGTTTCTGTTCAAGCTGGATAGCATGAAAAAACTGGGCGAATGAGTTACGGCTGCAAAACATTTAAGGACAAAAAGTTCCAAACTTTGTTTTATTAGTCTAAACTCTGTTAGGTAATTCAGTTTCAAAGCCAGAGTGAAAACAGAACCTTAAATAGATGCTTAAACTAAAAGATTAATAACATGGGTAGTCAAACATGTATTAGTCCCTGAAGTGTATTAATGTAATGTAATCATTAATGTATGTCTGCTCTACATGAAGCTGGAATATAGCAGTGGCTTTGGATGTGGAGAAGGTCGAGAGATGGAGAAATGTGTATCATTGACAGTTCAGCAGGTTACAGCCGGAATGATAGATAGAATTGAACGTAGAAATGAAATCAAAATGAGTTTTTCAAGGACGCTAATCTGCACAACTGGAGGAGAGACTGATGTGAGGGCTGAAGGAGTAAACGTGAGGTTAGAGGTGTAATGATGAAAGCAATGTGGGAGAAGAGAGGATAGAGAAGAAAGAAAATGGTCTGTGGGCTGTGAGGAAGTCACCCTCACGGCCAAAGATAGAGGCTAACAGATTAAAAGGTGAAGGATGATACACAAAGAACCCACACATCACACCCAAGTCTAGACGGATGATTATGTTCGTGAGATGGCTTGTTTATCTGGTTTGCCAAAGGTCGATGTTCAGTTGTCTGAATGCATGCATGGATGTATGCATGAATGGGGCTTAGCCAAGCTAGTTCAGGCAGTCAACTTGAGCACCAATGACATTAACACGTGACGCACCTCGTCCCTCTTACAACCAACCAACGCATTCTCCTAAACATGCCGCTCTATTTAAGCAGGTCTGATCTGCCTGCCTCTGCCTCGCTATTGCTGCTGCAACATGAAACACAGCAGCAGTAGCAATGTGAACGCTACTGTGCTGCTGCGTTTGTGC
The DNA here is from genome assembly GCF_902827165.1 of Trematomus bernacchii. Taxonomy (NCBI): domain Eukaryota; kingdom Metazoa; phylum Chordata; class Actinopteri; order Perciformes; family Nototheniidae; genus Trematomus; species Trematomus bernacchii. Next base: position 7,692,412 of record NW_022987727.1, on the reverse strand, counting down.
CCTGCTATTGCGTTCACATTGCTACTGCTGCTGTGTTTCATGTTGCTGCTGCTTGCCCGCCCCACCACCACCCCAGCTTCCATCCCAGCATCCACCTGTAGGCTCAGGGGGATAGTTATCTAATCATCACTCAATGTTCTTTGTAAATCTGTGGAGTGATGAGGCCCGAGCCTAGACGCCAAACTCAAACTATATGCTGCTTCTAATAAACATAAAGAAACACGTGAGTTGTCTGCCTGAAATGAATTTGTGTTGCATGAAATATTCACTCATCATATACTTGGGTCTGTCTGCATGCAAGTGTGATATCAGGTCTGTCTACAATCTTTCATATAAACACAACATTCAGCTTTGTAAGATTTTCTAATATCAAAGGTCTTTTTTTTTTTTGTTGAATCTAGAAAAAAACATTAGTTTTCAGTCCGATAAAGCCTGGGAACTGGATTTGTGCCAGCCAAATGTGTTAGTAATTAGTTTTTGATGCTGTGTGTCAAGTTCTTCTTACTTGGTGTTGATAGTCTTTTGTTGTTGTCTTGTGAATTCAGCCATATTTTCTTGAATTACATTCTGGCGACAATAATTTTTTTTTAAAATTATTAATCAGTCTAGTGGGTAACATAGGTCCAATTCCCCCAAAAGAAAATATGGTTTTATAGTTTTTTATTCTGCAGGAGTCCTTTAGTTTGGACTTGTCCATGTATTTTATGAGTTTATCCTGACTCAGCCAGTTAAGAGCTACTTTTAGCCTCAGGATGTTTTGTGAACACAGCCCCAGATTCAGATGACTCACTGCTGTCACATGGAGGCTGGTCAAACCGAAAGAGGAGACAGAAAGAAAGTTTGAGAGGTAAATGGAAGAAAGATAATTTGTGGAAAATCCCAGAATCAGGCCTGGGGAATTTTACTCATTGTTGATAATGGATGGAGCAGGCAGACATCTGGCTGTGGGAGGTTCACGGAGCAGGTTGACTGGTAAAACACTGAGATGCTGGGCAGGATTGTAAAGGGTGTGTGAAAATTAGGGAACATAGTGAGTGTTAAAAGTCATTGGTGCTGCCATATGGAGAGAGAAGGGAACAAATAAAAAGCAAGAGGAAATATAAGTGGCATGGTTAAGCGTTTAACCTCCTGAGGCCCAATCTGTACAAGTAAACCTGACAATAGTAAAGGTTCATGCTTTTAACTGATAGTAGACTGAACGCTCCAGATATTTTCATGACATGAATTTAGGGAATCAAACCTGACACCTTATTCCACAGTAAATCCAACCACTGGAGCCGGCCCTGAAACCAACAAGTGGAGCAGAGAAAATGAGTGTGAGGTCATGTCTGTATTTTTCTTCTCATTGTTTTCACAGTTAACCTGTGTGTTGCATTGAGTCAGATGCAGAAACATAAATACAAGAGAATGACACAGGGAAAGTGGACTAAAGGAGCAATATAAATGTAAAAGAAAGACAAACAGGCATGGGACACAGTAAGACAGGAGTTGTTAATACTGGCCAGTTTGGGAGTCTCAGGAAATATTTATTTAAGCTCTGCCTTTAGCCAAAGACTTGCACTAAGACAATAAGCACAGAGTCAAGTTTTTACACAACCTTGATGCGGTGGACAATCACGTCAAAACAAATGAATCAAATCTAACTGTAATTAGAGCAAATGAATTAACGTATGATGATGTCTGCTTCTAAACCGATTTGTATGGTTTATTAGCTGTAGAAGAGTAGTAGTAAACAACATTTGGATTTGTAGTGCGATTGATACGCCGACTATTGTGTTAACCGATGCCTGGCGGTCTCTTCATGTTCAGTATTTCTTTACTCTTGAGGAAAGAGGGAGAAAAAAACGGAAAAAGTAACCAAAAGGACGGAAGCAGAAAATAAATCAAGGAATCAGCCAGTGTGAAGTTTTTAGGGGGATCTGTTAGTGGAAATGCAACATTCATTACATCTATTTCAACCTAGGAATTGTTGTGTTTCTGTTACCTTTTGAATAGCCCTTTATATTTACATTGGTTGTTTTTTGCATCACCATGTTTCTACAGTAGCTCAAAACAGACAAACCAAACTCTGGCTCTGGCCTTTCACATTTTACGTTACCTGAAGGCCACTGGAGTACTCTCACACACTGTGAAAACTGCAGTAAAGCTGAAACTGCCTGAAGTTAGTTACGGTAAGAATGGACTCTGAAAACACGGCAAATTATGCTACTACTTTAATTATTAGCATATGTATCTAAAAAACAATATATCAACAATAACCTATAAAGGTGGGGTAGGTAATTTTGGAGAAACCAGCTCGAGTGCGCTAGAATTTGAAAATACACAACCGGTAAAAATCTGCCACTTCCTTATAGAGCCCCTCCTCCAACACACACGAACACACACATGACCAATGAGGGCACGAGATAAGTTTGTGCACAGATAGGCTGACAGGCAGGTAGGCCATCCAGTTATTTTAGCCGGGCCGGCTAAAATGATTGGTCGTACTTTTTACAGTACTACGGCTTCCACAGATGACATTTTTTTATGGATCTTTTGTCAAAGCACTTAAGATATTCATTGCTATCGGGATGTTAAGAGCATTCCATGGAATATAACAAAAAGTGTATCTCGAGCCGGTTTCTCAAACTTACCTACCCCACCTTTAATGTCTAAATCATTAAATGTTAACCAAATTGACAGTTGTAAATAATGGTGTTTTGAACTATTCTGAAGTTTTCTTGCAAAGCTTGGTGAAAAATGAAAAATAGGATGTTTGGTTGAAGCTGCTGACTGTGGACAAATTCTGGATTTCCAACTAAAAACCAGCGGAGCGTGTAACAGCACCGCACTGCAACAGATTAGGGTGAGGTACGGTCATCTCACAGTGTCAGGTATTCTACAAGGCCATCCCAACAAATCTGTACATTTGTCAGTGTCAGTGAGAGACACGCACAAGAGTAGGATTATTTTTACTGTAAGTGCAGATTTATAGCACATGTTACACTCTGTTAAGCCATACAATTCCTTTTTAGTGTTGCAGCTTTATCGAGATTTTATGAAATACTACACGTTAAGCTTTCTTGAGTATATTCTTTACATTTCTATAAAGACAATCACTTTTTTTTCCACACACACACACACAATAATTTCCTTTTATGTGTATCCTTCATTAGCGTGGCACTAGTGTCTGTAAGGCTATGCAGAAGAATGGCAACGTTTATTCAAATTGTTCTACTTTTCTGTTTAACAATGAGTAACCTTTACTCCATCAGCACATTGTGATAATAAAAGCAGGTTCCTAAGGTATCTTTTATAGTATTTTACGCATAACAACTGTGACTCACACATTTTTTTTAATGGAACTAAATGACTATAAACTATTACATTCATATTTAATCAAAACATTTACAAAACTAAAACTAGAGTTGCGGTTATTATGTTTTTCCCTGTGCTGGGTGTGATGGGGTGAAACCAGGGTGAGGCAGAGTGAGCAGTTTCCAGGAGAGGAGAGCCGCACGAGTCACACCACGGAAAATACTGCAAAAGAAAAAGAGGCTGAGCCGATGGGAAGGGACCAGGGAAAGATTTGATCGTAGCGAAGCAGGGAGGAAAAAGGTTGGAGAAAGGTTGCTGACGATGACATTTATCCAGAACAGGGCCAGCTAAACATAGCAGCAATATATACTCTATAACCCAGGTCAAATGGAAATATGTTAAGCTGATAGGAGGTTCAAGGGGGTGGGGGGGATATTTGAGGTACACATCTGCCGTAGTTCTCTATTTATAGAGCCCTGATTAGAACACTTCTAGACAAACAGGAAGAACTGCCACGGAAACTGAATATGTGACGTGGATCATAAATATATCAGCAATTAAACAACATCTTAAATTTCTCTTCACACAATACGTCTCCTTGCAGTATCAATACTAATTCGGCTGACTTTTATATTTGATCCAATTGGTAGATAGGTTATATTTACACCATAACGGTGCACAGCTGATATAAAAGGACTTGTAGTTTTTAAAGATATTACTGATTTTCTTTGAATATAAGAATGTAAATACTGAGTTGAGAGAATAGTCAGGGGTTTTGGGTGATGGGAGACACATCTATGGATTCAGAATTTCAATAGCTTACCATTAAATGACGGATATACCTTTCTGTCTGTGATGTTTTACAAATCAGATATTAGAAGTAAAACATGTGAAATAGTATAGCAATAACCTGTAAAATTATGTGAAAACATGAATAAAACTACACATCTTCAGATGTTATACATACATAAGTGTCCTACACTAATAATACAAAGTTATTATGGCTGTGTGTACCTTGTGTGCACCGCCTAGTGGTTAAAGCACGTTATTGAATTAGTTGTGTACATGATATGTCAATAAACCTTAGAAAATCTTGAAATCTTGAAAGGGATATGCAAAATAGCCATTATATACAGTCTTTAATGAACTATTAGTAGAGAATAACGAGTAATGAATATACTTTATAGGGATCTGCAGATAAATGTTTAGTCTTCTCAAGCACCAACTATCAAATATCTCTCCTGATTGTTGGCACTTGACAATCACCTTCCCTAAATTTTACTCAGGTGTAACTAAAGTCTGCTTTAAGGGTTGTTTATATTTCACATCATTAATCAGAATCTGCAAAGTAACTAAAATAAATGCAGTGGAGTAAAAATACCAGGTTAACCTCTGAATTGTAGTGGAGTAGAATTACAAAGTAACAATGAGCTGTCATGTGGATATATATGAATGCTGCGCATTATGTACACAAGCGATTTTCACCCATTTATTAATTATATGTTTTAAATTTGATAACACCAATTTGTTTCGTATCCCCTAAACCTCCAGGGCTGTACACAGTTCAATACTGCCAACTTCTAATTTTGGGAAAAACGAAAACGTCTTTTAAAACTACCATTCCCAGTAGAGACGTGCCATAGAACATGTTGCGAAACACAATAGCCAGCATGTGTAGTTCTGGGGGGGCGTTCAAGTCCAGTTTTGGATAGTCTGCCGTGGTTTCGTTCGATTTCAAAGAGCTGTTTGATGCTCGGCGTAACCTTGGCGCACTGCCACTCCAACATCCAATCCCAGAGCTTGAAGATTAATCACGGGGTTTGTCAACGGGACTGTAGTCCCAGACGATAGCTGGGGATTATGGGTAGTGTTAGTGTCTTCGGCCATCCTAAACTCCAAAATGTTTTTCGGATTTCATATCGCATTAACACCATATCCCAACGTGCATTGCGGCTAAAACATCCAATCACTGAGCTTAAACCATAGCTGAGGATCTTGGGTAATCAGTTCAGTGGCTGTGTATCGCAATGATGCTCGAAATGTCCCACATAGGCCTACGTCTGTTTCCGGTTATTTTTATTTTGAAATTCAGTTCCTGACGGACGCCAAAAAAGTCAGAGATTATGGAATTAAACAAATAAATAAAAACAAGGATGATTGTGTGTTATTGTTGAGTAAATAACAGTGTGTTATTTAGAAAAGAATAACAAATTAGAAGGAATTTTTTTTTTTTAAATACAGATTTCAGTATTCTGAGGCTCTGAGCCACATTTCTTTTCCTCACAGACGACAAAAAAAGTCAGACATTATACGATTTAAAATAAAAACAATAATCGTGGCTTGATATTGAGTAAGAAGGTGTTTTTATGAACCCCACAGCTTCCGGTCTTCCAAGACCCACCGGACAAAAAGACGTGTTGCAGGCACGAAACACACTACCAATAGAAATACATTGCTTTTAAAATCGTTCTGTATGACACGAAAAAAAGGGGAAAATCATGTTGGTGAACACGAATCAATAGATTAAATGTTGTGACTATAACACGAAATGCCGTGAGACTGGGTTGCTAAATCAGCCTGATTATATCGTATTCATGTTTTCTTAACATCATTTTGTAATACTTTTTCAGCCACACAGGATGAAAGCTTCAACCCTGGTAGGCCACGTAGTGCTATGGTCTTACCTAAACTAAAGCACTGAAGAGCCCTAGAGAATGTAATTAAATACAATATAATATTTTCACAAAATTCAATGTTTCATGCTGTACAGCACTGCGATAAGAATGAACATGGGTAAGTCAGAGGAGGTTTTTTCCAGAACTCATGCAGTGTAAACCAGCAGACCGATCCCCTCTGGAATAGATTAGAAATACAGATCAAAGAAAATAAAAAATAATCGGAGGAAAGAATGAAAGCAAGAGGGGGAAAGGCATATGATAAAAGAAAAGGATACATAAATTGTGAAAAAAGGGTAGGAGTTCGACAGAAAAAAGGAAACAAAACCAAAATGTAACCAGGATAAGGTGATGATCGAGAGGCTTATGTTAGGGTCCGTCATAGGAGGGAGGAGACATGGTGTGGGGAATGATCTGAAGGTCACAGTGAGGGTTTATTGTGATATGGGGTCACAGGGTTTTTCACCTGGTAGAATTAGTGAAGTGAAACAGATGGAGGGATTGAAGGGAAACTGCAGGAGCAGATGAAGGGACGGGACAGTGAGAGAAGCAGGAGTAAATGTTAAAAGGCAGTCAAAAGGAGCAGTCTAGAAGGAGGACCCACACATAGTGATCCAACAAATATTGTGTAAGTTAGAAAACAGAAAAGATGTGAGGGAAGGAAAAGTGCAATTAATTTGGGGTTGTCTGCGAGCCCCATAAATGGTCAATTATTGAAACCATGACATTTGGGCAACAGTCTGACATTAGGGGAGCTGAGGTGTTTAAAAATAAACTGGCACCCACCAAAGCTGAAAGACATTAATAGGCCTACTTTCAGAAAAACACCATATATTTTGTCTTGAAACCCCATAAGAATGTTAAATAACCCTGTAAAAAATGTACCACATCTTAAAGAATGACTTCATGATTAAACAACTTTTGAATCCTTAGTTGTGTCGTCACAGGCTTTTTAGCCCATGAAAGATTAGGCTAATCTCCAGTAAAGTTGTTGAGGCAAACTTGTCGTAACTTTGGTTTGCGTGATTATCTTGCTTCTCATGTTTCTCCCCGAGTGAATCTTTCTTAGTGATGACGGCATTCATTCAAGGGACCCAGTGAGGAATTGGAACTTGTATTGAAGTTAATCTTTAAATAAATCTTTTTTTGTGGATGCATTACTTGAACTGACGTCAGAATCATTACTTCCGAGTTTTACTTAATGACATTTCAGCTGTGCGGATACACTTGAAGAGTGAAATCCAGGCCTTAACTCCTCAAGAACTTCTCTCCATCAATTTCCTGCGCAAATCGACACTGCCGGTGGGCTATTATGCTACATTGATTTAAACACCATGTTGAGAGCGCAAAAAAAGCATAACTATGGCATTATTCTTAACTATGGGCTTAGCTTAAGGCTCATTAAAAGCAGTATGCCACCACACTGGCTCATACAAGAGGTGTTGGTGTTCTGACTGGATCTGGATCACATTTTCAGGCCTGTCATACTCCAAAAGGAAATTATTGTTATGGGTCCTTGTTAACCAGTTGCAAATCTGTCATCTGGAATTGCGTTTTAAGAATAAAAGCTGCTTTAACCTTTTATGTGGTGAGCCTAATGTGACACATCTGCTTGACAGGCTGCGGTAGGGGCAGAGTGACCTCAACCGAATTATAGAGATGAAGTGATGTAAATTGGAATATAAGACAGGCTTGAAATGAGTTGCAGCAAGAGCAAAAACAGAAAGACAGTTGATTTCTTTCAATGAATCATTGTTGCCTCCATTTGCAGAGGCCACGCGATGGAAATGGCAAAGTCTCATCGGTCAAGAATGAAGTGGGTGGCTGAGACAAAAACTGGTTCAGACCTGTATGACACGTATTGCATTGGAGATATTTATGGGCTATTGGCTCAATCTATCAACAAGTTAAGGTGAGAAGATGGCAGTTACAAGGTGTGTCTCTTCATGACACTGACAACAGTTGTTTTGAAGCCAATAATCTTCATGTTCACAAATACAGGCTGCGTTGTCCAAAACTACACATTAGAAATTACGACTTCCTCCTCTCCCGCTTAACTTGTGAGTGTTACTTTGTCATTTGTTACTCAGTCTGTGGTGTTAGTTTGTCATTATCGGCCCTATTGTGTATCACCAGATGACATCAGTGTCAGTAGAGCACATCTAGTTCAAGGAAGATGAGCTCATTGCTGCACATGGCATGACAGCAGCACGTTCTTTGTGTCATTGGTAAAGTTCATTATTATCTTTTTACTATCTGCACATCTTTTGACAGGGTTTGTTTGCGCCTGAGAGAGGAAGAGAGATAAGAATAAATGAGAGAAGTGTGAGTGTGATAGTCCTTGCTGATAATGATCTAACTGCCTTCTTCTCATATCATTCACATGGACCACCATAAGATCTTTGTAGCTAATGAATAGCATTCTCTGATAGACAGTAAAAATGACATCACTCACTCCTTTTCTGTTATTTTTCTTTAAGTCTGTGGGAGCGCTGCTGTGATTATGAAAAAAGAGCATTTGATGTGGGAAACATGAAGATGTTTGCTTGTTTGCTTGGAAACGTTCTGTAGGTATTTTACAGCGGTCACTGTTTTGCATATTGGGTTGTAAAGCTGTTTGAATATTCCTTGTTTTCAATCTCAAGTCAAACAAAATGCTTGATGGTTAGTGAAGAAGACTTACCCTAACCCTAACCATTATCCTAACCCTAACCCTAACCCTACTTCGGATTAATTTACCCCGATATTGTTGCACTAATCTTCCCTCCTGAAGAAGATACACCCTATCGAAACGTCGAGGAGCCCCTCCACTCACCTACACTGAACGGTACTCTATTTTTAAATGTATTAAGTGCTTTTAAATGCAAGCTTTTTTAAACCTTTCTCAATTTGCGTTAATTAAAATGTTGAACTTTTAACTGTTGTGTTGGGCTCTGCCCCATATGGAAGCACTCTATCTGTCCTATACAAAACAGACACTTCCTTTAAACTGTTGGGACCTTGTACCTTCCCGAAACCACCGCCTGGAACTCTAAAAAGGAAATCCTACTTGGACCTGCAAAAATAAATCTACAAAGACTTCCTACCACAACCCCCCGGAACGTCTTCACCAGGCCCGACTACAACCTACCCAGGTAAGAGCCCACACAGTTTTGAATGTTCAAACCCAGAGCCCAGGATGTGCAGTTGAGTGGACGTGGAGAGTATGCACAGCCAACACACACTGATATTAATTACACACATGGAGCTAAAGCCTCATACCCAGGGGTGCACATAACTGGTACGCAGGTACGCATGCGCGGCAACAATCTGAACTGCGTACCGTCACTTGTGTCACAAAGCGCATTTGCGTACCGACGTACTTGTGAAGCTACAACGGAATTGTGCCAAAACTACGCCAACCGGCTGCGGAGGGAGACTCCCCCCCTTCACTGGAGAACTGCGCTAACACAGCTGATCACAACGTTCATGCTCTGTGGTCACGAACTACTCCACTAGCCCCCCCCCCCCCCCCCCGTCGACTTTCCTGAAGTACTCCACTAGCCCCCCCCCCCCCCCCCCCGTCGACTTTCCCCTCAGCCTTCAACCAGTCATAAGCACACACATTATCCAGAATTGGTCTAAACACCTTAAAAACTCACATTTGACCTTATGTCAAATAACACACACACACCTATCCACAGATCCTGCTTTGGATTAATTTACCCCGATATAGTGTAATTACTGATGCTTGGCTGTAGCTTTATGTTTACTGTGGGGTACTAATCCTTCTATGTAACTCGTAAAAAAAAAAAAAAATAACTCTTTACACACCTACTTCTGTAAAGTTTCGCAGAAGTAACAAAATAAAGTTTGTACAAATTGGTGAAACAATATAAATGCCCTCCAGAAAAGTCGTTTTTTGTTGCTTTAATTCAGTTTGGAATGAACAGGTGTCAGATATAAATAGTCCTGAGACCAGCACTTGGATTCAGCCTTCAATTATACTGATGAGTGACACTTGAGAAATGCACACAAAGATTTAGTTGATAATTTGTGGGATTTCCCAGGTTTCAAGACCTATAGTTAAAAGCCGCTCTTACTGGCTGCACCTGCATCATCTCCCTTGCTTTTTTCTCTTTCGTCTCTCTCTAATATTGCTGCAGGTGTGTCGGTTTATGACAGAAATAACCATTTAACAGTAGCTCTGTCTCGCCTCTAACCTCCGGTGTGCTGGCAGGGAATGAGGAACTATGGTTCGTAAAGATTTGCAAATGGAACACGTTACACAAGAGCAAATTACACTTTGATATAGAGGGCACTCAACATTAGCTTTTTGACGGTACTATTTGTGTAAGTAAAGATTTAGATACAATGCAAACAAATAAACAGCAAGTTAACTCATACGGTTTGCTCGGTTTCTGTTTCTGTCAATTTAGCTTATTGTACACAACAACAGCAACTTGTGCCAAATTAAAGACTGAAGAAAAATACTTTTAACAAAACAATGACGTTCAGTCCTGATAACCGATGTACTCAACTCAATTGTTAACCTTCCAAGTTTTCAGTTAAATGTAAAATGTATTTTAAAGTCAGCTTAGATAAACTTTTGTTTGTCGTGGTTTCTTTCCCTCCTCTCTGACCTTTTCAATCTATTTTGTTTTTATCTCCAGCCATTTATTCCAAATGGCAAACTTAGACTAAATCTTGAGGTTTGGGGTTAATCCATGCATGGGAACCTCGACCAGTTTATCTTCGTGTTATGCCGTTATCGTGCCGTAATGTCTCTCTGTCTCAGCATTTCCGTTTGTGTTTACAGAAAGTGTGTCTGCTGATCAAGGCCTTTGTCTGAGTGTGCCAGTGTGTACATATATATACTCATGGGAGACGTCTGTGACTCTGGCCAGCACGTCACTGGTCCTGCATTTGTGTGCTTGTGTGTGTGCAAGTGTATGTGTGTGCATTAAAAACAGAAGTAAATGGCCATGACTTCCGTCTGTCTCTGCAGGGTCCTTACATAAGCCTATTTAGCCTCCCAAGGGAATTCCTCACCTTCCTTCTCGTTTTTCCTCCCCCTCTTCCTCCCTCTTTCTTCCTAACCCTCCTCTCTCTATTTCTCTCTTGATCCTACTAACCCGCCCACTCATCCCTTTAGCGCTTAGACTTCAGCAACGGGTTTTACCCATGCTTAAGGGTCTTTTGGCCAAGTCTTTAATCATGTCTGGCACAAGTTCACAATCTTGAACAATGGCGATATCTTTCTCCCAGTACCTTTATTCATCTCTGTCTCTGCTCTCCATCTCTTCTTCTTTCTCAATCTCTTATCCGATCCGTCTGGCACCCATCGCTCCCCTTTAGGTCACCTTCTTATCCCCTTTGCACACATTCAAGTTCTTCTATCTTCCAGTAAAAACCCCATTTATCCTACCTCTGCCTCTATCCCCTCACCCCCCCAACCAGCATTTCCTCTCCCTGCAGCACCCCGATTCAATCCCTCAATCCAGCTGCTCCTTCATTCCCCCCTTTTGTGTTTTTTAGGATCATTTGAATCCCTACTCATGTCTATTCATCCTTCAATGTTTAGCCTGCATGTATGATTCCTATTTAGAGATAGTATACATAATACAGCTCACTCATTCTCTTAACTTTCTATATTTAGTTCCACATCCTTCTATGTGCCCCCAATCTTTTCTCCAAAGTAACAAAATGTTTTAATCAATAACTTGCATGGTATAGCAGGAGCAGGAAATAAACAATTATGCTGGTTGAAGTGGAATATCAAATATAATTTACACTAATCGAGGAATCTACAAATGTTTTACTTTCATGTTAACGGTGTGATAAATATATTCTCCTTTTTTGTACCTTATATCCTCTCCGCTCTGACACATATGTTTTCGCTTCCTCTCCCAGTTTTTATAAATGAAATGTGTGTATTATATGTACCTACGCATATGCACGCACATACAAATACACACCCTTTGTACGTGCACACAGTGCACTAACAGTGAGCAGGGCTGGTTGTATATCAATATAAAGTAGGGAAGGCAGACGGTTATCAAAACATGGATGATAATAGGATCCGACAGAACAGAGAGCGAGGGAAGACAGCCAAGGACAGGACAGATAGAGAGAGGGAGCGAGAATAAAAGCGAAAGATAAATAAGAAAAGAGAGGGGCAGATAAAAGCCAAGGACAGGAGAGAGAAGAAGAGGAGGAGAAAACAAATAAAGACTTCATGAATTGGTTGGACACAGAGAGTTTACTGTTTGTCAGTGTTAGCCATTAACCACCAAGCATGTGTTCGTCCAATATATAAAATGCTCTCCCACCCTGTGGGTTTTATCTACCATTTCCAAAACCAGCCTATCAATTTAGACATAATAAACATTTGTTTTGTGTTTGTGTGTATGTGTAATACTTGTACATCTATCTTTGTGAGGACCAATATTGGTTTTGGTAGCTGGTGACGTTTTGGCAGGTCCTCACTTTGGCACAGACCTTCAAAAGGATGTATGGTGTTTCAGACATAGTTTTAAGGATCGGTTTAGAAATATGTTTAGTTTAGGCCTGGCGGCATGGGAATGCATTCTTGTAACAGGGGTCCTCACGAGTACAGTAAGACAAATATGTCAGTGTCTGTTTATCTGTTATTGTGTGAGACACCTCGGCTGACTGCTCTCAAGGTTCCTAGTGTGGGGCTGTTGTGTCCTGCCACTTATCAGTGTTTAAGTGTCCTTGAGTAACACTGCAAAATACACACACACACACACACACACACACACACACACACACACACACACACACACACACACACACACACACACACACACACACACACACACACACACACACACACACACACACACACACACACACACACACACACATCCATGTTTGACAGTAAATTGAGACACACACACACCTGTTTCCCATGGTGTAGTTTGAGTGTATTTGGTCTGCAAGTGCCAGGCTTATATGTCTGTTGTTTCATAACAGCTCTGTGTGTGTGTGTGTGTGTGTGTGTGTGTATGCATTGTAGATACATAAAGGTTAGAGGTTTAACCTATAAAAGTGAAATCGCCTCACACAGGAAGTACTTGCATCAACAGATAGTCACACTTCCAGACGAGATCTGGAGATGTACACACACAATTCAATTCATTACTATAAATTTCAGGAAACAACGCTAAAAGAAGTTTAACACATCACACATGAACACAAACAAACTAGTTATCTATCCCCAAATGGGGAACAGACTCACATTTACACTGTGTCACATGTCTTTAAACTATTCCACCTCATCTCCTATTTCCCAAGGAATCAGAGGAATAAGAGGGTTCGCGTTGAGTCTTAAAACAATTTTCATAATTGAAAATATGAAATAAAATGGTTTTCTATCACTAAAAGCTGCATAGAAAATATACTATCTACTGTAGCTGCAAAACAAAAGAACACAGAATTGTGAAGGCATGAGTTGTTTTAAGTGAATGAAAAAAAGATGTGGGTCTGAACGTGAGGCGGAAAGACTTAGGGAAAGATGTGTGCTTCTGATGTGTGTGTTCATGATAGGGGAAAAATATGTATAATATAATATATAATCTAAATCCACAGCAATTTCGCCACATAATAACATATATTTATAAAGTTTGCTGTTAACTTGCTTATTATTGTGTAGGCGTGAATAATTAGCGTGTGTGTGAAAGATAGTTGTGTTATCTCGAAGGTCACTGTAGTAGACTCCATGTCTCTAGGCATTGCCGTTTAGTAACAGAATACTTGTAGCTGTTAATATATTGTTCTTCCTTCCGAAAAAAAAATGGTCGGATAAGAGAAGGAAGGGAATTGTGTCGGAGGAATATTTAAGTGATATAAGAAACCGGCACAGATGGAAAAGGAAATAACCATGGCAGTGAGTCCTCAGGATCATGTTGCACAATCAGGCCAGTGTCCTACCGATGCCCTGTCAGCAATCCTGTGACGGAAAGAGGGGAGAAGGGAGGATGGGATGTCATTAAGAAGTGAACGAAAAATAAAGGACGGGAATGTGTGTGAATCCAAATTCAAGGCATTAACACTTGAGCTATTCCTCTTATTAGGGGGAAGTTGTTCAATGGCAAATAGAATAAAAAAAACAAATGATTAGCTTGATCAATCAACGTAAAGTTTTCTATTACCGTTCTTTTCAAATCTGCTTTGACAGAGTCATAATTTGCTTAAATGGTCATTTCCCTTCATCTTTTGTTCATTTAGTGTCTCAGAACAAAATCAGTGTTCAGATGGAAACACTTAGTTTTTAAATAATTGAGTGCCTTGCCAAAGCGAATATATAACTAATAACACATGGGATAGGAAGGAAAGAGGGTTTTAAGAGAAAAATAGAAGAGAGGAACAGATTATTGGTGCGAGTCCATCCACCTGTTTTTATTTTCAATTTGCACATAGAAATTCTGCAGGCACCCGACTGGAGAATGAGCCGCACCAGCTGTTTATCTCGATGTGACCAACTCTTAATATTCGCATAACTGTAATAGAAGGAAACTGATATTTATTTGCATGTTCTGTTTTAAGTTTTGTCGGAAATGTGGACTCATGGAAAACTGGCTTCCGACCCAAGGAAGGGGAAAAGTAAGCAGTAGTAGGAAGACATGTGTGATAGTGATGGCTGGATGAGTGTGGGAGTGTATAGAAGATAAAGAGGCATAGAATAGAGCCGGCCAGTCTACCAGATCCGGCAGAACAACAGATAACCAACATTGTGGAAATCATTCAAACTGGAGAAAGATGCAGGTCTAGGACTTCCAGGAATTTAAAGTGGTTATGTTCCTTCATGGCTCTTTGCATTTTATTTCCAGTTCACAGCAGACGAAAAACAGGACTATAGTCTACAGTTTGAGGACATATGATGGGAACCAACCATCTCAACCTTCTCTTTACAGACTTTGTAGCTCTGTAAAAGCATCATCTTCCTTGAACTTTTACTACAGTGTTAGTTAACTGTACTGTAACTGTAACTGAGATGACCGTGTTTTACGGTAATTAAGGGTTAAGAGGACAAGCTTAGGCGAAAAATTAAGAGTATAAATGAAGACGAATGAGGGATAGGTTGTGAGGAGCTGACGACACGGAAGGGGTGAAGTTCAGATACAGTAGCTGCTGCAGTTTATCTAATTAGAGGGGCCGTGTGCAGTGAGCAATGAAGGGAGTGAAGGATGTTAGCCAAGCGTGTTTACCTTCGGATGCTTCTGGATTCCTGTCCTCCCTTTAATGGGAGGTGCGGACACAGAGATAGTGAAACATAATTTGCTGCTGGCACAAATGAAAGTCTGAGAATGTGTGTGAAAATGTTTTCTTTTTCAGCAGCAAAGTAACTGTATTACAATTATGTACAATACTTAATCATTTTCGTTTGCAACATTTTAAGAAATGCCATTCATTGTTTTGTTTTATTGTATGTGTTTCCTGTCTGTAGTTCAGGAGGGCTTCTCAGTTTGGTTCAAAAGAGCCAAAAGATATCAAGTGATTCTGTTTACTTGATATCTCTAAGGCTATTTGGATTAATGTGCTCCACCAGTATGTTTTCTTTCCTTACGTTTCATTGTGTTTCAGTCCTGTGCTTTGGATCACTGGCTCTTGGTTTTGGTTCTTGGTTGACCCCAATCCTGGGAGGATTGCCCAGAACTCTGGGATTCATAACTGAGCACAGGGAACACTCTGTCCTCCTCTCTGTCTCTCTCTGTCCTTCTCATTCTTTCATTTTCATTTCTAAGTCTCTTTTTACTCTCTCTCACTCACTTCCTTTGTTTTATTTCATGGAACACTGTTGCCCACTTAAAAAAAAGAGGGAAAGAGATTGTTGCAGGCTCAAATGTCATAAAGTCAAGGGTTTCCCAGCCAGGCAATTACTGTACGCAATTACTGTACACACACACACACACACACACACACACCACACACACACACACACACACACACACACACACACACACACACACACACACACACACACACACACACACACACACACACACACACACACACACACACACACACACACACACACACACTCCGACACATGCAGCATGCTTAATCACACACACAAGCACATAGCCTAACCACAAGCCTCACGCTTTAAAAAAAAAAGTCACAATTTCCAAATCCACGCCAAGCACACTTTCCGGTCGCCACCTGTCACTCACTCTTGGGGCTTTATTCACACATATGCACACACTCAGTGAGGTCAGGTGGTTTTCCAATCAACGCAGCTGTGTGCTCTCCAAAGCAGTAAAATGGTTTTAGGTCCAGTGTTGGCAGGCTTTGATGAGTCTAACACACCACCGAGTCCTGGTTCATTCTATCTGCCTACAAAGGCTCTGCAGACGGCTGCCTGACTGTTATTAGGCACTGTGACTGCACCTGCTTGATGTGTGTGATACACATACACACATTCAAATACATTTTTTACAGGCCATGGGAGGGAAGAGTACAAAGAAATGGACTGGGTTTCCACTGGCCTTGAAAATGTCCTTTCCTGGCCCGAGAAGGACTTAAATATGGTCTTTAAAGTTTCAAATGCTTATAAGAAGAAAAAAGCAGAGCTATTTTACATATGACACAACTCTCAAATCCTTGATGGAAGGAAAGTCAGCCTCACAGAATCGCTAGCATGGCTCTATAGGCTCTTACTCTTCTTACGTACAGTGCTCTACAGGCCTGATTTAAACCACCAAGAATATTTTTGACTAGTTATGTCTTAAACTGAAAATACTACAGCTTGTCCTTGACCCCAAAAGTCACTGAAATATTGTTTAATTGTGAATCATGGACTCTTCTTTTGTTATGATGAGTGTTTTTTCACTGTATGTTTAATCGTTTTGGTTTATTATAAGAAAGGCAAAACGATGTTATATTCTTCCAGACGGTTTGGCTTCCTGCAATGCTGTGATACTAATTTAGTGGGAATGCTGATACAGCATTCCAACTATATGTTATTCTACGGACCAAATTATTATTATTCCGCCGGAATTTTGCACCTCTTCTCCTCCTGCATTCAACATCGCAGAAACTCCGTTCAAACATCAAAACGTTCAGCTCGGTCGGGAATCGATGGCTATCATTTGGATTATTCATAACTTTCATAATTCCAGAGATAGATCCCATAATTCATCACATTTGTAACCATTGAAGTCAATGGAGAAAATCTTCAGACTTGAACAATCTTCATGCGACTTCAACTGCTAACTGTTCATTCATACTTTCACTCAGAAATTATACATTATTCGTGTAACACAACTTTTAAATCTGATTCTTACTTTTAGAGATATTAAACATTGTTCAGACCTTGGTAAAGAGGCTTTCTTCAGATTTTAACATTAACTAGAGTGCGTGATGTCACAGCTAGAGGGTAGGAAATCTTGAAATTTGCCTTCATATTTTTTTATTAAAACTGCCATAATTCCCAAACCCTACATTCCTGAGACATAATTCTTCATGACAAACGTAGGAAAACATCTCGTAGCTTGAAAAATGACAAATAATTAAGCAAAAAAATAATTAAACAAAATGCCTCTTGAGGGCATGGAGTGACAAAAACTTTCAACATGTCTCCATTAAAACCCATTGTAATTTCAGGCTGATATTTCCTCTCAGCAGCAGCCGCACACCTTTAGTTAAACTGCCAAAAAGGCCACATTATTAACCCGAAAGTACACAAAAATTACACTTCAGATACTCAACTTCCTTGACATGCTTCACGTTTTGAAATTTCACAGATATCTGTTATCGTTCTTCCACAAAACATTCACATGTAAGAGGTTCATCTCTCATTGAGAACAATGAAACCTTTGATCTCTACAGAGCTCGTTAGCTCAACTATAAACACCTGTGTAATGGAACACGATGATGTCATCACTCCAACTGACAGCAGTCAGTTCTAACTGTTCATTTCATACTCACACACACACACACTCTCTCTCTCTCTCTCTCCTCTCTCTCTCTCTCTCTCCTCTCTCTCTCTCTCTCTCTCTCTCTCTCTCTCTCTCTCTCTCTCTCTCTCTCACACACACACAATGTTCCAAACGACCCAAAACTTCACAGGTTTGGTAACGATGCAGCCATCAATGCATCTAAGCGTATTATGGGGTGTCATCAAATGCCGTTGCCATGGTGACAGACCACTCGCCATGAAGCACGATGTCGCTGTAAGTCCAATGGACACGGTCCAATCGTCCCCCAATCTTCACTTGTATATCACCGGTCCATGCCTCAACAGCTCTACGTCAATTATGGGGTTACTTCAAATGCCGTTGCCATGGCAACACAATGCTCGCCATGAAACACGGTTTTCTCATAACTTCAGTGAAAATGTTCCAAACGGCCCAAAACTTCACAGGTTTGGTAACGATGCAGCCATCAATGCATCTAAGCGTATTATGGGGTGTCATCAAATGCCATTGCCATGGCGACAGATCATTCACCATCAAGTTAGTTCAAAAGTTTGCAGTTCAAATATTCTGCTGCTTTTCCAAGCCTTTTTACTTTCTTTTCTTCACTCATCACACATTCAAGCCCCCAGTGTTCATGTATAATTTCAATCTAAATTCTTCACTTTCTTCTTACACATTACATTTCAGCATAGCAGTTTAGCGTCAGCTTTTCAGCATAAAGCATTCCCACTATCAATTTCTTCAGGAATTGCATTCTCTAGTTCCCATTGTTGTTTGGTAGGTTCTCATACCAAAACAGTATTCAAATATGAAAATGGTTATCTTAGACACTCAAAAAGCTTTCTAAATCTCTTCCATTCTTTAATTTTGTTAAAACTGAAAGCCTTTATTCATTATTTATCCAATTAAACCTACAAATGCAGTGGAGAGTTCCATAAAGGGATACACGCCGGTTAATATTTATCTTTTGATATATCCATGAATAAACATGAGACCATCCGCAGTATCTGTGTTTTGGTCAAGCAGGAGGCTATACAGTAGGAGTGTTTTGGAGAGCAGAATCTATCAACTCCTCTCTTCTCATCCACAATAAATCTTTAATGAGGTGTGTGTATCAGCCTGCACCTCTCCCTCGCCTGCAGTGCACAGCAGTGTGTGTGTGTGTGTGAATATGTATTGTATTTCTTTACGTTTATTCACCTATGTGTGTTTGTATGTGTGCGTGTGAGTCGGACGTGATACCGTGTACATTTGGCAATTATGTGTTTATTATTGTGCAAATGTGTTTTTGTATTTAGTGTGTGTGCGTTGGTGTGTGTATGGTGGAGTGAAGCATACACTGGGGTCTTTGAAGTGTAAAGTAACATGCCTTTTTAAGTTTTGGATGTGAAATATTTATATGAGCAGGAGTGCTGCTTTGGGAGGGCGAGTTAAGGGAAAGTAAATGAGGACAAAGGAGATGAACTTCGGTTTGAACAAAAAGTATGTAAAGATCCTCTGTGCTTTTTATATCCAGTCTATATTAAATCAATTGAAGATTGTGTTATGTCACATCACATATTGTTAAATATCTGTATTATTGCCATACATTATTTGGGAATTTTCAATTATAGCCCCTGCAAGCTTTGATATACATTTGGCAATTAGATATAAACTAGACAAGAGCCAGAAGAACAGCTTTAGGGTTGCCAGGTTGTGAAAAAACATGGTTGTTGTTATATTTCCTCCTCCTCTGAGTCGTTCCTCTACAGTTTAAGAGGTTGAAATATAACATGTGATTACTTTAATGTATCCATTGCAGACCTGATGGATGGTTAGAATATACATAACATATTGACAAGGGGTCATCATTATTGAGTTTTTGAACAGTAACTAAGCCATTTAACAGCATTTATATTGATTTTGTTTAGAAGGCTACGCCTTGTTTAAGATTTGGAAAATGTCATGATTATGACAAAGAAACTATGTCTGTTAAGGGTTCGGCAACCGCCCTTTGTTAAAGATAGGGAACATTCTTGGTTAATAGAAACATTAACAATGTGGTACAGGACATGGCGGGACAAGGCACACAAACACCAATGAAGTAACAGCTTGATGTACATGTTACTTTATGTCTAACTTGTATGAATCTCGTACACAGCATTCTATTCTGGTTGACGCCCATCCTATTTGCATTGACCAGCATCCTTGCTGCTATTCCACTATCTGCTTACACCAAATGTAATTCCCTCTACCTCTCAGCCAGCTCATATATTAGCATTTATATGGATTTTGAATGTAACTTTCAATATGTGTTCCTGGTCATCAAATGTGTATCATAAGCTCTGCCAGTCTGTCAATCCCGCTAAATATTAGTTAAGGAGAACGACATGCACAGATGCACACTGTCAAACAAAAATCTGTGTTATCTTTGCAATAGACTTAAAGGTGCTAATCTAATTGTCTTTCCTTTCCTTTTTAGCATATTTTGCTCATTTAGGGTGAGGTTTCCATTTTTAGTACCTTTGCAATCTGTCGCCACTGCAACGCGCGAACCGCGAGTTGTTAATGTTGCGCTTTTCAATGTATTACAATGCCCTGTCAATCTAAATCATGAATACAGGCCTGAAAGGAGTTCAGTGGAGCTGGTGAACTTGACACTCCTTTTGTGTGTGTGAGTGTGTGTGTGTGTGTGTACTGTGTGTGTGTGTGTGTGTGTGTACTGTGTGTGTGTGTGTGTGTGTGTGTGTGTGTGTGTGTGTGTGTGTGTGTGTGTGTGTGTGTTTGGAGGGAGTGTTAAAAGCTAAACTAAGCGATTAGAGGACAGGACAAAGGACAGAAGAGGCTGAGACCTTTATAGAGAGCCATGTGTACTTTTGGGAACATGTTTATGAGTCTGCTGGTTTGTGAGTCCATGCTCAGGCGTGAGTCTGTGTGTGTGTGTGTGTGTGTGTGTGTGTGTGTGTGTGTGTGTGTATGTGTGTGTGTGTGTGTGTGTGTGTATGTGTGTATCTGTGTGTGTGAGGCCAGACGTCAGTATTGACAATAGCCTGTTGAGATCGGGGAGGAGACTGGCTTCGTTAAAAGAGGCCTTGAACAAACAGAGGATAGAAACGGAAGGATAGAGGGAGGAAGGGAGGGAGGGAGGGAGGGATGGGTCTTTGTGGGGAGTAGGAGAACAAATGGAGAGAAAGTGAGGGAAAAGGTACAAATAACGAAAATTGATTTTGGGGAAATTGTGGGAATAGAAAAACAAGAGGGGTGTATTAAGTCAAACATGGAGGAAAATAGGGTTAGATTTGTATTCCAATGAATCTTGTTCTATTGGTTTTCTAATTGTTATTTGAATTTTTAAATTGTGTATGTCAACATTTTGCCCAAAAGTTAAACTAAAGGCAATAGAGGATAAATAAAATACTAATTGGAAGCGAGGAAGGAGAAAAAGAGGGATTAGGGAAGTAGTGAATGATTAAAGATGGAGGGATCAACGGTGAAAGGGAGGAGACAAAAGATGGGTGGGGTGAAGGAGAAGAATTGGATGAGAGGAGATTGAGATGAATGGATGACGGAAGGATTTAAAGGGGAGAAGGCAATTTAAGATAAAGGTAGAATGAATAAAAAAGGAAAACCACAGAAGGTTAGCTATGACGCAGGCGGCAACAGGGTCAAGTCTGTGTGTGTGTGTGTGTGTGTGTGTGTGTGTGTGTGTGTGTGTGTGTGTGTGTGTGTATATATGTGTGTGTGCAGGAGAGAGCCAGAGAAAGAGAGACACAAAGACAAGAGAACTTGCTTAGCTTTGCACAAGCCTGCCTAATTCTGTGTGAATGAAAAGGGAGGGAAAGGGGTTGTAGTTTGGTGTGTGTGTGTGTGTGTGTGTGTGTGTGTGTCAGGCATGTGCTGGTGTAATATGCGTAGCAAATCAATAACTGATAAATAAATTATAAGCAACAAAATTTCAAAAGGCACCAGCAGTAACAAATAATTCAAGTACTCAGAAGCAACAGGGCAAAGAGGATGGTTTAGAACTGCGTGTGTGTGTGTGTATTTCTGTGTGTGTGTGTGTGTGTGTGTGTGTGTGTGTGTGTGTGTGTGTGTGTGTGTGTGTGTGTCACTGTTGTTGCAATGGAAAATATGTGCCGGATCAGTTGTGATGGTGTTGATGTTGTCAGCGCAGCGTGACATTTTTACACGGTTACGTCCGGTTTGTGACATCAGAGAGGGTTTTACGAGCTTATCAGTCTTTTGTCCGGTGTCAGGTATCAGTTTATGTGAAAAGACACACATAAAGCAGGGCAGTGCTTGGAAGTGCAGATGTAAAGAAAGGAAGAAAGACACGGACGGACGTAGGAAGGAAGGAATTAAACAAAAACAAATCCACTATGAAGATGGAAAAACCATGGTGGAGAAGAAGGGGGCGGGACCTTTAAAGGATGCGTGTCTCCTTTTTCTTTTTTTCTTTCTTAGGAAAAGTAGGAACATTTTTAGATTTATATATGTTTTTTATAATAAATTGTCAGCAGACATAATACTCATCAATGCAAATGGTAGTTTTGAAAGCCAATTTTCACCTAATCTTTGCATCACACATTTTTTATAAAATCTTCAGAATAAAAATTAAAAAGAAATCCATATGAATAAAACATGATTACAATGGAGTAGTCTCTTGAATACAATGATGATAGGGACATTTGAGATGGGAGTTTAATTTGTAGAAAACAAAACTAAAAGAAGTAGAAGAACTGTCCATTTAGATGACATTGCAGCTTTAGTCCAAACTGCTGGTTGTAATATGATCACATCAGAAGGAGACACACAACAGCAGCCAACAGAGGGCACATCTGTTGATACAGCTTTATAAAACAACTGCTTTCTGTTTCTTCCGAATATGTCAAATGATTTAGTCCTGTCACTTTAAGGAAGACAAGGAAGACACATACAGCAGCAGATCACCAGTAGTCCACACACACACACACACACACACACACACACACACACACACACACACACACACACACACACACACACACACACACACACACACACACACACACACACACACACACACACACACCCCCCCCCCCAAGGACCAACCCTGTGGGTGTACATGTGTGTGATAATGAACCGCTGCTGACTGGCAGTGGTGATTGGCTACCTTTGCATCCTCTAGACATGTCCGTCTGAATGGTGCCAGCTAGACGCCAGACAGACACAGTGTGTTTGTGTGTGAGTGTGTGTTACATGAGCACACCATCAGCAGGTGTTTGTGTGTGCATGTGTGTGTGTGTGTGTGTGTGTGTGTGTGGTGTGTGTGTGTGTGTGTGTGTGTGTGTGTGTGTGTGTGTGTGTGTGTGTGTGTGTGTGTGTGTGTGTGTGTGTGTGTGTGTGTGTGTGTGTGTGTGTGTGTGTGTGTATGTGTGTGTGTGTGTGTGTGTGTGTGTGTGTGTGTGTGTGTGTGTGCATTGCTGATACTGTGCTGCGCCCCGCTGTCTGGGACCTGATTATAAAAACGATAAATGAGTCCATGTTTGGTGTGAGTGTGCCACAGAAGGTCTTGATTTTTGTAGATGTATGGTCTCCTTTTGTTTCATTCTCTCCCTTTGTTTGTCTAATGGATTAACCTTCATATACATTGCATTATATTTACCAGAGTTGCGATATCTTGTAAGTAAATCATTTACAGGTCAGCTGTGCAAGTAATATACTGGTATACATTCCACAATGACGTCAACTGAAATGATCCAACCTTGCAATTTTGATGAACTTTGACATACAAATCACACTGTTGACTAACTGACACCAACTTGACAAAGCTGACCTTTGAGGGGTTAACACATGTTTATGTGCACTTATGATCAACAGCAGTTGTCGGTACTAATTATGTCCTGTTAGGGAACAAACTAAACAAAAAAAGTTGGAGTATTAGCGAGGTCATTAGCAATGAGAATTGTTTTCTTTCCCTTCTTGAATCACTTTTTATTTAAGGCAAAGGTGTGCAATGGTGAACACAGTGTCAAAGTAAGTAAAAGCTATTGTGACTGACCTTCCACCAATCACCACTTGTCTGGATTATTGCAATGGAGTCCTCTCCAGGGTACCCTTCAAAGCCCTGGACATGGGCTGCCAGAGATAACCCGCAACACATCCCCCCCACCCTCACCAAGCTTCACTGGATCCCAGTCAAGTCCTGCATCCCAAAAAATCCTCTTCCTCACCTACAAACCACTTCATGCCTTCTCCTGTCAGTACTATCAGACCTCATCCACCCTTATACCCCAGTCCTCAGACACAGGTCTGCTCACCACTCCCTACAAGGAGGATAAGGGGATGTCATTTGAACGATGTATACCGTAGGGTTCACGTCTGGTACATCCATTGAGTGCCAGTACAGGAAGTACTGTAGTAGCAAGGCAGAACGCAAGATTGGGGAGCTGGTGGACGTGTTTTGTGGTCCTAATACAGACCCCCACTTAATGTTCTCCTATAACCCTAACCACAATCTTTCATAGACCCTAATCAAGTTTTTTTAGTTGTCTAACATTACACCATACTAAGACAATCTAACAATCTCTTATAGTTGCCAAAACCATAATTTCTTTTCCATGACAATAATCTTTCCTGGCCCTCAACCAAGTGCAGATTCTAGTCCTACTATATCAAGGTTCTTGGCTGGCGATGAGGTTTGTAATTTGGGATTCTACCACAGCATTAGAAATCTAGACACAGAGGATCAATCTCTTTTTCTTTCCTTTTATTGTTTAACAACAGATTTAAAAAGCTAGTCCCAAAATTATACTCCCCAGCGTCAATTGATGTTATTGTACTGTTTATGCATTTATGGCTGAAGGGAGGAAATGTGTCTGTTCTATCAAACCTTCACGGGTTTTCCCAGGACAAGCTCAAATCAGAGAAGCAAACACATGTTAAACAAGCATACCCTAAATCCCTAATCTGTTTTGTTAAGTTGCAAAGCAGAGGTGAAAAGGTTAAGGGTATCAGAGTGGAGGGCTTATTGTTATGGTCTGAACCTTGAACCCAACCACTTAAATCAATCTATATATTTTAAACAGAAGAGAAGTTTATGCGAACACTTTCTGTCTTGAACAATGGACTCATGGATGAGTTGACATTTGGAAGAATGTGTGAACTTTAAACTGAAACAGAATCCAAGTGTGAAGTCTACCCTTATCCCAGTCTCACCCTGATCCTTATCACAAATAGATCGGCCAAAAGATTTTCTGCATCACGAAGACACTTGGACCAACAAAGTAGGACATCTGGGGTGATAAAGCATGTTGAATCATAACAGCAGAAGAAAGACACTGCGGCTGGTGACACAGCGAGGGAGTGACTTTACCTCTGGACTGTGGCAGAGGGAGTGGCGTGGAAAGAAAGAGGAGGGTGTGAGTGTGTGTGTGTGTGTGTGTGTGTGTGTGTGTGTGTGTGTGTGTGTGTGTGTGTGTGTGTGTGTGTGTGTGTGTGTGTGTGTGTGTGTGTGTGTGTGTGTGACAGAGAGAGCTTTGCTTTCACGCCTTGCTGAGCAGTGAAAGAGTATCTGTCACAGGAACAAGCCCAAAGAGAACAAGTAAAAGTTAGGCAAAAAGACTCGGGGAGAAGGACAGAGGCGGAGAACGAAGAGATAGAGAAAGAGTTGGCTGAAAGCAGCTTCTGTCTTCCCTCCCACCCCCTGACTGTCCTCCCTCCTCTCTGCCCGTCCGGGAGCGAGAGGAAAAAGAAAAGCAGTGCAGAGAGAGAGAGAGACGGAGAGGGAGCTCAACCACGCTCGCTCTTTAGCGCAGGACTCAGGAATTCCAGGACCTTTGGAGTTGTGTGCACACATACACTGACACACACACATGCTGCTTTTCTTGTGGTGATACAAATCTCAGGAGGACTCAGAGAGGGAGTAAAAGAAAGAGACAGACAGGGGACATTAGAGAATCCTTTAAAGCCCTTTCCTGTGGACTATTTGACCATGATGGCACCTGCCAAGGGGGAAAGTGTCTAGGAGGGGCTGAGGACTGAACCGGGACGCAGGCGGAGGAATCTGCGGATGAAGGTGAGATTTACATTTCCTGACATTACCTATAGTATCTGTTTGTGCCATAATCTGTGAGCAGATATTGATAGGAGGGTTAAGTTAATAAATAACTGATGTAGGAAGTAGTTGGTGTGTTGGGTTAACATTGTGAATGTGACTTAATGTCTATGCTCTGTTTTTCTGTTATATTTGAATATTCAATATCCTAAAGACATGATTTAAGTTTCTGGAAGTCATACTGGAGCTGGGGAATACCCTGTGTAGGTGTTTGTGTTGGATTTGCTCTGACTTTGTGTCAACTCGGCTGTATTTGTGGTTTAGCATCTGTGCTGATCATTAGAGTGATTTCCTTGAGTAACATAATAGCTTGGCTGGACAGATGGAGAGTGGAGTTTAAGAGGGAGCACATGTAAGTGAGAACATTTTGTGGGTTACCCTCAATTGGATTTGATTAACAGATTGTTCATCTGGGCATACATCAGGAAAGGAGAAAATGTTGAAAGAGTTGTGCGTGCATGTGGGGAAATGTGTGTCTTGAATGTGTGTCTTGGATGTGTTGTTTTCCTGATGGTGGAAGTAGAGGATTGGGAGGAAATTAGTATTGCTTTTCCAGAAAATCTTTTTCAGTTGGTATTGGTTAGTCTCACAAGAGTTATGTTTTCAGTTTGAGAACACAGGGTTTGTGTTATATCTTTGAAATGTCACCTGTTTTAGTTTCAAAAGCTTTTGTGCAAGGCGCAGAAGCACAATAAAGCATTCTATGAATGTTAACAGACCAGTCAGATCAGATGTGAATAAGAAACCAGTGGACATAATGAAGATTAGAAGTCTTTGGTCCTTTTCCACCTGCAGTTATTGTGAGACTCTCCATCCTGCCACACTCTGCCACTTTTGTTTTCTAATCTCATTTACTTCTGCCTTCGCTGCAGGTTTTTGCTAAAATCCCACATCTAATGACAGAGGCTTATCC
Organism: Trematomus bernacchii; assembly: GCF_902827165.1. Lineage (NCBI taxonomy): Eukaryota > Metazoa > Chordata > Actinopteri > Perciformes > Nototheniidae > Trematomus > Trematomus bernacchii. The sequence goes on along the minus strand of NW_022987727.1, from coordinate 7,665,529 downwards.
CATGCCACTCTGCCTTTCTCTCATCCTCTCTCCCACCCCTTTTCTTTTCTCTTCCTCATCCTCTTTATGACAATCCTACTGCCTTTATAAAGCTTTAAATATCTATTCTCTTTTATGCTATTTGTAGAATCTTCTTTTTTTAGCTATCACGAGCATGTTTTGTCTGTGAGAGGGTGTATACGTGTTTTAGACTCACAGGTGTGCATTTGTCATCTCACCTTTTCAGTCTAGTAATCCAAGTCTTTATTACCCCTCTGCCTCAAAACCACCTTAACCTGCAAAGTAACCCTTCCATTACCATACCATTGAAGCCTACCTTAACCCTTAATTTACCTTTGCAGTGAGGAGTGGTCAGGGTGCAGAGGATGGTACAACATGGTGTAACATGATACTTATCCTGTGTTGTGTTAATTGTAATGTGGTCATCCACAAAGGCCTTTCATGTTGGTTGTTTTTGAGATGTAGTTTAGTTAAAGCTTACCTAAGTGTCTTGCTAGTTTAATGGACACTCACTGGACAGTATTGTAAGCATAAATAAGGGAATTTTCCATAGTTTTAACTAGGGCTTAAAATAATTAATCGTGATTAATCGCATGATGTCCATAGTTAATCGCGATGAATCGCAAATTAATCGCACATTTTGTATCTGTTCTAAATGTACCTTAGAGGAATATTTTTCAAGTTTTTAATACTCTTATCAACATATGAGTGGACAAATATGCTTTATGCAAATGTTTGTTTATTATCATTGGAACAATGACAAATATTCTCCTAAATATTTTCAATATAACAACCTGGAACCTCTCTCTCTCTCTTACACTCTCTCCCAACCCTGTCTACTTAGTTGCACTGAGCCAGTTGCTCAAACAGACAAACCTGTTTACAGTTGTCGGCGAAATGCCGCTCCTCTGTCTTCATCTTCAGTCAAAGCATGAGACTGAAGTTCCCACTGTGGGTCAAAATAATGCGCTGTGATGTGCAGTCGACACGTTGGATGCGATCCGAATTATCTAACGCAGCCCCTCGTCCTCCACAATGTTAATTGTCCTGCAAGCTGTAGCCACCGCCAACCATTTAGCTATCGCTGTTGAAAGCTTGCTGCTCGTAGACGCCGTGTCCAGAGGCCTGTACTACGAAGCCGGTTCAACCTAACCTGGATATGTTTGAGTTAGCCGGTTGGCCTAACCCCTGGATTCTACCGGGTCCGTCTGCGGCGCGTTACGGCTGCGCCGCGGTTTTGGTCCGGCCTCCTCCGGCGTCATACCCTACCAGGCGCGTTTCAGAAGCATTTCAGAAGCGGAGCGTCTTGCCTGCCGGCTCGCAGTTTTTGTTGATTTGGGCATATTTCCTGGACAGGCTACTTTGTACAGACAAAGTTAATAATAACTGTAATATTCCAGTTATAAACGACATGAATCAAAGATGTGTTGCTGTATTTTAGTGGTAAAAAAATGCATTCATCATCATAATTATTCTATATATATAATTTACACAGTGCCTGTAAACCGGAGGAGAACGCTGGCATTTCTCCTCCTACTTGAAAGACTACGGAGGGATAGGGTCTGCAAAATTAGTTTGTGTGTGTGTATATATATATATATATATATATATATGCTATATATGCTTTGAACGTTCCACTTCCTGCCTGCCCGACCTTACGTTACGGCTGCGCCGCGCCAAAAATAGGATTCATCCTATAGGAGCCCTGCGCCGAGACGCTTCTGGGACGCTTCTGGGACGCTTCTGGGACACTTCTGGGACGCTTCTGGGACGCTTCTGAGCCGTAACGCGCCGCGTGTGGTGGAATAGCACCCATTGACTAGAGTGGCCGCGATCGCTGTGAGCGCCGCGGCGCGGTCGTAACGCGCCGCGGCGCGGTCGTAACGCGCCGCAGACGGATCCGGTGGAATCTAGGGGTAATCCAAAACAAACGCGCTCTCGCTAAACGGTCCTACGACGCGGATTATCAAGTGGATCGCTCAAGCCAGCCGTGTCCTATCTAGTTAGGTGCGCGTTCACATTAAAGGGGTGGTATTTGGAGCATTCGACCAATCACAAACATGGAGAAGCGTACTGACAGCGCAGCGCTTTCGGCCCCTAATCGATCTGTTGTTTTGTCTGTCTGACTTTTGTTTTGTTATGTTTGTTTTTGCCCTATTACTTGTAAAGCGACCTTGGGTCCCTTGAAAGGCGCTATATAAATGCAAGCTATTATTATACTTCCTGAATGAAAAGTCAACTATAATATTAGACATATGAAGAAGTTAAACTTTAAACATCCATGACTTAAACACTTTATCCAGGATAAAAGCCACATAGCTGCACCTGCAAGGTGAATACAGCTGGTAAAAGAAAAAGTGTTTGAATGCGTACATTAACAGGTTTATGATATCACTGTCCCGTCTAAGACACGATCTGACTTTAATTACATTTGACTCGAGTGTTTCGTCAACTTAATGTGTTGCTTAAAATAATACTTCTGCATACAATATGTGACACTGTGACGGGCCGTCTCCACGGCAGTGTTAAAAAATCTTGAAACGCTTCTGCCCATTCACTTTGAATGGAGTGACGTCACTTTTTTTCGCTTTCGCCGAAATGCATTGTGGGCAGGCGAGCGGAGATTCTCAGGATTTTCAAGATCCAAAGTTGAACAATGTTCAACTTTTGAAGCTGAGGAGGAAGCGTCAGCCAATCAAATCCCGTGTACGCAAATCTGACAGTTCAAGCTCTAGCCAATCAAACGGCGTGTATGCTGGGAGAGCCAGACCGCAGATCATTTCCTCATATTCCAAAAAATGGAGGAGAAATTAGCGGTAGCGAATCAATCACCCGGTGCTTTATGACCAGACCTACCGGGATATAAACCGGAGGAGCCAGGCATGGAGGGAGGTGGCAGAGACAGTGGTATGTTTTCGCCTGTTTTGGGGAGTTTATATCCAGTTTACTTCGGGCTTTTTGGCTTCGTATGTCGCGGGCGGGAGATTCATGTGATTGGTTGATCGCAAAAAAATCCCCAAGCTTCAGATACGCCCACCTCCAAGATTTTTTTAACGCTGCCGTGGAGACGGCCCGTGAGTGTTGCACGGCCAGATACGGCTCAAGAAGCTGACTCAGATAAGGAAATATATGATACATTATGATGTGATATGCCGCAGACTGTACTGTTACTTCGTTATTTAAGTAAGCTTTCTTAACGCTAATGTTATAATAGTCAGATTGCTCTGAAGATGGGAGGGAATATTCTATACATTTTTACGTTCACACAGTCTGTGATTTTGGCCGGCCGTCTTTCCTGCAACGGCCGTTTAAACTGTATTTCCTTTCTCCTGTAATACGACTTGATCGCTTTAAACTCCGCACACTGAGCTCTGATTGGTCAGCAGGCGGTGCTTTCACTGAGTTGATCTCTTAGCCTGCAACCTAACGGCCCGTCCACACGGCGGTGTGCGTTGAAGCTTCAACGCTTCTGCCCATTCACTTTGAATGGGGTGACGTCACGTTTCGCCGAACTGCATTGTGGGAGCGAAGCGTAGATTTGCTCGCATTGCTCGCGACGAAAGTTGAGCAATGCTCAACTTTTGAAGATTCGGCGGAAGCGTCAGCCAATCGAATCATATGCCAGTACAAGCTCTAGCCAATCAAACCGCGTGCTTGTGTGTCCGGGGCGGGAGATTCATGTGATTGGTTGTTGGTCAAGTTTCAGCCCCCCCCGCCGGCAAGCGACAACGCATGCCGCCGTGTGGACAGGCCGTAACCTGCTCCGGAGCAGGTTAGCCGCTCAGCATAAGTTACCATGGAGATCTAGCCCGCTAAAAAGAGAACCAGCGTCGTAGGACCGGAAACCCAGAGTTTTCCCTGAAGTTAGCCCGCTAAGCGAAAATCCGGCTACGTAGTACAGGCCTCGGGCGTCTCCCCGGCAAACTTTCAAGCGTGGTCTGCCGCAAGTGAGCGGCAGGAGCGGGGCTGTCAGCATCAGCTGTGTGCTTGGCTTGCTGTTAAAAACACCTTTTTTTGTATCCATATCTCTCGCTAGAATCTCCCACCATCCAACTAACAACAACAATGTCAAGCCTTTGGGCTCTGAAACTACGGGGTGGGCCGAGGACAAATACACATGCGTTAATCGCACGTTAAAATAATTAGTGGCGTTAAAAACAATTGCGTTAACGCGTTAACTTGACAGCCCTAGTTTTAACATCTTATCATATAAAGATTTTTACAATAACGCCTCTTTTTGGCTAAAAGGAAACTGTGTTACTCTGATAGATTTCCTCAAGGGATGTCCCTTGAGTCAGTGTCAGGTTTGGACTGAAGTCTACAAGTGGAAAATTGTGAAAATAAAGTGTGTGGGGTTAGACAGAAGTCAGTTTACCTAATTGCCCCTCCCCTCTGTTGCTAGCATGCTAACTACCCCGCTAATTTTCTTAGTAATACAAACACATTGAAACACAGCACTTCCTGTGTGTCAGAAGATGTTTCCCAGCACAGACAATCAGAAGTGTTTAGAACAGCATAAATATAACCGCTTTCACCATGTGGTCACAGGTTGCACCCGCTCTTGAAGTGTGTTCAATCATTTGACATGAGAGAGCAGCGAAGTGGACATTTATTTAACCTAACAGCTCCTGTGGGTTCAAGGTGGGTCTGCTGATTGCCTAGTGATGAATAGACCACCAAGGTAACTTTATGGTTAAAGTGGCTATACACTGATCCACTGCCACACCTTAAAACCCATTAACCCCCATCTAAACCCTTCCTCTGCGGAAAAACCCATTAACCTTCCTCTTAACCCTGAAATATCTACCAGGTCAGCAGACAGTAGATAACAATTGATGAGATTCGGGAGAGTAGGGTAACTTATATACATGTGCATACTGTGTAAAGCACAGGATATATAATCTTCTGAACTGTCAGGGCTGGTCCATCAGCTGGTGCTTTCCAATTTCAAGTCATGTTTGTCTTTACATGTGTCTGGAGTCAAGAAGATAAGCCACAGAGAAATGATGAGGCTACGTATAGAGAGAGGTGGAGATACTGGGCAGCGATGTCAGTATTCCTTTGTTTGAAATATTTAACGAGTGTCTCTGCTCTCTTGAAATATTGACTTTTTCCTATATAGCCAGAGGGGACAGACAGTAGCAGAGGTTGTTCCCTTATTCAAATAAAAAGCATAAGGCTGTTAACATCAAACTTTCATCAGTTTATTTTATTTATTTATTTTCTGTTTTCTTTTTCGATGCCTGATACTTGCCCTTGATCTGTAGGTCGCGGCTAATGATGGGTAAAATGTGTATGTGTGTGTGTCTGTGTGTGTGTGAGAGAGTGGGTGTTTAACTGTAGATTTTCTGAATGCGTTACAGTATACATGCACACATTATGGAGACATTGTACCTAGTATTAACTGTATTGCTATATCCCTATACAGTATATATACAAAGGAATAGATTCTTTATTTATACAAATTAAAACAAAAACTGCAAAAACTAAACTTAATCAACAAATGATCAAGTTTAAGTACATAATTGAACAGTCCTTTTACTATTTAAAGTTGTGCCTTAGTGCATATGCATGTGTTTCATTAGCAGGTGTCCTTAAACTATTTTTGAAATATTGGTGCTGTATTTATTGATTGTTACATAAAACATTGGACAAATAGATATGCATGATGACCCACAGGCAAGTATTGTCACTGCAGGGGTAATAGGATACGATGGAAGATAATAGATATGTTTTAAAGGTGTCATTTGATATGTGTAGATAACCTCCTCACGAGTTGAACCTAAGGTCAGCAAAGCTGGTTTCCCTAATTCATCACTGTGTTACAAAAGGAATAAGGGAAGTTAAGAGAGCATGCTTTTTTTAGATAACACTTTACCGGTGTTTAAGATCAACCTTTTAAGGTGAAGAGTTCTTCAAAACAACAGATAAAGAGAAAACTGCACAAGAGTAGATCAGTATTGAAGATTTCTTAGAAAGAACAATAAATTATAGTATTTATTTAGAATACGTCTTCCTCTCTTTACAATGTGATTTGTAAGTACATAGGCAAAACAGGGTTTCTACCTAATTTGCACAGTGTCAAATTATCAGAACTGTTCCAAGAATGAGAAGGACGACATTTGACCAACCAAAACAATAAAATAAATTCCTCAGACGCCCTGAGGCTCCACAAGTGAAAAGCTAAGTGATGATGTCGGTCTAACAGACGTACTGATCTTAGTATAATGGATGGATCAAGATGTCAACAGATTAAACCAGAGACCCAAAACACAGTAATGAGGTTAATTAGGATCAACGTATCAGCACAGATGGCGTAGATACGGGATGGTTGATGGTAATGAGGCTCCATGTCATCACATAAAAGCAGATCACTCGAACGGGCTGATGGCCCGGAGTAAAGACTATCATTCGATCTCAGGTCATCGTCGAGCTGTTCTCACTGAATGGATAGATGTGTATTGTTAGACCACTGGGTTAACTGGTTTGTGATCAGGTTGTTGGTCTCTGGGTTTGGTTTGTAGCCTGATCAGGGAGGTTTTTTTAAACTATTAAAACTTCAGTTGACTCTTTTACAAAATAAGAATTAATTATCGATGCTACAATAGGACAACATTGACCCATAATGTGCACATGTTTCAGAGGGATCTAAAGGTTATTTCTATCAAGAGTAACTTATAAACCACAAAGATCAACACTGCTTTTGAATCTGTTTGAAAACGTAATCCACACTGGCAGCCGACCATAGGCTCAGGACCGCAGATTTCCTCTTATTTAACTTCCTGATCTTCCTTTACTGTCCACTGTGCAAATATTCCCATTGGAATGCTACAGTTTTTTTCCTCCTTATTTTGGTGCATAGTCTCAAATTAAATGAGAAGAAATTAAGGATGGTGCATATATACTAGGGCTGCCCCTTTTCTTTCTGTCTACTATGACTAAAAACAAGTCAATCATACAGTATACATGTTTACAAATATCACACACACACACACACACACACACACACACACACACACACACACACACACACGCGCACACACACACACACACACACACACACACACACACACACACACACACACACACACACACACACACACACACACACACACACACACAGCAGACCCTTCCTGTCGTTTCTAATTGATCTTTCTTCCTCTAATGCTCCGTTCTGCCCAGCGGTGTTGCAGAACTGCCTCTCATTTGCCAGACTGACCTGTAATTGCACTCTCGATTCGTGCAGACACGTGCATGTGTTAGTGTGTGTGTCTATGTGTGTGTGAGTTTGGGACTCCAGGTACGTCCTATCCCCTCACCTTGAGCAGTCATGGAGTGTTGGAGTTGAGGTGGAATTAGGAGGATGTACACAGGAAGATAGGAAAATAACGAGATTCTCACAATCCCTGTCACACACACACACACACACGCACGCACATACACACACACACACGCACACACACACACACGCACGCACGCACGCACATACACACACACACACACACACACACACACACACGCACATCCACACACACACGCACACACACATGCACACATGCATGCACATACGCACACACACACACACCCACACACACACACACACACACACACACACACACACACACACACACACACACACACACACACACACACACACACACACACACACACACACACACACACACACACACACACCGTGTCCCAGAGGAGTGCTCGAGGGGCTTATGCAGGGGATTTTGCTGTTCTGCAGTGTGCCTGTCAGATAAGGAAGGAGACGCAGGCCCGCCTGGTGACACGCTACTGAGCGCGTGCAGTACAGCCTCCTCTACCTCCCGGTCCCTCTTTAACCTGTCACTCAAGTCACATGCCACCCTCTGCTGCCACTGGAAATTATACCACAGACACACACAGACACTATCTTGCATCTCATTTGGAAAACTTAAAAACACACACACACACACACACACACACACACACACACACACACACACACAACACACACACACACACACACACACACACACACACACACACACACACACACACACACACACACACACACACACACACACACACATACACACACACACAGTCATTCCTTTGTTACTGTTTTACTTCCATCTTCCCCTACTCATTTTTATTTCCTTAACCTCGTCCCGCCACCTTTCTTAACAACCCCCAACTCTGTATTCACCCTCGCTTTCCTCGCCTCCTCCCACCTTTCCTCTCCCTTATGTACCCCCCTTGTTTCCCCCCTCTTTGTTCCCCTCTTCCTCCTGATCTTCATCTCTTCTCCCCACCTGTAATGCTGCTATACCGCTGTTCTGCAGCTGCTCAGGATCACAGATTGAAAAAATAAAAAGAGTTAAAGAAAGCAGAGAGAACATTTTAATGTAACATTTATTGCAGCAGCACTGTTGCTGTTTTTTTCAAAATGTTGTTGTTTGATGTCTTAGTTTGAGGCCAATTTTTGGGGCTGGCTAAGCTGGTGCAGTAACTATTGGTCTGTTTCATTGATGAGCTGCTTGGTGAGAGACTGGCTTCCTGCCAGTGCTTCCCGCTCCTCAGCATCCTCTCTACCCACTCCTGTTAAATTGTGTACAGTACACCAACAGCCCTTCAGTCCATTGATTATCATCCTGTATTTTCCAATAAGTCCCAGATGACAGTGATATTAAAAACCCATGTCAATGGTGTCTTCAAACTGAGTTGAATTTAAAATGATTTAAAAACTTTCAATATTTGAGAATAAATTGCATTTATTTGGCACCTTGCTGATTGGAGTAAACTTCCACACAAAGATGTTGGCCTGACAATCAAGCACAATTTGGGGTTCAGTAACTTCCTCTTGACACTTTGAAGTGTGGACAGAGGTGACTGGGGATTTAAATGTCAACCATGGGGGATTTAAATGTCAACAATGTTAAAGTGGACGACCTGCGCTATATGCTGAGCCAAAGAAACAAATATTTGTCACTTTTCTCGAGAGTTATCTTATATTATTAATTGAGTCATGATTTGATGTCAAATAAACACAGGCCTACTGCTGCAGCATGCTTGACAAGATTGGTGTGCCTACATCTTCCATCTGTGCATTCAAGGACATTTTACAACATTCACCTTTTCTGACATTATATTCTGATCCTGTAAGTAATATTTTGCACAACAGCCTCATGTTCGATCCTGTAGGCAGTGTTACCCCTCTTGCCTACGCCCTAGGCCTCTCCTATCTCAACCAGTCCCCCCCCCGCCACCACCACCAACACCATCACCGCCACCACCCTCTTTACCGGCACCATCCCCCAGCCCTAGCCTCTTGGCAGCTCCTCTAGGCAGGCTAATTGACTCAGTCCCAGGAGGGGGGGATCATGCCACATTTCTAATTTGGCTTCCCCTCCTCCAGATAAAAGCTACATCCCTCCATCCTTCACCCCCCCCCCCCCCCACTCTAACCCCTCGGCCTCTATTCAATTCATCCCCTTTAAAAAAAATTAAAAATGTTTCACTTTTTTTTACATTTTCATATGTTAAAAATGTGACGTTTATTTTTCTTTCATAGATATATATTTTTCTTTCTTTAGCGGGCTATTTACATGACTGCCAACCCCAAAATTCAGACATAATAGACAAGTGAGTACATGAAAGGACAGATACACACACGCTCACAGTGCACAGCACCTCGCCTTTCCTCACCATGGGGTTCACCTTCAGAGAGCCTCCATCTCCCCAAACCGCACCTGGGGACTACAATGGGCGTGTCTCAATATGTGTGTGTGTGTGTGTGTGCGTGTGTGTGTGTGTGTGTGTGTGTGTGTGTGTGTGTGTGTGTGTGTGTGTGTGTGTGTGTGTGTGTGTGTGTGTGTGTGTGTGTGTGTGTGTGTGTGTCTTCAAATCGAGCCTCATCCCACTAACAAGCAGAAAGACCGAGAACAAAGACATTTTGTTATTGTATCACACTTCAGAATCAGAAAAATCTATCTAAAATGTCTCCAGCGTGCCCAGTTTGGGAATTAAAAATGTTGTAAACCAAACAACATAAAACATTTTTGTGAATTTACTTCCCCTAGAGATTTCTTTGTGAACCTATAAAGATTATTCATGTATTCATATTGCACTGCCATTTGTACTACACATCTTGACAGGTTGTGTGAGTTTCCCTGGATGCATTACAAATCAAATGCATAATAAAACTGGTTAAAATGTGTATGTGTCATTAAAAGATAGCAGTAATATAGTTACGTGAAACATTTAAGGTGTTAATATCTACGAGAGGTGAGGATTAAACCTCAAAAGCATTTACCCAAGGAGGAGTTTCAAGATACAGTGGCTGAAATTAAGCAAACAAATACAAACTCACAGACACACAGTGAGTATGCACTCAGTAAAACCACACAAGTAAGATTCTGTGCAGGGCAGTAGCTGCGGCCATTAGTAAAATGGTATTTTCAGCTGGACAGATAAGGTATTTTAGCTGGAGGCTCGGGGTCGGTTTGTCTTGTGGAAAAGACATTTGACACGTGGAGAGTTGTTACCGACAGTACAGTATGTGGAAAGATTTGAAGTCTGTTTTTCGTATTTGTGGAAGAGTGGAAAACACATTCATATTTTCAAATAACAAATGCAGGGCCGGTTCTAGCCAATTTGATGCCCTTGGCGAGATTTTATCTGGCGCCCCCCCCAGCCAGAGAATCGTACAGTAGAAAAGATAAAGATCAAAAGAGTATATACACAATAGAATATATAAAGAATAAATGAAAAATCTCTACAAAAGACAAATACACTACAAAAACAGAAACGTATTGACATAGGTTACATCAAAAAGGCTTCAAATGTATTCAGTATTGTATGAACATGTTTGATTTGGGGGGTGGACATCACATCCTCTAGGGGGGTATGCCCCCCCGGGAAGATTTATTATTTGAAAGTAAAATGCTTCAATCTGGTGCACTTTGAGCACACAATTACTAGAGACCTGATCTAGGGGGTACAACTCTAAAACACCCATATGAAAAAGATCGGTTTACATTTTAATAATCAAATAAGTATGTGCACATAACCAATAACCTACCATAGCCAATAACAAATAAATGTAACTTATTTTATTTTTGTTGTTCATTCATATCTTATTTTACCGAGTTAACATTTATTTATTTATGCATATTTTTTTATCTCTCCAGTTTTAAATGATATTTTTGGTTTACTGTCCTATAGTATGACCGCCTACTGTATGTCGCCTATGCCAAAAACCGGTCCTGAACAAATGACACCATGTTTAACTGAAGTTACCTTCTATTGCATTTTTACTCAAACAGATGTGCAGGAAAGGAACATTTTTGCATTATGTTTTTAGAGATGTACCATAATGGGCCCCATATGCCTTTAACTTTTGAATCACCATAATGGTAGAAAGTTGTTCTTTGGACGATAAAGCACTATAATTCATACCAGGGGCTTCTACATTTACCACAAGGTGAAGGGTAATTTGCATTTGAACACTACTGTATAAGCCAAGGGTCAATTCCGGTACTTTTTATGGGTGGGAACCGAGATCATGTCTTCTTTTGAGTACAACCATTTTTTATGGCAACCAGCTTTGCTGACTTTTTCATGCACCATGGCAGATAATTTACGTTACTAGGGATGGGTATCGTTAGGATTTTATCGATACCGATACCGATACCGATACCGCTTATCGATACCGGTATTTTTCGATACTCTTATCGATACTTTTCAATAATTTGGTGCTCAAAATTATAGACATGATTACAAGATGTGAAGATTAAACAACAGTCATTTTATTGTAATTTATTTGTATTTATTATTTAAAGGGGACCTATCATGCAAAATGCACTTTTGCACGTCTTTTATACATGAATATGTGTCCCCGGTGTTCCAGGGAACTCACCAAGTGTCAGAAAACACAACCCTCTCTATTTTCCTCCATACCCAAATCTCTAAAAAAGGGGCTGCAAACGGATCTGATAAAAACTGATCCAGATTTGAACACTGTCCTGACGTCAGGACGGTAGCGCTACGGCTATTGGGCCAACTCCACCAATCAGGAGGAGACAGCCACGGCCATTGCCGTTCGAAAGAGCTGGAGACGCTGTAGTACATATGCCAGGCCTCTAGATGGTGCTGTTCTCACAGAATCAGCCCTTGCAAAAACAGAGCTAACATTTTTCAAATTGAGCGAAATGAGGCATGGCTAAAATGCATGATCTGTTTGGTATTTTGAAAAAAAAAAGTATAAATATGCCTTATATAGGTATGGTCCTACACTATATTATTCAAATATAGCATGATAGGTCCACTTTAATGTAACTTTTTCAATGTCATACCAAGCAGCTATGAGTGTGTTTGACAGTGTGTCTCTGGAAGGGGGGCGGTAATTAGGGGCAGTTCATAAATCCATGTAAACATGACCATTATTCAGTTAAAACGAGACGCTGCGTGCGCACCTCCTAAACCGGAAGCTCCGGTCGGCTATCCATTATAATCATGGATGTATAATCAGAACTGGATACAGCGTCGGAGGCGGGGTCTTGTTCTTTCCTATGAGAGCTGCTCATTGGCGCATGAGGACAAAATGGCCCAACTTTTGAGAGAGCGAAACGTCACAGATTACCCATCATGCCTGGCTGTCAGAGCAGAAGAACCCGTATGTGCGCTCACAGAGCATGCGCCCCTTAAGCCCCGCCCCCCCCCCCAGAGCTCCCACTCTCGGCTCAGTAGAATGAACGGAGACAGAAAATAAATCTAGATTCGGCTTTTAGTGCATTTTACAACTTTGAGGACCTAATGATTATAATAAGGGCTATAAAATAGTTCAGTTTAAAAAAAATTATCCACTGATTTACAGACGTCTCTTTCCCAATGTTAGTCAATGGGAAAAAGTCTTTCTGGGCCCAGTGACGTCACGGACTGATACGGAAATTGTAGTACCGCCGTTTGGACACAACGAATATTTTCATCAGAGTCCGGCGCACTTCCTGGGGGCTTGATTATAATCCGTTTATTGCGTTTATTATTTATAATTGTAATGATGGATTATCAGTAATCATTTTAAAGTTACACAGAGAGATTGGATTAACCGTTTTTATGCCCTTGAACACAACTTTTGATCACAAAACAGCAAAGGTAAGACATAATTATCATCATGGCTACGTAAAGTGAAGTTGTTTTCTCGCTCTTTCCTGGCTGCTAGTTCAGTGAGTTTTGGTCGTAGATCCAATGGAATCTGTGGAATCTCAGCTCTCATGTGATATATAGATAAAATGATGTAGAAATCGCTTTTGCCAGTGATGTGCTAAAGTAACCGTTAGCCCCGTTAGCCCGTTTTTCTAAGTGTTGATTTTAGACTCTTGGTGTTGGACTTCTGTTCCGTGTGGTCAAATGGTTAATATCGTCTGTTAGCTGAGTTTCTTCCCGTTAAGTGGGTATGCATCATTAATAGGTTGTTAAATGTTAAGAAGCCTTGAGACGCTGTTTCTTGCAAGATATTGCGTCTGCCCCTATGGTCTTCCCCCTCACAATAATAAGAGAGCTGTTAGGAGAGATGACGAGTGGCATTCACAGTGGCCAATCAGTGGTACTCAAACCGGATACATCACACAGGATGAGGGTTCCCAACCAACCAGAATTGTTTAAACTAAGGAAGTGGCGTAATTCATATACCGATAATAATAATAATAATAATAATAATAATAATGCATTTTATTTTTGGGCGCCTTTCAAAGCTCTCAAGTACACCTTACAGAGCATAATTAAAAACAAGCAACAAAGAAGATCAAACAGTAATTCAAGACTTAAAAAACAAAGACTTAAAAACAACAATCAGTTTAGAAGAATTAAGATATTGAATATGCCAGTTTAAAAAGGTGGGTTTTCAGGCAGGATTTGAAGGTTGAGAGTGAGTCCATATTGCGGATGTCTTGTGGGAGAGAGTTCCAGAGACGGGGGGCAGAGTGGCTGAAGGCTCTTGACCCCATGGTGGTCAGGCGAGCAGAAGGTACAGTGAGTTGGAAGGCAGAGGAGGATCGGAGAGCACGAGAGGGAGTGTAGATGTGAAGGAGTTCAGAGAGATATGGAGGTGCAAGAGTGTGAAGGGCCTTGAAGGTGAGGAGCAACATTTTAAAGTCGATGCGGTATTTAACGGGGAGCCAATGGAGTTGTTGAAGAACCCGAGTGATTTGATCAATGGAAGGAGTTCTGGTAATGATACGGGCGGCTGAGTTTTGGACCAGTTGGAGCTTACGCAGGGATTTGTGAGGAAGACCAGAGAGGATGGAGTTGCAATAATCAATACGGGATGTAACGAGGGCATGGATGAGAATGGCGGTGCTGTTGGGTGTGAGTGACGGGCGGAGACGGTTAATATTGCGGAGGTGGAAGTAGGCAGATCGAGTAATGTTGTTGATGTGAGCTTCAAAAGATAGGGTGCTGTCGAGGATGACACCCAGACTCTTAACTTGGGGGAGGGGGGGGACTGTGGAATTGTCAATAGTAAGGAAGAATTTGTCAGTTTTGGCCAGAGTGGACTTGGAGCCAACTAAAAGAAACTCGGTTTTATCACTGTTTAGTTTTAGAAAGTTGGATGAGAACCAGGATTTGATTTCCAGTAAGCAGTCGGAAAGGGCAGTGGGGGGGGGGGGGGGAGAGTGGAAGTGGGTTTGGTGGATAAATAGAGCTGGGTGTCATCCGCGTAACAGTGAAATTGGATAGCAGCACCGTTTGTCCAGCGGCTTAACGGTATACCAATACCGTCCAATCAGGTACCGGTACTGACTTAGTACCGGTTCTCGATACCCATAGTTACAAGTTAAAAAAAATGCATTTTTAATAACAAAAGTGGTTGGTGGTCCACATGGCACCCTATGTGGCCCGCGGGCATTAAGCCAATAATCAGCATTCTACCTGGACAGGGGTCTGCAACCTTTCCGACCAAAAGAGCCATTTTGCCCCCTTTTTCACCAGTTTTTTGTCTGGATCAAAACATATTTGATAGCTTGATAGCTTATAAAGTTGTATATATTGTTACATCATAGACAAAAACTACAGTTTTTTTGCATTTATTATTTATTACATTATAGAAAACTGTTTACTTCTAATAATAAACAAAGAACTCTTATAAGGAGAATACAAAGAAATACACAGGCCTACTTTAAAATAAATCAACACACCACTTGCACTTCCACTTCCACTGCACATTTGAAGAAAATGAATATAATTAAAATGGGCCCACTTTGAAATAAATAAAACATATAGCTGCACCCTAAAAAGAGTTTACTGATTGAATTATGACTGAAGATCTTCAGCTGTCTTCCTCTTCCGTGTTTTTCCTCCAATACGTAAAGACTGCAGCACCTTTGACAACTTCTCTCCACATATCAAACATACCGGTAAACCAGCATCGTTTGCTGTGAAAGCAGATAACTCTCTCCACGCAGAATTAAACCCTCTGTGTTCCTCAGATACTTTTATTTTCTTTGATTTATCCATAGTTCGCTCATCGAGCCGGGGGTCAGGTTATTCGCCTGCAAGAAAAGGCGCTGGTGCGGAACCGTAGCAGGATATGACGCATATTTTAGTTGACCTAATTAAAACCGTTTCTTTTATTTTTGTATGTGTCACAGTATCACCTCAAAATACAAGATACGAAACATTTTCAACCGTGCAACAAAATATAAATAGTCCTACAAGTATTTTAATTTTATTTCCTTCTTATTTTTGTCTAAGCTCAAGGGAGCCAGAGTAGAGGGTTGCCGACCCCTGTACCTGGACCTCAGGCCAAGAGGGGGAGATAGCAGCTACACCAAATTGGGACAAAAGAGGAACAATGCAACAAAAAAGCTAGACATATGACAACATATTTTATTTCGGAAGATTTGAATTGTATTAGATTGTCACCCCTACATATTAAGGAGACTGTTGAGTTGGTTTAGCATCTGATTATGATAGCTTCTGGCTCAAATGCAAGCAAAAGACCATGATTAGCCGACAAACTGCTGGAGTCTCACCTGTACAAAATATTCTGGCATTTATAATGACGTTGCCGGTTAATGTTTCAACTTGTATTCCTTATGTCGCTATAAAGGTTGGAAATGCCATGAAAAAACTCAAATGAGTAGAGATAAATAAGGAACTGGAACTAAGAGAATCGGCTGGTGTCTTATGTGTGGGTGAGGGGGATTCAAACAGCTAAGTCTTTCATGTTTCAGACCCCATATGCTTATATACTGCAAACTGCATCCCTCATTAGCCATATTTGTGTGTGTGTGTGTGTGTGTGTGTGTGTGTGTTTCTTTTGATGACTACCACAAAATGGCAATTCTCCTGTGAATTAAAGAGGGAGAGTGTATTCTTGTATCTTGCATTTATATATTTGATCATGCATATACTGTATATAAACAGCATTTTAATGATATTTTTTGAGATGGAGGACAAAACATTTGATAGATTAGTTACATGTGACGGCTGACAGATAAAGAAAAGGAGAATGAAAAAAGGAAATTTGGTGTTTGAAGAGAATAATGGAAGAGGACGTTTCTGGAGACTGATTCATGTTCTACATCAGGTTGTAATTAGTCATTTTCATGAGGTAATGAAGACAGACAGAAGTGTAATTACAGTTACTGATCTTAGAGAAAAGGAGGCAACAGGTCGCTTTACTCCCTAGAGCTTTCTTCTCTCCACATTCTTCCCACGAAATATCTTGAAGTAAACTTCTTCTATTTTACTTCATTTCATCTCTCATTCGTATTCTTTTACTTATCATTTCTCTTCAAACCCCTTTTCCATAATGTAAGATGGATGGGAAGATTTAAAGAAATGATTGGGGTTTCAGAAGTAGGATGAAAAGAGCTGGCAATAAGGCAGGTACAACTGGCCTCTGCATTGATAACCTTTAGCTGATAAGGTCAGAGTCAGAGGGCAGTAGCTGATGACAGTATCTCCCTGAGGGCAACATAAACACACCCATTTACCTTGTTTGCACCTCATTTTGCTGCTTTTTCTAGCCTTTTACCTTTAGTTTTTAGGGAAAAATGCAGTTTATTGAATCTAGTTTGTGGCTATGAATCTATCCTTTGTGTAACCATTATGCATTTGACGTCTATATGCAGTTCAAGATGTGGTCTATGAAAAGATATAAGTTGTAACTTCAAAAAACAACACCTGAAAAGCACCTGTATTTGATGTATTCAGTGTGTGTTTGAGTGTGTATTCTTTTGTGTTCATGAATGGCCCCGTCTGTCTTTTGACAGTAATGGTGATAGATGAAAGGCAGAGACATAATGAGTGACCAGCATTCTGCAGGGAGTTTAGTCTGTGTGCTGGAAAGACAAGTGGAGGAAAGAAAAGAGCAGGCTGTGACATGCTGAACAACAGTTGTTTTCACCTACATACCTGGACACACCTAAACTCAGCATACAGAAAAGATGTATACCTTTTAACTTTTTAACCAGTTAACTTTTGTGAATCCACCAGTTAGAAAGAAAAAAACATTTATCAAAATCTGGTGTACCTGTGAAAACCAGTTTGTGTGTTATTTATTGATGTATTTGTAGTTGGCCGAAACGTAGTTGGAAATGTTTGCTGCCAATGTTTAACTACTAAAGATTACAGAAATAACTGCAATAAAAAAACAGTCAGTCAGATGAATACTGGATCACAATATTATTTTGGGAAGGGTAAAAATGACAAATAATGTCAGTGAGAGTTTAGATAACAAGAGTTTTAAATCCTCTAACATTACAATTTCCGCTTAGAAGGAAGTGTCACACACACACACGCACACACACACGCACGCACGCACGCACGCAAGCACACACACACACACACACACACACACTTTAATCCCTGTCGTCAGTCCTCAAGCTTTAACAGCAGGATACAGCTACACACTGACAGGATGATGCTTGCTTCCTGGAATGATACAAAAAAAATTCAAGCACAATTATTAGCCGAGTAAGCGAGACCTCTCTCAAAGCCAATGAACCCTAGGGTGTAAAAGTAAAACCACTTTGGTGCCATGCTGTGTGTTATGATCTCGCAGTGATCTTTATGTGAGGTCCTGTCATCCATCTTCCATATGAACTCTGAGAGTCTGTTAAGACCCTGTAAAGTTGTCAGTTCATCTCTGCACCACTGTCACCAAGAGATATTGAGCTTGAAAATACACTGCAGAGTGTGGTAACAAAATTGATTTTTCTTATCATCTGTCTTGATTCTAATGAGCTGTATAAAGAGTGGCTTAAGGAGGCAATTGAGATGGGATTGTGTACATAAACATAACATAAAACAATTACAACAACACAAAACATGAATATGCTCTGTGAATGTAAACCCTGTTGTGATAATTGGAAAGAACAATGTTATTGTTCGGGTTATACATGCAATAATGTGAAAATATAAAAACTCAGCATATTGTCGTCAGTTTCATTGCTAATAACTGTCATAGTTTGTGTGAAAATGCTTGTTGGTGCATTCAAAGGTTTCACAAATTAAACAGGTTGTCACGCAGTACGTTTTGCAAAAAAACAAGTTCCACAAGAGTTCCAAAAACCAAGGGTTACGGAACAGAATTTCCAAGACAAGGAGTCGGAATCCTCCTTCCTTCCAGCCTCCTTCCTTCCAGCCACATTCAGCCACCTGAACACACACTGTTCACTTCTGTCTGTGCGATCAACTGATCAACTGTGCTTGACTACTCTCTAGTCTATCGTTGGAAAATTGTAATTGTGTTTTTAAGTCTGTTCTGTACTCTGATATACAGCAACAGCATATCAATGGAGACCATTGAAGAAAGCAGAGGCAACTCTCCTATGGCTTCAGCAACTCCACGCTCTGTTACCCCTGCTTCTACCCAGGATGGTTCAACAGTCAGCGAGAGTTTTCTGATGTCCAGAAACACAATATCAATGGAGTCCATTGAAGAAAGCAGAGGCAACTCTCCTATGGCTCTAACGACTCCACGCTCTGTTACCCCTGCTTCCATTCAGGATGGTTCAACAGTCAGCGAGAGTATTCAGAAATCCAGCGACAACATGTCCATGGATTTCCTTGAAGGAAGCACAGGCATCTACAGACCCATCAGGGTGTTGTTCGACACCCCCATATATGAGCGGGCTCTGCAGATCTGCTGGCATATCAGCTCTTACAAGACCAAGATCGCCCTGGTGATAGAACTTTTGCGGCTTCAGCAGAAAGACATGATCCCATCTGAGGTGACTGTCGATGACATGACAGACCTGCTGCGAGAAGAAAGCAAAAGCTCACTGAGAGTGCAGCTCTGGGACTTTGAACTAGAGGACCGTGATGAAGATGTTGCAAAGCCTCTTCTCAATCTGTTGTGGGAGGTGATCAACAGCATGAAAATGCGAGACATCGTGTTTGAAGCCAGAAGGCTGCTCATGTCCCCAGGTGACATCCCTGCTGGTTTTCGTCACCCAAAGCTGATGAACTTGGCTCAGGAGTACGGCAGGAGACTGACAGAGCGACTGCAGTCTGCCCCCAGCTCCAAACTGCTCGGCCCACGAGATGTGGTGTTGCAGGTGGTACCAAAAGTCCTACAAGGCTTCTGGTCACCTCCTCGAAGCACCTTTCTCAACATGCCCTCGCAGAAGCTCAATCAAATGGCTGTTGGGGTTACTAAGTGTGTTTTGGACAAACTCTCCACTGCTTTGTCCAATATGCACCATCAGGTCACCTTCTCTTCCTCCATCAGAGATGCCATGGTCCTGTCTATCCAGGAAAAGGTTAGACAGATGTACCCGGCTCAAGACATCCGGAGGAGGGAGCTTAACTCATTTGCAGCACAAATACTGAACACCATTGCAGATGCTGCAGTGAGTGAGATGTGTGCGCTGTTTGAGCCTCAGAGCAACACACATGAGGTTGAAAATTCAAGCAACGAAAGCAACTGCACCCATCTAGCAGATGTAGTGGATGGTGCACAGACCATTCACACCCTGGCTGGAGATCTGAATGAGGAGCTTGGTCTGGAGGAAGACAGAGAACCAATTCAGGAACCTGTCTCTTCTCCTTCACCTACTCCTCTGACACCAAGTGCTGGACCTTCTGCCAAAGTCAGCTTGGAGGAAGAACCATTTGCCTCTGCGTCAAACCTTGAATACAACTCTGCTGTGGTTCCAGCTCTGCTCTCTTCTGTGACCACTGCTGATGAGCCTCCTGCCATCACTGTCACCCAAGATGGTTTGACGACCAGCCAGATTGATCCAGTGGAGCTGTGTACACCAGAGACAGACTGTGAGGATGTGGAGCTCAGCGGAGAACAAGGCCCTGCTGTGACTCTGGCTCTTCCAACCCCCCATGATGGACCTGTTGTCATGACTGCAGCGCAGGATGAACGGACAATCAGGAAGCGTGAGGTCAAAAGGAAGAGACGAGTCCAGCCCTTCTTGGTTCAGAAACAGTCTGATGCTGCTGCCTGCCTGAAGACGCAGACTGAGAATGTTCCTCAGTTTTCTTTTCCTGTTTTTCCATTTCATTTCTATTACTGTTGAACAAATAAATTCATTGTTGCATTTTAGTCCTTCTGCATCACGGTTTCATTTTTAATGATTTTGAATTCATGATCTAACAGTTAATGAAGTTACATTTGTTGCATGTACACAACGGTTTGAGGGCTTTAAAGGTTGGATGTGTCTTATCACAGTTTCAAAGAGGTATTCAAAATGCATAAAAAACATCTATAAATAGCCATGGAGTAACACATTCCTTGATACATCTACAGAGATAAATTAATCAACATATCAGAACAAGCACAGTATAGTACAAAAAACTAAACAGTGATACAGCTCCTAAGGTACCTTTGTATTGGGGCCACTGTCCTAATTAAATGTATAAGTTAACAATTGTTGTAAACCATACATGAATTCTAACGTGATGGGTAAAAATGATATATTACTTTGTAAAATGTGTGTGAAACAAGTATGTCCCTTGTTCTCTGTTCGAAATGATGCTAAGATAAGATAGACCTTTATTGAACCCCGTAGGGAAAATTCAGGTGTCAGCAACCACAGATAAGAGTTTACACAAGGATAATGAAATGTAAAATAAGATTAGACATGTAAGTAACGTTTGGAATAAAAAATATCACAATAACAAGGTAAAACACTGATCAGTTGAATGTACATGTTTACATTATGAGTTAGGAATGTTAAATATATTTACATGTATGTGTGCAGGTGAAAGTCATATGTGCATAATACATAGAGTGCAAATCTTATGTATAAAGAGTGCAAATCCTATCTTATTGTTAAAAAACACTGTATTGCAAGGTTTCAAGGAATTATATTAGTTAGTATAATAGTTAGTCATATTGAATTCAAACAGTTGCTTGAACTGCAATAAACACTTTTATTGAAAGCAATTGGTTTAAATACATTTTAAAATCTTGTTAGATTAAAAACAAATCAACCATGGATAAGACTTAGATGGTTAAGACTAAGATTATATCTTAATTGACTAGATTTAGAGTATCAATACCATCAAATCTGTCAGACGATAGCATTTCATCCATAGACCCTGAATCCATTTATTATGACAAGAGACTAATAGGATGAAAAGGAAATAGGGAGAATCAGTCCTGCTGAATCCATCCCTGCTCAGTTCCTGGCCTCTCATCTTCCTCTCTGCTCTTCCTCTCATCCTGACATGAAATAGTCATTAGGTTTAGTGGTAATTCAGCCCAGCCGTCTTTCCACATTAGCTAATGTGCATCAGAAACGCCAGGAGTGTGTATGTATGCAGTTCATGTACACTATCTGGAACCCTATGTATGCAGGTCTGTGTGCGTCAGCATCGGGAAGTGTGTGTGTGTGTGTGCTCGTGTGTGTGTGATGCTACGTCAGATGGCTTGCATGACAAGATTTCCTGTTCTATGGCCGACAGGTTCTAAATAATATAAGCGTAGAGAACAAGTAAGAGCAGAGGAAAAGACAAGTGAGAGGTACACGAAGAAGAGACTTGGAGAGGTAAGAATTGAAGAAGGAGCACAGGAGGACGAAAAAAAAAGTGGGAAAAGGAAACTAGGCCAAAAAGATAGCTGAACTGATGAAGTGCAGTTTGTTCATCTCTGAAACACTAAACATCACTTTCTCCTCTGAGTGTCCTTACTTTATGGTATCTCTCCTCCACTCATAAAGAAATCTTCACTCGTTCTCACAGCTGCTTTTGGAGAGCAATGCCAACCGGTAGCAGCTCTTCTTCTTACGAGAAGGAGCGGAGGTAATAGAGGCGGTGAGGGAAAAGCAGCGCTGTAGGGCATAACTGATGGTTTGTTGGGATTGTGTGTCTTGAGTATGAATAAGGTAATTTCCCCCTTTGATACAAACTCCTGCGACAAACACGAGGGAGAAAGGAGGAGGGGGGGGTGGAAGAAATGGGAAAGCAACAGACACAAAGGAGGGAAAGACATGACAAGGTGACATCTGATGTCAGGTTACTGTGACTGTCGCCTCCATGTCTGTATGTTGCGTGTGTGTGGCGTTGTTTCACTATATTTCCCTTTTTTTTAATAAATTGCAACTGTATATTAAAAACAGTAATATGTGTAGAAGTGTACAGTGTATAATGACAGTGTGTCAACAGAAAGTGTCAGTTATATGCCAGTGTTGCGTTTCATTGATTCACTCAGATCTGAGACAGCTGTACTCACTGGCCCCTCTGTAGCACACACACACACACACACACACGCACGCACGCACGCACGCACGCACGCACGCACGCACGCACGCACGCACGCACGCACGCACGCACGCACGCACGCACATACACACACACACACACACACACACACACACACACACACACACACACACACACACACACACACTGATGGTTAGAGCACGAATACATTAACTGGTGGTTAAAGTTAATTAAAGAGGCTAATTCTCTTTGAGATGTATTTGTTTTAAAGAACACATCCACATTGAATTTCACATCTGTGCCATTGGGTCAGATTTTGTGGGAAATGCGCAGTTCGGATTTATGGCACAAGAATATTTTACTGCTCACCACTTAAACCACTTAAAGCTACCCTGTGGAGCTGTCTGAGCAATTGGGGCATGTTGGAGGAATGTTTGAGGAACATGTCCCTGTTTTGTTTGTGCTAATGCACGAGGTCTCACATGCATGTGCCTGTGCAGCCTGGTCTACTAAAAGGATACGTTCTTTCTTTCTGATTAGGATTATTTTAGATGTATCATACTATACATATTTAGATTTTTTTACACCGACCAAAGTCTGTGGAACAAGACATGGTGGTAAGTTATGTCAAACAAGCCCAACTTTTACCCAGGACTTGTGTCTCATATGTAATCAATCATTTTAATTGATTTCAGTAATTTAAATACCACAACCATTGTTAGACAAACCATGATCTTTGACTTCCCCTATCCATGTAGATTTCTTGCATTTTTGTTTAGTTTTGTTTCATATAACAATGATAACCACGTTTAAAATTGCGACCATAATGTACTTTTCCCTCTACACATTTTCCAGAATGCAGTAAAGTTGAATGGGTATGTGATTATGTAAGAGACAGGGTTGGCATGTGGATGACATGACACACATTTCTATCCAGTGCTGCAAACACTTTATTTTAAAGTGATCAACAGTTTGTGGCAGTAACGCAGCAAGAAAAGCAGCCAGCTGAAGGCGAAAAGGAACAAGACTGTTAGCCAATGTTATCAAAGATATAAACATTTAAAACATTGGTCTTTCAAATGTTTTGTAAAAACATGTTTCCACACTTTGGAGTTCAATACACCTAAACAAAAGAAAGAAGTTGGTTTCATGTTGAGATGCATTTCTAAAATCTTCCCTGTGTGGAGGGTTGAAAAAAGGGGGTTTTGCTGAACTTGGAAGTGGAAATGGAAAAAAAATATCCATGGTGTCATTCTTGTTAATAGTGTCCTGAACTGAAAGTGAATGTTGGCCAGGAAAATCAGCAAGAGATGGATTATTATAGAGGTTGGCCGTGGAGCATACAGAGTTACTGGTATGTGAATGTATCTACGATGTGTATATCTGTGTGTGTGTGTGTGTGTGTGTGTGTGTGTGTGTGTGTGTGTGTGTGTGTGTGTGTGTGTGTGTGTGTGTGTGTGTGTGTGTGTGTGTGTGTGTGTCCTAGGACGGGTGAGTAGGCTGAGCATCAAGGCGGAGTTTGGACAATTAAAAGAATTCCTGACTGCATTCTTTCTCCCATGAAAATCTCCCGTACACAACAATGTTTTTCTGGCCCCCTCTTCCTCTACGTGGTCCCCCCGGTCTCTCATTCACACGTTCACACTCTTCTGTTGGCAAATTAAACTGTCAGTCTGTCTCATGATCTGGCTCTCTGTCTCACACTCTCAGTTTAGCTTGTTTTAGTGGAGAGTAAGCATTTGTCCAACCTCTACTCTCTTTGGCAATGAGAATGAGAGTAGATGTGACACCTAATATCCTCTAATCTGTTCCCCTGCGCCCCTATGTGTGTGTGTGTGTGTGTGTGTGTGTGTGTGTGTGTGTGTGTGTGTGTGTGTGTGTGTGTGTGTGTGTGTGTGTGTGTGTGTGTGTGTGTGTGTGTGTGTGTGTGTGTGTGTGTATCCTCTCACCCACAGTGTCATTTTTGCTTCTTAACTCTCTTGGTGTTTTTCATGCGACTTTTTTGCTTAAATGCATCTTTTAAGAAGTGTGTGTATGTGTGTGTTTGTGCACTGCATGTATGCACAAACTAGCAGGGGATTTCCGATCCCTTCACATTAAATGACTAAGGCGACTTTATCTTTAAAAGTAATTTCACCTGCCTCCCATGTTCCCAAGTGGCTGCCTTGCAATATTCATTGCGGTATGAATATTCCAGTATACACTGACTGATCATCCTTGAGGGTTTCATGATTTTTGTGTAATTCACAACACTCCTGCGTCAAATCTCTCTTGGCTGCAACTTCTTGTCTCACCACAAGACTTCAGTTCACACTTATGGAAATGAATTGAGCTGAGGATAAGGGGATTTGTTACCAATCCCATCTGTCATCTTCCTAAATGGTCTCAAATCCTGGTTTGCACTGTGGATTATATGCTCGTTCCTCTGAGAGGATGAT
The DNA here is from genome assembly GCF_902827165.1 of Trematomus bernacchii. Lineage (NCBI taxonomy): Eukaryota > Metazoa > Chordata > Actinopteri > Perciformes > Nototheniidae > Trematomus > Trematomus bernacchii. The sequence goes on along the minus strand of NW_022987727.1, from coordinate 7,640,420 downwards.
GAGCTGCAGTGAGGCTGAAGCCATTTACAGGTAAAGGTTTTATTTAAATTCTGGCTTCATAGACAGATTTATTTTTCAAGAGAAACCTTAACAGCCATTTAAGAGCTTTGTTGCAAAGTATTACTGTAGATTAGCTTCAAAGTGTAGCAGCAGCTCATAGGTATATGCAAAATATTGGCACACACACAACATCCCTTGGCCAGCATTGTTCATCATCTAAATAAAACAACATGCTCAAATTCCATCAGAAAATACTCAGAAAAGGTTATTTTGAAACTGATATAGCATATTTTCCAACATTTGCAGCATGCATTACTTCACTCTCTGGAAAACGAATTACGTCGTGACAGTTGTTAATTCATCTCACTCCTGGGTCACACAATTCCTCAAACATGTTGTCACTTAAGGAAATGAATTGAGCCAAAGCTGCCTTGGATTTGTAATCAATCCCAGTCTTCATCTTCTTACGCATGTTGAAATCCAAATCTGTTGATCCTTGCTAGTAATTACACTTTTATGATGTAGTGAATGTAGAACTGTGATTTTGCTGTTGATGCTTTTTATAGTTGTGGACATACAGTGTGTAATCACTTTTTAATGCATGTTTTCTGCTGCACCTGTTTGGCATCAACCCCACAAGGAATTCTTTATGAACAAATACACTGTCATAGTATTGAAAGGTGAACAGACACTGACAAGTAGAATGTCTGCTGAGAAAGTAGAAAGCACAGAAACTTCTTTACTTAATTATGAAAGGAAAATGGATTTTGATAAAGAATTATGTTATTTTATTGTGAAATACACATTCTTATATATTCATTTTGAACTTTGTTTATGCACCAATTGTAACTCAGTTTGCGATATTGTGTTGCAAAATCAGCCACAGAAGGATGAAGGCCACATGTAGGAGAATCTTTAAAGGGGTGTGTTCAGCATGAAAGAGATCACACACATTTCACAATGTGTTTCTACATTGTGGAACTTGTGGCCACATATCTAAAGTTGACCTTCAGTTCGCATGCAAAGACTAGCTCTCATTGTTCACATTCCTCATGGAGACCAAAGGGACAGTTGGGCTGTGTTAGCCTCTAGCTGTCCCATTTGGTTTCAATAAGGAATCTTGATAATGTTTAGAGGAAAATGTGAAAACAAATGTGAATATTTGATGTGTGAGGATTTTAACTGCTGACCGTTAATTTAAAAAGACAAAGACTGCTTCACTTATCTTTTGACCCATTCCTTTATCTCCCCATTACCCTTTCTCTCTCTCCTCTACATAATAAGACTACTCTCATTGACCACCATGCTCTTCAAAAACAAATGAACTAAGTTCATAAAACTGTAGTTGTTTCGTTTTGAACACACATTATTCTTTTTTGCCTTTTATTTGTAGCTTTACATTGGCAGGCAAAAATTGGTGTACTTTCCGAGCTACCCAAAATCCGAGCCAGAGCCAGATTGAGACCGAGCTGGCAGATGTAAGTGTTTAATTGGCTAATTAACTCTATGAAGCCCCAATCAAAGAGCCAATTAGCATGGGACACATGCATTTGACATGGCCAATTAGTGGCAGTGTTCAGGCTGAACTCGTTAAGTATGAACTCGTTAAGTGTGTTAATTAATTAGGCAGGGCGAATAGTGTTCCCCTCCCACTGCTCTGTGTGATCATCTGCCTGAGAACACCAAGGCCTTTCTGTTCTTGGATTCTTTTAGCCAAGATTGCAGCATATAGGGTTGAGACTTGTGTTACAAGTACAAACAGCAGACAGGGTGTCTTGTGTTTCTTTGTGTACCAACTCCTACTATTCGAGGGCTACTGATGTTCCCCAATCTTTTTGAACACTGTAGCAATGTTTCAGTAATTGGACATTAAATACAAATGCTCATAATTTTATAAGTTTGATTTTGATCAGACTGGCCAAACAGGTTTTTAATTGATTAATTGAATAATTATATTAATGAATTGTCAGACAAATAAACACAAGTATCCAAAGATTAACATATTAAAGTGAAAACACGTATTTCCAACACAGTCCAAAGATGTTAGAAGAGCAGATCGCGTTCACACCGGAATAAGTCCCTGAGGGAGGATTAGGCAAATGAAGCCGCTGACGTCACTTCTTCTTCTTCAGCTTTGGGTTTACTGGCAGGCCGCAAACAACTTCACAACGTATACTGCCACCCGAAGTCCCCGGCCGGAAGTCCCCGGAGTTGGGGACTGGCGATTTACTCGGAAGGCTTCAGTAGAAGCTGATGGGAGTCCCAGCAGCTTCTACTGAAGCGTTCCGAGTAAATCGCCAGAACGCCGACACCTCCTCATCACTCCACCGCTCCCACGTTTTATTTTGTGTTGCCATAAGTTAGTCTCTCTCCGTTGGTGCGCTGGGCTAATGCTAATGCTAATAATGCTAATGCGAGCGAATAAAATGGCGGCTTCACAAAACCTTTTGGGAGTTTTACGGGGCGTGGTTTGCAATCCGCCCAGCCAATCAGAAATGGGAACCTGCTCTCTAGCAGGGACTGAAAAGGGGGTGGAAAGGTTCACATGAACTAAGTTCTAGTTCCAGATTTTTTTGGTGTGAACGCACATTTTCTGAACTTTATCGGAACTATACTGGGAAAAGTACTCCGGTGTGAAAGCACCTAAAGTTTGCAAAAATCAACTTCTGACTTCTGAACATATTTACTCCTTTGTAAGTCTCTTTGTGAACTACCCATGTGGAAACCTGAGAGAAATATGAGGTTGACCGTGCTCTGCTCTGATCTCTGTGTGGGATGGCTGCAGTTCATTAGTCAAAGATGACGTGGTCACCAAAGCAGTTCAGCCATACCAGGTCATGTTTGGGTTTCTCCTCTCTGTACTTGGCTCTGAGTGTTTGGGATAAATACACTTAATGTCATCAAGGAACACAAAAGAAACTGTGATAAATGCTTTGATGTCATTCATGAACAAAGTACAAACTGGAACATAAAACTAGAAAGAGTTGAGGAAACCAATGCTCCAGAAATATGTGCACATTTGTGCATCTTTCAGAAACCTTGGGCTGACATTTTTTTAATGATAAACTGGTATGCTGGAAATGTCTTGTATAGACAGTTTTGTGGTGTTTTAATACTTTCTAGGAATCATTTGGCATGCACATGTGTGGACAATGTTGCACCTTGTTGACTGTAAAGCAGCAGCGGTACTAGACACTGGTAAAACACTTATCAAGATACTACAATTACAAATGTCCTTTGATAGTGACAGTGTGTGACATTTTCCCTCACCACTGGGGACAATAAACTGTGGGCAATGAGACTTAAAAGCTGCCATGAACTGGGTTTAGAGTCAATCACTGTTTCTACCAGTTGGTGAAAGAAAGTAGGAATCCAGACATATACAATGTACAGTCAAATGTCACAGATGTTTACTGTAATTGGTGTAATTATGTGACGTTCCAAGTGGGACTCTGGCATTTGGCAGTATGGCAGAGCAGTGAGAAGTGTTGTCAGGGGGGAAGAAAAAGGAAATGATTTATGAGCAGGCATTATTATTCTTTCCTCAGTTATTCCTCTGGCTCGTGCCTCTGTGTCTTTTATTTCTTTATTTCTTCCTCTTCTGGTTTTATTATTCGCCCTCTGTCTATCTGTCTTCTTTTCCATAATGTTGTCGTCTCTGTCTACACAGTGTTTTTATTCTAACCTTATTAACTGCGTCTAGCCTACAGCTCAGATTTCACTTGCAACATAGAGTGAGTATTCATAGTAGTTATATGATATCACTCATGAGCCACTACAAAAAGGCCTGTGGAATTAAATTACAGAGAAAAGAAATGATCGGTATTTCAGGAAATAATTACGGCATACAGTGGCCTACAACTGAAAGAGGTGACGCTCACTCTTAGGGAATGATCGATTCCACTACTTAAAAAATAATGACATTGCACTTATATACTGTAAAAGATGTGTATTTGCTTTGGGAGCCGTCATAGTGACCACACTTGAGGTACTCAAATATTTGAGTACCTCAAATAACTAGAGTTATCTTTTGAAAACAATACTTCGAGTTGCTTAAGCTCATCGAAACTTGCAATGGAGTGTGTGTGTGTGTGTGTGTGTGTGTGTGTGTGTGTGTGTGTGTGTGTGAGCCAGCTGTCTTCACTAAATATCCACTGAATATCCAACTATTTGGGTTCAGTTTAGCCTTCACATAATAAGCACAAACAGCCCAGCAAATGCTTCATTCTCCATATAATAATTCTCCAAATAAAATGGTTTACCTTGTGTCCTTTAAAATGTATTACAGTTAAACCAGTATGGAAGTCAGACAAATCAGACACTTATTTGAGCTGAATTACTGTGAAATCCGTCCATCCTGTGTTGATTTTCCTGACAGATCTCTGCTGTAGGTGCGTTGCATTTATCCAGCTTCAGAGGGAGTGCAGCTACAAACGTCTGTCAGTATGATCTCATGGCGTCTGATGTGTTTCCCATCTGAGGGATCCACTGGAGGTGTTGGCAGGAGGCTGCAGTCGGGGAAATCCGTGGCATTGAGAAAGACAAAAATAATTGACCGCAATGGGTACGGCTGCCTTCGCAGTTAGTTTAATTCAGGCATATTTTACGGTTTATTATTTTATTATCTGTTTTAGTGGAAAAGACATGAGAAGGAGGAGATAGAGGTCATGAAGGATGGAAAGATTATTAGTCAGGGCAGAGGAGGATTATGAAGGATGAGGAAGTTAGAGGTAGGAAAAAATGAGAAAGACATAAAGGAAAGTAAACGGATAGTTCACAAAGAGGAGGGAAAAGAAATGAATAAGAAGGAAAACAATAGAAAGGGAGCAGGAATTAAAAAGGAGACAATCCCTTTCAGAGCGCCTCAAAATGTCAGCGTGCTCTCGTGGTCGTGAACTGCTGCCAAATTATGCTTGTGTGTGTGTGTGGCTTCCCTGACCAGTGAAAAACGTCTTCACAACTTTGTTCCCTCATTCTTTCCTCTAACCAGAGCTTGGTGAAGTCCTCCTGACCGCATATTTACAATGTTGAAAGGCACCACCTTTTTTACAATCCTTCCTCAAAACACATGCTAAGAGAAGCAATGCCGGGTTCACTGTGATGGCCTTGACAAACATCCTATCATGCATCTGTGTTTTAAATGGAATCAACCCATTGTGTTATTTTTGCCAGTGATACACTGATGTGATGGAAGAAAGAAAAAGGGGAAAAAAACATTAACATGCTAACATAATTACTCACCGTTTATAAAAGGTACTAGTCAAACCACTTGTTTCTGCTGGAACACTGACTGTAAAGCCTCATGTAAGAACTGAAATAAGGACTCAAATACTTGATCAAACCAGTGTAGCAAAAAGTTTGTGGTGGAAGGAAGAATGAACAGCATGTTGGCCGATTATTTATATGTTTAAAATTCATAATTTTTCTTTCAAGTGCTCTGGCCAAGCTTTGGTAAACCACAGGCAATGTTCTTTCAATATCCTAATACACTGGTCCAGCCCATAGGGTTATATGAGGTTGCATGCAAAACACACACACACACACACACACACTCACACACACACACACACACACACACACACACACACACACACACACACACACACACACACACACACACACACACACACACACACACACACACACACACACACACACACACACACACACACACACACACACACACACACACACACACACAAACCGCTGGTCACTGGAAACTCCAGATCGGTTGTGTTTGATAGTAAGAGCTCACACACCCATAAACACACACTAGTTTAATGGTAGAATAAGATTTGCGAGAGCAGAGCTGCATGTTGTATGTCATAATATCCTCCAAAAGCCTGACTGGAAAATTTTAAATGACCACCTCCAGGTTTCCGCCAATTATTTATCAAGTAAAAAAAGCCTGAAATGGGAAATCAAAAAGTCATCTTGTGCATCACATTTCACTCTCTGTGGGCTCAGCTACGTCAGGCGGCTTTGAGATGTTATCCCTCTTGGTGCAGTTTATCTTCATTTCCTAAGTCCAAATCTATCCTCAAATTCATCACAACAGATTGAGGTTTTGGTCGGGGTCAAATAGAGAAGAAACATTTATGAGAAGGGTAAATATTTTTGAATATGACTTCATCTATTAATCAATTTATTTAAATGTAATAAATAAGCACAGATGCCAAAGAGGAAAGTGAGGATAAAGAGCGAGGAAGAAATGTCAGGCAGCGAGACAGAATGTTTCAGAGGGAGGATCCCACTAATGATCAACAGATGTACGAGACATCACACACGCTCGGCTCAGTTTTATACTGACAACAGTCAGAAACAGACACAAACAGGGGAAAGTTATTTAACAAGTATAACTCCTCTGTGCTACCGACTTGTCCTTCATCGTACTATTAGCAAGCTACTTTTGAAACTAACTAGCAGCATGTGTAGTACAACTGCTTTAATGATTTGAAAGTAAACAAATCATAGAAAGATGGTTTTTTACACAATGTTGTTTGCTTCAGTTGCTACACTGTTTTTGTTCCCCTTTATTGTCAAAGCTGTATCGAGTAACTATTTTCAGAAACAAGTGAAAGTTTGACCAAAGCAAGTGTTATCTTGCAAATACTGCTTCAAATTGATATATCAATATGTCTCAAACTAATAATAGATCAATTGACTACTTGTAACTTGAACTTGTGTACTGGTCTTGACAAATCTAGAAAGAAAAAGTATCACACTGCAGTTCCCCTATGCTCTGCAGAGGGTCATGGTGCTTTCAGCTTGATTTAGTTTTCTACGACTTTGCTATTTTCTTCTGTCATTGCTTTTATGAGCATTGTTTCAGGCATTGTGTCATATGCTTTATGTCATGCTCAAAACCGCAAAGAGAGGAATAGCTAGGAAACATAGTGGTCATTTATCAGCAAAAGAGCCCAGTATTCACCCCCCCGTTTTAATTATGCAGCCCCAAATGGTTTCAACATTTCTGTATATTCCTTCATTAATATGCCCCAAAGCCACTATTGGGAGAAGCATCCCTACAATGTGTTTAATCAAGTACACACATACTTTTATACTTGCAAATGTCCCTCTTATAAAATCCATTATGTAACCATATCCTAAACTAACTTATTCTAAAAAATAAAAACTGTCCAAAAGGTCCTCCAAAAGATACAAATGCCCACACATACATATCTTCTTTACCACCTCTTCTTTATCTCTCATGCCGTTTTAGAGGACAAATATAATGTGATTCAGCCAACATAGCAATTCATCTTCAAGTGATAACATATGTGGAGAAGCAGTACACTGTTGTCTGTTTTTTATTTATTATTGAAGCGGGTGTGCTGCGGTTGCAGGAGAGTCTGCAGGCTTCTTCTGTAATGTGTTCAGGAACAGTCACGTTAGCCAAGCTGGCTACAGCGTCTTGGCATCAATGGCCTTGTGGTTTCATTTACACAGAGAGAGGGACCATGTGCCTATATATCTGCCGTTTGAGGCACATCAGCACTGCTGGAAGACCTTGTGATTAATCACAGCCTTTGGTGAAAACCAGGTGTCCATCGGAGGGAGCGATGGCTGATGCATCCTTATATTACTGCAGGAATTATGGGGGAAACTGGAGTAAAGGGGAATCAGATTTAAAGGGAAACCACTGTTTAAGGGCTTTCATTGGATCTTTGAATCTTCTTTCTACAAATATATTCTGTGGATTATCCTGTAAAAATAGGGTCACTGCTTCTAGGAAGACATATTCAATACTGTGAGCAAGAAGAGTTCAGTTTTTCACTCATCTCACTCTTTGATACTTCCCAATTTGGCATTTAGTCTTCTGACCCCGACATGCTCAAAGGGTGTCATCATGTAAAGATAGATTTCATGCTTTTTGGTAACATTTTTACTGCAGTAGCTAAATGAAAAAAAGCCTTGTACACATTCAGATAGACAGTAAAGATAATACAGCCCACAAGTTATTCATGTTTATACTGCAAGGAGCTAATTATGGAATCAACTTAAAGTCAAAAGGACAAGTCTAATTAATCTTCTTTAAGATCTCAAAGCAAAGAGACAGTGTGTGTTTGTGTGTGTGCCCTGGATTGAACATTACCATGATCCATCTTCTTGTGGACAGTGAGTATGTGCACTGTCTTCCAGGTTCAGTGTGTCCCCTCCACGATTGGATGTCCTGTACTTGAACAACCCAGCAGCACAAATATTCTATGTTGCTCTAGCAAGCTTTGCCTTTTTAGTCTAGTGGATAGACAAACACTCAAAAAACTCAATAAAGGAAATATTCTTGGACCAATTTTCCATATTAAAACAGAAACATACAACTGATCACTTTGTCATACTCATTAATATGAAAACAGGAAATTAGTGAAAGTTATTAGAACACAAGAGATATAACTTCAGACAAGTTAATAGTTATAAAGACAAAGGCAGTTTGTTAACACAGGCAGGAAAGAAATATGTTTTCAAAGATTTGTAATGACTGTAAGACAATGATTTTTTTATCGTTGAAGCACGATGCACTCAGTAAGTAATAGGTTTCCACAAATGTCATATGTCCATTTCATGGAAGCTCACCAAATACCGATCCATAGGGCAGCTTTCTTTTCCTTATCCAGAGACGGTTGTCCAGTACACTCCAAAACTGTGTGTATGAATTCAGATTTGGGCAATCCCCAAAGGTGCATGTTGGATGCACGTGTGGTAAAGAACTTTTATTTTCTTTATCTTAAAATCAAGTGACATCAGCTGCACATTTAAACAAAGTCTGGCTCTTTCTCCTTTTTCCTCTTATTTTTGTCTCCTTCAACCTCCCCTCTGTACTTTTATCCCTTCCTCCCTACGTCCAGGTTTAAATGCTTCGCAGAGTTTAAACAGCTTTGTTTTTTTCCCCTTGACACGTTGGCTCTAAAAAGAGGGGAGGAGAGGAAGGACGGAAGGAAAGGAGGGGAGGAAGGAGGAGAACAGCTGAGCCAAAACAGAGGGACATGACAGTGTGTTTGGTCAGGACAGCCTATTACTTTGAACACTCTAATCTTCCTTTACTTGGCCGACTACCTGTAACCTCAATTAGGGAGGCTGGATGGAGGGAGCCTGGAGAGGGAGGCTGTGGTTTGGAAATGATTTCATTATATCTGTGGACTAACTTGTATATTTGAACCAAATTTAGCACCAGAAATAGAATAAACTACCAGGTTTTCTTCAAATAGGCACAGCATAACATTTCCATAAATGCCCGCCTTAAAATAAACACAGCAACCAAAAAAGCAGCATTTATAGGTCAAAACAAAGCCAACGTTTGACTTCTTTATAAGCAGGAGAAAACAAAGGTTTAGAAGTTCCAGATTGCCTTGATAATCTCTCCCGTCTGCCAGATGTTTCTGGACATCTTGAGATGTCGAAAGCATTGTTCTATCTTTAGCCGAGGTTGGCATCAGATGAAAAGTTGTTGCATAATTCCTTAAGAATCATAGAATCCAGATTTTGTTTCAATGGATATAGAAATGTTTAGTGTGTTTGTTCCTTTTCATTTCAGGGCAATGTTAATAACAGCTATACCTCTATGATAAGGAGGTGATTTCCTATGTTTCCCTGGCAACCCAAAATCACAACCTTTGTCATTTACTGGGTGTTTGCTCTGCTTTGTTTCTGGAATGAATTCGGGTTTGAATGTTCTTCGATTGTATTGCCATTGAGCTTAGTGCTGCTGTTAAAACCTCTTTGTTCTCCAATTTGTACAAGTTCTTTGAACTTTATAAGCATTTCAATCTTGCAGTAAGTTATCCCATGTTCCTGTAAAAAGTAGTTATTTGTCCCAGACAGTACAAGTCAACATAACATGAGCAGATGTGAAATTGCATCTGTTCCTAGGAATCACAATTGAACATGAAACTTGTTAAAGGTACTTAACTTACTTGATCAGGTAGTCATGGGAGCATACTTTCTAACAAAACAGCAAGGCGCATTTGTTTAATAATAAAATGTTGGTCTTGTGGAGTCAATAAATCTATTGTTGGTGATCCTGCTCAAAGGATGTATACCGAACTGTATTTTGCCACCTTAGCATGGTCAACAATTAGTGGATTACCTAATGAAATAAAGTAAATGTAAGCCAAAGGAAGTTCTAGAAGTAAAGTCTGTGTCCACGAAACACATAACTGTGAGTTTGCGAATGGGAAGCAAAGTGAGCGATCAAGTTATTGTCAATGCATTGGTGACACCTTCGCACCTATCATTGTAGGTAGCTTTGAGATGTAGTGCTGAAGTGAAATACAGGTGCATGTGTCATGGACGTATTGATGCCTCTCTGCAGCATTCACCAGGACAACAGCAACGTTAGCAGTCCAGAAGGAAGTGGAGATTTTAAATTGGAACAAGACAGGGACAAAGGTCTGCATCAAAGTCAAAGTCAAAGTTAAGAAAGATGGTGGAAGGAATGTGTCTGGGCTCTGTGGTTTTCTTTGTATCCTGTTCTCTCGTGCCCTCTCCTCATCATTTAATCCTTTAAAGTGTTATGTTTATGAGATTTCCTGTAGCACTTATTTATCATCATTCTGTTCTTTGCCTCAACGTTAGGTAATAAGAAATGTATGGGTGGTTTCAGTGGGAATTTAAACTTTTAAATTGGCAGGCTCTTAAACGTATTGTATCCAGAGATGCTGTACATAAGGAGATGAAACCCCATGTGCAGCAGTCCTGAAACTGCATCATATCCACAGAAGCATCTTAATTTCCACTCACCCACCCCCGTTTTTATTTCTAACTGTCTTCAATTACTAGGCTGGGGTGGGGATTTCTTGCCCGCCAGACAGAGACGGCACTCAGAGCACCTGAGAGATAGGTGCACATGTTTGAAATCGTGCATGTGTCTGTGTGTGTGTGTGTGTCTGTGTGTCTGTGTGACTGTGTGTCTGTGGGTCTGTGTGTCTGTGTGTCTGTGTGTGTGTGTGTCTGTGTGTCTGTGTGTCTGTGTGTCTGTGTGTCAGTGTGTCTGTGTGTCTGTGTGTCTGTGTGTCTGTGTGTCTGTGTGTCTGTGTGTCTGTGTGTGCGAGAGTTAAGTGTTTGTGTGGGAGCGGCTGTTTTGACAACCTAAATCTAAAAGTGAAATCACAATTATGGCAAAGCTCAAAGTACTTCAACCACTTCTGTAATCTGCTGTAGAAGTTATGATCACAGTATGTGTGTGTGTGTGTGTGTGTGTGTGTGTGTGTGTGTGTGTGTGTGTGTGTGTGTGTGTGTGTGTGTGTGTGTGTGTGTGTGTGTGTGTGTGTGTCTGGCAGAGCAAAGTGGGCAGTTGCATTTTTTGCATTCCTCACTTTGGGAAAGTGATTGTAAGTGAAGGTTGACATGGTCTGTGAATGTTTACTTGCCGATAGCGTGTTGTGTTCAAAGAAGCCAAAATAGGTAGTAATTTCTTCTCACCAGTGTGATAAATCTCCGAAGCTTTTGTTTTGACACTTTTTAAACTGAAAACACTTCTTATTTAAAGATGTTGTATTGGGAGTTGAAAGAGGTCTGATTTTCAAGCTTTTTTTTTCTTTATGTCAAAAAAAAAAGAGAATATAAAATATTGCATACTAGCAAAATGCCCTGATTAGATAATAACATTTAAAAATAATTTAATAAATGCAGCTCAACTCAACGTTATCTTTACCCTTATAAAACAGAAGTATGGACCCAGGAAAAATCCCACCCCTTGGTTTGACAGGATGAAACTGAAGTTATGTGAGCTTTCTGTTCTACCAACTGGGTTTTAATGTCTGATACTGCAATAATGTGAAAAGTGTGTGAAGCTCAAGCAGTAGAATGATAGATTTGCCTTTTTTCCTTTGGCAATAGCACAGAGGTTTATTAAACTAGCTCGTTTGCCTCCTCTTCTTCATTCATTCAACACCTCCTGTGAAATTCAACCTGTTATATATTTTTATTCCGAAATCCTAATAGTCCAAAAACCATATCCGTACTTTTAGGGACCGTACAGTATCTGCACTTTTGGGGCTTGGAAAAAATATGATATCCCCCACGAAATCTACACATTCAGCAATGGTCACACTTTTCAAGACAGGTTTAGTTTTTTTACTTTTGAAGATGAATTTAGGGTGGCACTGTTCCATAAGTAAAACAATAAAAGGGTTCTGCCCACTGATTTGGATCTGCTATAAAATGTAATTGGTTGACCCATGCTTCACCCGTCCACCAGGTTTATGAACATTTGGTAAGGAGGTTTTAAGTGATCCTGCTGACAAACAGGCTCACAAAAACGGTACTCAACAAACTAACTTAAAAAGACAAAAAACACTTGGGGAAGCATGTTTCAAAACATAACACAAGCACACTGTTCTTACACAGGAGCAGGTAGTGTAAGACAGGCTGTGTGTGTGTGTGTGTGTGTGTGTGTGTGTGTGTGTGTGTGTGTGTGCGTGTGTATGTGTGTGTGTGTGTGTGTTGCAATGGAATTACCTGTGTCTCAGAAACACTAATGTTCTCATGAAATCTGCTCATTGCTGAGCTTGTGTTATATTTTCCCAGAGGGTGCGCTCGCAGATTTACATATAACTACTAAATCCAGTGTCTCAACAGCTCCTTGGGAAGTGTGTGCTCGTGTGTGTGTGTGTGTGTGTGTGTGTGTGTGTGTGTGTGTGTGTGTGTGTGTGTGTGTGTGTGTGTGTGTGTGTGTGTGTGTGTGTGTGTGTGTGTGTGTGTGTGTGTGTGTGTTATTAATCCTCGATGGTGCTGAGAGCAGCCTGTCTGGTTGGATCAGTGCCCATCAGGATCAGGAATCATTTATTCGGGTCTGCTCACTGCTATCATGTCAGAGGCCTTAATGAAGCAGCACAGCAGTGTGTGTGTGTGTGTGTTCCATTACATACGCCTTATCTGCCTACTTTTCAGCAAAAAATGACTTTTAAATCCAAACGTTTTAAAGACAGTTTGGATTTAAAGAATGTCTTTAAAATCAAAGAATAAAAATATCTGTCAGTTTACATTACTCGTTTTAGATCCTTAAATCCACACTCTCCATGTTGTATATAGTACAGCATTACTCTCAGTAAGCACATTTCAAATTCAAATGATCCTAGTGTCAACATCAAATTGGCTGTTCATACAGTATGGGCTTTGGATGACTTTGTCTGCCATAGCAGCACGCTGCTTTGTAATTGAGGAAGGTTGGAAATGTCAGTGGAAACAATGGACCAGCTTGCAGGCGTTGATTTTCCAAATAATGAAAAAGTAATCAGAAAGACACCAAATCTAGAAATATAAACAATTTCTTAGGTTTTAATCTGGCCGGGAAGGGAAAATAAACGTTCAGTAAACAAGTCAGCCTTCCTCCATGTTTCTGGAGAGTGAAAATACCAACCAGTTTGCTGTCTTCAAAACCCTTTTATACCATGCTGCCTGTAGCCAATCAGGGAGCAGCTCTGGAGTAATGCCACTTTGACCCAGGTGGCATCAATCTCCCATAATTCAGAGCTAAAGTAAACAAGAATTTCTCAAACATCACAAGTTCACATGCACAATATAAAATGAGGAACATTCCTCCTGGCATACATTAACACAAATACATGTCATGTTCTAATTAGAGAAATAGGCTTCACAGAAAGGTTATACATGTCATTTTTTTTTTTGGAAATATATTAGATTGATAAAACTAGCATTTAAAGCAGAGCAAGTAGCTCAGTAACCACATATATGTTAAATATGTACAAGTAACAATCAGAGTCATGGTTATTTTTGAGAAGCTTGCTATGCTCTATATTTTAAAAGCTTTTAGGTGATTCTACGTGTGAAACATAATTTTAAAGTGTTAAGGGAATACGTTTAAACCTGTTGTATGAAACAAAAAGAAGAACATGGCTAATTTAGTGGCATGCAGGAACTGATGCGTGTGTGGGCCTCTAAAATCTTTAGATTTGAGTGTGCTGTCTGTGTGCGGGCTGAAGTTTGAAGCTTCTGTCTTTTAGTAGGTGATTTCCCAGTTTTGTGTCTTTCATCCATCCTCACTGTGATCTGTCCTAAGTTTTTCTCAGAAATAGCAGCAGTGTTACAGCCCAGGTTTGATTAAAGTGAAGCTCAGAATTACAGGGCCCTCACTCAGCTTCTGGCTCGAAACCAGCATCTGCTTTTATACTCTTACTCTCATATTCCTTATCACATATAGTCCATATTTGATTAAAAATAATAATAATAACGAAAAGAGATTGATTTAGTCTTGTCAGTGTACTTTTCTCTTAATAAATTTGTGACGGGAGTTTAATTAAGGCCTACTTTAGTAACTTCAAATGTTTTGCTTACATCATACAGGCCTTCGTTATCTGCTAATCAGTCCGCTAGATATAATGGTGGTGGGAACTAGTGGAGCAATGTGCATTCCACTGAGAAACACTGGTTTATTGCAAGTGTGTGTGCGTGTGTGTGTGTGTGTGTGTGTGTGTGTGTGTGTGTGTGTGTGTGTGTGTGTGTGTGTGTGTGTGTGTGTGTGTGTGGTGTGTGTGTGTGTGTGTGTGTGTGTGTGTGTGTGTGTGTGTGTGTGTGTGAAAGAAACAAAGCCGAGGTAATGCAAGGTGCTGTAATCCACTTGGTGACCTTCAGAACCTGCTCTGAGGTGTGTATGTGTGTGAAATGTGTCACTGAAGCTTATGCTTGAAGGTGGTCTCATACCCGCTGACCCTCAGAGCCAGATGGTGTGTGACTGCGTGCCTGTGAGAGTGTGTGAGAGTGTGTGTCCCAACTTTGAGCCCCATGGCACCGCAGTCAGTCCCCCGACCCACCCACACATGCTGCCCTCCTGACCACCCCCCCCCTCCCCTTCATCCTCCATCCTTTCAGTTGGGTGTGATCACATCAAAGTGAAACAGGGAGGATTACAGGTTCCTGTGCCTCCAGGGTTCCCAAGCTCTCTCTCTCAAACTGTAACACCCTCTCTCTCTTTCTGGTTCCTGCCACTCTCCACTGGGGCCCCTCTAATCCCCGTGGTGTCAGGGGTCAGGGCACCGTGTCATAGACGACCCGTCAGGACACATATAGTACAGCTGGATATAGATTGCTAGTTAGCTAAGCTTGAACTTAGAGACTTGACAAGACTAAAGGACTCGTTGATGTTTCAATGTCTCCTTTTTTCCCCTCTTTGTTGATGTCTTTTGTTCAATTTTCCTTTATGTATTTGTTTGTGTCTGCTCTTCCTCTTTCTTTTTCCACTTTGCATTTCTGTCCTGCAACCAAAGCAGCATTTCAATGTTCAACTTGCCCTCATCCAACGGATCCTAAGATATGTTAGTGCAGAACCTATTTTGGCAACAACATGCTCTTGGTTAGGTCTAGAAGAAGTTTGTTGTTTGGGTTCAAATAAGTACTTTTGGTAAGTAATTTACGTTTCGTATGATACAGTTAAATATAATTTATGTAACAAAAGTACATAAAACTAGTAAACACTTACTTTAGGTTTCACAGGAGACATAGTAAATAATGGTCTTTAAGTTGAAAGTCCTGTTCTTGTTTGATCTGTCCATCCACCCCAGCCTCCCCGGAGTTGTTTGCTCTTTATGGCATCTAAATGTCATGAATCACGACTACATTGTATAGGATTTTTAGTGCATTGCTTTTTAAGGAATAAGTATGAAAAGTGAATGAGAACTACCTGAATTGTTTCTGCTACTTCACCATAGAGCCCGAAAGAACACAACATGTTTTTTGTTGTCCCCATCTAAACTCAGCTCCTGATCCCCTTCTCTTGGAGCTATGTATAGACGAATTGACCTCACACGCGCACAAACACACAAGTGCAATTAGATTAGCATGTGGTTACAGCTGGTAGAGTTAGCTCCATTGTTGCAATGATGCTAATGATCCACTTAAAATGGTATTTGTTTTATGTTGGGTCAGTGTGTAACACCCACAGAGCTCTCATATCACACAGGGACAGAGAAAAGTTCTTGGTTGTCTCAATGGAATTTCATGCCGCTCATTTTATAGACATGGCATCTAGGCCTGGATATTTCCGCATCTGTTGAGCAAATGTTTATAATGCAACGCTTGTAATGTTGGCAGGTGTTACTTCACTGGAACGTCACACTTGTTTAACTGCTATTGTTGGCCCGCTGTAACTACATGCTGTTTGAATCTTTTGTTCCTCCCTTGGTTATGAAGAATCTGCCCGGCATTGCATCTGTTCTCTGGGATTCCTCGTTGAGGTGTAGCAACAATGTAGTTTGCATCTGTGGATTTATGTCAGCTATTCATCTCTACTAGGTCTAACTGAGTTTATCATGAATTTTAAATTGGAAGTATGGAGTCTTTAACAGAGAAAGTTTGGCCCTGAAGGAGGGACATCACAGCTGTAGTGAACACTGAAAAAGTGGTGTTTGTTGCCTCCTTAAAGGGTTTCTCAACAACATCCTGATTCATAATACACGTTTAGAGGAAAGGATGTAGTATTAAAACTGAAAAAGTCTGCTTTGGTCTATGGGTCAAACAAACACAGGAATTTCTTCAAGATGATCCGCGCTTGTGTCCAGTTTGAAATGAACAGTTTAACCTAAATGTAACCGTTTCACATGGTTAACCATATGTTTAAACATTATCCTTGAACTTTTCACAACATTAGCCACCCACAAAGCTTCTGTGCCAACAAACTATGCATTCAGCTTTTTCTGCTCCATTACAGTAAGCCCTGAGGCTTCTGCTGCAAATTATGACCATTAAAAATCAATTGACATTGTCAAAAGCCATGTTCCAGTGCCTATCCCAAAATGATGGTTACTTGACTGTATGAGGGTAGAACATGGGATGACACAATGGCAAATACTCTGTAGCCCAGCCTACCCATCGTTCATCCAATGACAGCCACACATTTGCTGTCTACCACTTCAGAAAGAGGTAGCAACTAAAATTGAAGACAGTATCAGTTATGTGCACTACGCATTACAATAGGGACACAAGCTTGAGGCTGGAAAACTCAACTTCCGCACCAGAACACATCTTGAGATGTTGAAGTTACTATTCGAAGCCAATATTTACCTCATAGATTCCCTTACAACAATAACACTCTGTTTCCAGCACTGTTAATAGGTCCAGTTTTCAAAGTCAATATGGTATCATTAACTTCAATGAAGCATGGCCTCCTAACATTGAAACACTTGTATTTTCCTTTTATTCTGGGTGTTTTGTTCAAGGTTGCCTTCAGATATGATTAATTGCTACATTAATATTAGTATAATAAGCCCTAGCAGTTGGAACACCTAATTGTAAATACATGATAGACCTACTCTGGATTGGAAAAAAGATTCTAGTCTGACCGAATATTTCTAATTTGTACCAGAAGTAGAAGGGAATTGAGATTGTTGGCAGCTGCCATCGTGCAGCTACGCTCAGGTTAGTGTAGCTGCTGAGTAGATAATAACAGTTCTCCTGGAAAAAACGTTGCATATCGTCTTGAACATTCATGCACTATAGAAGCATGTTTATATAATGAACATTTCAAGTGTTTTTTTGCAGGACTGTTGTAATCCAGCATGATCCTGAAGTTGTGTTTCGGTGGTGCTGGTGTGTGACGTCGTTGTACATTATACATATTAAGCATTATAAAACGGACAAGTCAAATCAAGCAATCTGATTGGTTCTTAGCCGTGATATACTGAGTGTATACTACGGTATACTACGCTTCGCGTCGGGCCGAACCACGCCCCTTAACTGTGATATAATGGCCATATACCACGGCCTGTCGTGAGCTATTGCTTAATTATATGACATCTATGTGGTTAAGTTAATCATCTTATGAGACCAACATTCTTTGGTTTTATTTACATCATGTACCAGTTCAAGACGTGACATCTACATTTACTCAAAATACACTCAATGACCTGATCACATGTTTCTTGAAGAATTCACATAAATACTACAGTTGAAATACTGTAAGTCATAAGTACAGAAATTAGTTTTGGCATGTGAGCATTCCTGCATGTTAATCACATGACAAAAAAGAATGACTTCATGAAAACATTTAACTCTGATCATTGGAATAAACCCAACCCAATGGTTTGGTTTTAACAATAGGGGTATAGCATATACATCTAAATGTAGTCAACACTGTGATGTTAATATACAAATTATATATTTTTTTCTCTAGCTTATCCACACACCAAGAGAGTTACAGCCTGACATACCCCTCTTTTTTTTTTTTTTACCAAAACACTGTAGGACACTAAGAAAGATATAATAATTTCTATCACAACCAAATATTCTTGACCTGCCCAACATAATTAATTACTAACTCATTATAATATAGGCCTGCTGTAGGCTACAATGTGAAGTTGCCCTAATATATAATAATATAAATATCAGATTTCAACCTTTATCTTTTGCTTTCTGTTGTATATATATTTCTAAAATACCTTAATTGAAAAGGACCACAGGGGGAGACTCCAACGTGGGAGACGCCAGCATGATTGTGGTCTAAAGATCATTTTGGTTCATTGACTTGCAATAAAAATTCAAATTCACTAAGACGCTATTAGGAAACTGAGCCCTCATCTGTTTCAAAAGCACAGAGGCTTTAGCTGAGACAAAAGCCTTTGTCAGGATCACAGTGCTCACTCTGCAGTCTGTAGAGACATCAGACTGGTTTATGACAGACAGGTCAGCAGGGGGCGGGCAGTGGGCTGAAAACATACTACACACACTCACATGCATACTGCAGTAAACCCCCTAAAGTGAGACCCTTGACCTCTCTGTATGTGGACCCTACCCTGGTAAGAGTGTGTTTGATTGTGTGTGTGTGTGTGTTGGGGTTGCCAGGAACAGCGGCGCACCTGCCATTGGAATGACGACTAAAGGAGTTGGGCAAGTGGGGAAGAGATGGACAAACACAAACAACATTATAATCGTGATTGTGACGCGAGTGAAGCACTGTACATCAATCGCACCTCTAAAATCTCAGGCGCTAGCTGTGTGTTTCTGTTTGGTTGCGTGCCGCAGTTTGTGTAAGTTAAGAAATATTAGCTTCAATGATCTGACAGCAAGACTAGGATTTCTCATATTGGCATGCTAAATGTCAAATATATCCAAATACATAACACCAACAGTAAGAGAGATAATATAAAGAGAGGAATGTTAGCTTTAATCTTTTTTGGCTAACGGTAATTAATGTTATCATAAGATGTGTTAGAAACAAAGGTTTCTGTCTTCCATATACTCTTTTACGTTAACTTCGAAATAGGTAACATAATGTAGCATAAGTTATACGTAAGCTAGCTAAAATGTGAGTAATGTAATGCTCTCTCCCCTATAAGAGCGGGGCTTAAAATGTAAACATTCTCATGTTCTGCAATTTGCTCTTTGCTCACTGCGAGGTTGGGCACCGAGCCTTTCGGTGAAAAACAGCCAGTTAGCTCGGCTAGCTTGCGGCGCTACATACAGCTGTCATCTGATGGTTATGTGTCGAAGGGTCGGTGGTAAATGGGATCAAAGTTTAAATAATTTCGAACGTCACACTTCCACTTAGTCGAGCGGCAACACTCTCCATAGAAACACAACGGTAACATCAGCGCAGAGCCACTTTACCGCTTGTCATGTGAATGCAGCTTAGGTGTAAGGTTTGGCTACAGTAGGGCCAGGACAAAGATAATTTTATCTATAAACTATAACCATATCTGTTAAAGTTCTACTTATTATTCTCAGAAAAGTACCACGCACACCAGTAGAAGATAGAGCATTATGCCGCAGGAGTTGTTTAACAAGTTGAATGGATGCTTTGATTCATTTTTCCATCATGAAAACTTTTCATCAAAGGAATACATTGTAGTTGATTTTTTTTAGGCTAACCATTCCACGTGTTCTTTTTAAAATCAGAAAGCAAAGACTTTTCCCTGAAAATATCCCTTTAGCAACCATTCTAAGAGGTAAAATGTTTCAACTTTATCAACACACACAACAACACAGACTATAACACCCCTTGCTGTTAATTACCAACCAAATATGTGCAATATGTGCTATATGTGCAATATATTTATATGCCGTTAATAACTGTGCAATATATACCTGGCTGCTAAATCCTAAGAACTGTTACAGGATGTGTATTTTGTAAATTGTGTAACTTTTAATTTGTATTATATTTTGTATTATATTATAACTTTTTTGTTTTGACTTTAATACTTTTTAATGCATGTAACATACAGTATGTAACATATGTAACATATGTTACAACATATGCTGTCTGTGGCTCTTTTTCTGCTGTAACAACGTATATTTCCCCTCTGTGGGACTAATAAAGGGATTCTGATCTGATCTGATTCTGATCTTTCGCCTGGCACTTAAATGGATCAACTCTGGAATTCTACATGAGAAGGGACACTATATCACTTTTACACTTTTTAAACTTTATAAAACTGTAACTTTGTCCTTACTTTCTGTGCTTTTCATACATTGGTGTGTTCAAAGGCTTGCTGTCATGAATAGGTGACCCATTCTTCAACTTGCAGAGGATGATGTCATCCCTCATATGTTATAAATGTGTGCCAATTACCCTCTTACTGTATTTTCAGTAGCTTATCAGCCTACATGCTGTCCACACCAGCATTCAGTCTTTTCCCTGTGTCTAGAAATCTTTCTCTCTCTCTGCTTGTGTTTGCAGTGACCTTTATCCAGACTGCTGTCTTATCATAATACATCAATATACTGCAACCCTGTTTTTAAGTCTTCTGAGTAAAGTCATGAGTCAGAGCAAGATCCAAGTCAAGCCTTGATTCAAGTCACGTCTCAGATCAGTTACATCCAAGTGTTTGGCTTCATTTTTGTGATTTGAGGCTACCCACTGCAACCACAGTGATCCACAGAAGTTCATCCCATGTCACGATGTGCAAGATATGTCCAATAAAATGTGTTTGCAATCGTTATCAGACTGTGCATCTGGGGGATGTCAGATTGTACTTAATACTTAATACCAAATCTGCCATTTGGTAGCAAATATTTTCTAGTCCAGTGCCATTAAACCATTTCTGAAAAATAAATGGTTTAAGTTCATTTTAGCATTTTATTGTTTTCTCCTCAGGCAAGCATGAGAACAATTTCACAAGTTTTTGTTTGTGCAAATTGAAAATGTGAATAGAAGCCTGTCTAAAGTCTGTCTCTCAGTTTCTCAAAGTGAGATCTAAGATGAGTTTTTTGGATCGACAACCAAAGATAACACAACGTTCTCTCACAATTGTCAATTTTGAACAGGGACGGACCTAAAAGAAACAGTAAATACAGGTCTTTAAGACTAACCCGAGTCCAAGTCACAAGTCTGTAGAGTGCTGTTTTAAGGTTTTCTAGTCTCAATCAACTGATCATGCTGATGAAGAGTAACAGAAAAAAAGTTTCATACAGGTACCAATGCAAATGAATACAGTGGCACACACACATTGAGAACACAGCATGTGCCTGCCCCTTTCCACTCCCCTCCTCTCACCTCCTCTGTGCAACCCCTCCCTCCCTCTCTTGCTCTCTCCCCTCTTGAATTAAGTCCATTATTCCTGCCTGCTCTCCCTCTGAGCACTTCTACTCCGCTCAGTTCCTGTGAAAACTCTTTGAATGTGTGTGTGTGAACTCCTCGCGTGTGTGTGTTAAGAAGAGTTTTATGTGTGTGCATAGGGGTTGTGTGTTTTTCTAAGTGGACCCGGAGTGCAGCCGTTCATCAGTGGAGCTGACTGCAGACAGGGGAATACTCAGATCTCACTGCGCCGCTTTTTAACTCACACACCGGCTGCTTTTTGGACTCTTTTTAAGACTCCCTGGACTATTTGCACCAAAGTGGGACTTTGCCGCTGCTCTCTTTCTGCCCACCAGGCACCATTCCCATCATTCCCATCACTGGAATTACTGAAGGTTTTTTTTCCACTGCTTTCTGAAAATCATTTAAAGCACGTTTTGGATTATCTCTAAATAGAAATTCTATCTGCTTTAAACTTTTTGGATTCAACTTTTGAGATTCAGCTCCTCTTTTCTGTGCATTCTCATTGAATTTTAACATGCTCAAGCCTCAGAATGGGTGCTTTGCAAGCATATAACAAGAACTCAGTGAATGCATTTATGTGTGAATGAAATGCACTCTGTATTGTGAGTGAATAATCAAGAGGCTCATAGGGACATGTGAGTTTGATTTGTATTGCAACAGAAAGGCTATGAGAGGTAAAACAGGAAAAAGCTGTTCAGTAACTATGGAGATGGTCAGTGCTGTCGGAGGCATGTTGGGCTCAGGTGGATGCTGATCCCAACTTGGAATGTTCTGAACTCCTGTGGAATTTAGTTCCCCTGGAAACGGATGGACAGGTGAGTTCATTTTGACTGTGGTCACTGCTTGAATCCCTAACAAGTTATATTTAAGATGATGATGTGGCACAAGAAAGAATTTGGGGTTTTGGGGATCAACTTTAAATTACACAATTTAAACCTCTGTTCCAAAGAGGAAATCTTGATTAAAAAACCGTCTTGTTCATGTTTTGCTCATCCTCCTATGCTTGTGACTTGATCTTGTGCAGCAGTGCCTGAGCCTTTTTAGAAAGTCAAGTATCTTTTAACAAATCAAGATGATCACATGTGGGCTTCTTCATAAATCGGCTCCGTTTCATAGAGAGTAGAGTGAGTTGTCCTCCCTAGGAGAGCTGTTTGGAGCAGCTCCAGTCAGCAGACCAGAGGCAGCTCTGTAAGGTCCTGACTTACTGCTGCTCCTCAGCCAAATGGACGGCCACCAGCTACCAGCAGGCTGCCTTCGCCTTAGCGTCTACTTAATGTCTTCATTTGTTCAGAACTTGTTATAACAGATAATCCTGTGAGGAAGGATAGTAGTTCTCCAAAGACATTTTTTAAATAAATATTCCTTTTATTATATAAATAATCAGGAATAAGCAGGTGAGATGTGGCAGGGTGCACAGGGTTGCATTTTGGACATCAGTCAATCAGGTTTAGTTGACTCTGCTTTTTCCCATTCACACTTTGACGAGTAAGAACAATTTAGCCAAACTGAACAAACACTAGCCACGGGTTCACAGGCTGGGAAACTTTCCATTAATGATGTTGGGCCAGATGGCTCGGTACCAGCGACCAGCAGAGTGCCGTAGCCTCCCCGGCTCCTTCATTCACTCCTTTTCTTTCAGAACAACTAAGCCTCTAGCCCCGGATTGCCTCGCTTTCTCACTTTGTTATTTCAGCTTAAATCCCATAAAGACTCGTAGTCACTTTTGGCTTGTAGCTGCTTCACTTGTGTGTGTGTGTGTGAAACTGCCATTTAACCTGGAGCCAGCTTTGTCCCAAGGCCCTCCACTGAAACAATACTGTACGTCTAAGCCACAATACACATCACACTGTTTCTGAAGTGTTTCTGTAATGAGCTTTTTACTTTTTGTGTGCCTGCAAATCATTGTTAAGCCTTCTCTTAACCTCCCTTTCATCTCCACTCTTAGCCCTGACTTCCAAAATGAATAACATTTATGGTCCACTTAAAAACACTCACAACAATATAATCCTGCGCTTTTCAAGGGAAATGAGACAATTGTCAGTTCTGCAAAACCAAAATGCCGTAGCTGCAGTCATTGTGATAGTCCTCCTGTTTGCATGCTCGCTGCACTTCGCATCTGCTCCCTCTAGAGATTGTTTGTGAAAGTCTGCAGCATGTTGACATGCAGCTATGCATCACCTGCTTTTCCTCTCTTGCATCTCTCTGTAGATTTAAGGCTTCGTGCTTTTGTGTATGTTTTTCTGGGAATGAAGCAATCACACCCGCAAGATGAGCACATTTTTATCTGAGCTGAATCAAAACACCAAATGGTACCACTGCGGAGGAATTTTCTTCCTCAGCCAAAGTGGGAATATTGTGAGTTATGGATCCAACTTTTTACATGCTTGGTGCTCTTGTGCTACAGTACTTGTGAAGACACTTCAGTCCCTGAATGCTTTTCCCAAACCATCACAATTAGATGCTGAACAACCACCCTTTTTTTGTTGTTATTTCCAACCTCAACTCTTAAAACCAATTCCTAACAGTAAGATAAACGGCTAACCCTGGTGGTTCCAATAAAAATGGTCTGCAGATGGGCTAGGGTTAGTCTTGACATTGTGATGAGTATAAAGAATGCACGCACACACCAATACGCCTCTGTGTTCTGATATGCTTTATATTATGAGCAATTTTTATGATAGAGGCAGTCAAATGCCAGAATGAAAACAGTTGGTGAAACCTGTTCCAAAGTATTTCAGATGTGTTGTGTCAAGCATTGAAATAACACAGTTCTTTGACATTTTCATAGTTTAACTTTTTGTTATAAAGCAACCAGAATTAAAACCAGGCATTAAGACCATTTATAGGATATGTTTAAACATTCTGCAGATGCAGAGTCGAGACCAGGAGCCCCTATCTCCTCATAGCGTCCAATCCATCCTGGTTAGCTGGAGGGCCAATAGGGAGGGGAACGTCATTAGCTGGTATGCTAATAAACAAAATGATTAACCCTCCAGTCTATAGGCGCGTTCACACCGCAGTACTTTTCCCACTTTAGTTCCGATATAGTTCCGAAATGTCGCGTTCACACCAAAAAGAGCCGGAACTAAAATTAGTTAATCAGAACCTTTTTTACCCCCTTTTCCATCCCTGCTAGAGAGCAGGTACTTTCGTGCGAGAAAAAGGTTCCTATGTCTGATTGGCTGGGCGGAATGCAAACCACGCCCCGTAAAACTCCATTTTATTATCCTCGCATTAGCATTATTAGCATTAGCATTAGCCCAGCGCAGAAATGCAGAGAGACTAACTTATGGCAACACAAAAGAAAACATGGGAGCAGTGGAGATGAGGAGGTGTCGGCGTTCTGGCGATTTACTCGGGGGACTTCCGGCCGGGGACTTCGGGTGGCAGTATACGCCGTGAAGTTGTTTGCGGCCTGCCAGTAAACCCAAAGCAGAAGAAGAAGTGACGTCAGCGGCTTTATTTGCCTAATCCTTCCCCAGGGACTTATTCCGGTGTGAACGCGATCTGTACTTACAGTAGTTGATGAGAACTAAAGAGTTCTCATCAACTAAGTTCTGATTAACCTTTGTGGGAAAAGTACTGCGCTGTGAATGCGCCTTAAGTCAAAGCGCATCAAGCTATCTAACACCCGCCAATGGAATGTTAGCTTAAAATAGTTCCAGTCTATGGACAGTTAAGCTAGCCAGCTTACTTACATGAAGAGTTGAGGTCCGAAGCAAGAACAGGTCTTCGAATGGTGCTTGTAGCACAAGCTTATGGGTGGATTCTCTGACACGGCCGCCATGATCACCAGCCTATCAGGATTGGCCTATTTAGATTGATGCTTCCGAGGTTTACGCACGGAGGCGCATCCCATAGTTCGGCATCGAAACGAATGCTGTGATGAGAACTTAGATTACGTCCGTAAAAATAAGACATCTAGTTTAGTTTTCATAGAACACGCACAGCGTTCTTCTGGGTGAAGTCCGGTTTTTGTTTATACTACGTCACCTGTCTTCACCTTTTCACATGGGTTGTACTTTTGAGGTTTTTTCTTTGTCTCATAGTTTCACACATAACGCAAAAGATAAAGAGGTATCAGATCATCAGGGCCAATTACTTTTCCTGAGGTGAATTGGATTTTGTATTCCTGCATTTCTCAAAACTGTGCTTAATCTCCCTGCCTCTCTCCCCCATATCACACTCGCTGGTGCAAAAAGCCACCAGTAACCTGCTGTCTCAGTCATTTTGCTCCGTTAAGCTGCGAACCCTCCCTCCTCCTCACCCGCTCCACCTCATTCTTCCTCTTCTTCCCTCCATCCATCCCTCCTTGCTTTAATTTCTCCGTCGCAGGGAGGCTTAGACTTGTTGGTCACAGGCCAGGGAAACTCTTTTCTCCCTGCAGGCGAAACAATTGGCTCCTTTCTCTCCATCAACTCTCGCCTCGCTTATTTTCTCCTCCATCCCTCCCTCCCTCCCTCTTCCGTATTCTCTTTTTCCGTGGGACAGGGCTTTCCTTTCTCCTTACTGTCTCAACCTCTTGTTCTCCTCCTTTCCTCTTTCCTTCACTCTCCCTTTACTACTCCATACATACTGTAGTTTGTCTCCCAACTTCTTCCCACTTTTCTCTCTCCATCTTTTTCTCACCTTTTCCTTCCCTTCTTCTCTTCTGTACTGTCTCACCTCCCCCCATGAACCCTAATCCTCCTACTTGTCTTTTTCTCTCTCTATCTCAATTTACCTTTCCTCCTTTTCCTCCCCAGTGCCCTTCATATGTCCTCCTCCCCCTCCAATCATGCATCATTTCTATCTTTCTCTCTCTTTTATAGTCAATCATGGTTTTCTCATCTCCTTTCTGTTTGTCCCTTTCTATCAGAGCCTCTGTGTCTCTCCCATCTCCTCCTCTCTAACCTGTGGTAGATGAGGGCTACAGGTTAAACTGCTGATATCCATTCATTCATTATAGTGTGCTCTACTGTAGGATTGCACTCTAACCTCCCTTTCAAAAGCACGTCTCACCCTGGAGGCGCGCTGCTTTGTCTTCTTGTGTCTATTTAGGCTGGTTTTTGACAGGATGGCTTGCCTCCCCCACCTCCACCCCCCTCTTAAGAATCTCTCTCTGTCTTTCTCTTTATTTTTAATCCACTCCCTCTTGGCAAGCCGCTCCTCCATGTCTATTGAAGCTGCACTGAATGCAAGTGTCAGCGGGCCCAATGGCTTTTTTTATTAAGATGCATTATGGAGCATGCAAGGAGTTTGTGTATTTGTGAGTGTGTGTGTTTGCAGGGGTAAGTGCTGAGTTACTAGATGAGTATATAAGCACATTTGCCAATAAATGTGCGTGTGTGCTCGCTCAGGGCTCTGGGATGGGACGAGGATGTGCAATAAGGAACAATAAAACTCTCCTCAACTCATGACGGAAGACATAGAAACACACGCTGAGACGCACACACAGCTCGGGGAGACTCAGAGGAACAATGGGACCGGCCATTCCTTTAATAGCAGCCGACAGGAGATTCACTTCTGCCCCCTGTCACTCCCAGGGACTGTGACAGTGTGTGTGTGTGTGTGTGTGTGTGTGTGTGTGTGTGTGTGTGTGTGTGTGTGTGTGTGTGTGTCATTTCCACTGCAGCTGACAAGTGCGCTGACGTCCTACTCCTTGAAATACTGCAGTGTCTTTGCAGCCCAGAACAGAATGTTGGACACACACATGAACAACCTTAAGGCGTTTTATTCTGCTTCAGACCCACACACACACACACACACACACACACACACACACACACACACACACACACACACACACACACACACACACACACACACACACACACACACACACACACACACACACACACACATTTGTTAATGGATTTCACACTAATAATCACAAATTAGCCAACTTATTTAGCAGTTTAGAACTATAAAAGTAACCCAGGACAATTCAGACCTCACAACGCCTTTTAGTGCAATTCTGATTTAGGGAGTTCTTGCAGATGATAGGTATTGTGCTGTTCGAAGCTTGTATGTCCGCTTTTGTCCATTCACATGTGTATGTGGGGGTGTGTGTGTTAACATACTGCAGGGTATGTGGGAGTTTATGTTCCTGTTCAGCTCGGTCCTGTTGTGTTGTGGCCTGGGAGCCGTGAGCTTATGAGAGCTCTCCTGTCTCCACGCCTCAATAGCTCCATTATTCATAAAACACTGTGCCAACAGCCTCGACGGCTCTGTCTCTGTGTGCATTTGTGTGTATGTGTGTCTGTGTGTGTGTGTGTGTATGTTGATTCTGTGTGTACATGGTCATCTTGCATATTTCAGTATTCACATGTGTGCTTGAAAGCGATAGATGAATGAGTGTAACAATCTAAATCAAGGCACATACTGATCAAAACCAAGATAATCTCCAAAGAAAGCCAGTTAAAAGAATACAAAACAGAACACTAAAAACATTTATTATATTTACTCAACTAATAACTTAGCTCTAATCTTTGCTTCAGACTTGTAAAACAGTTAGAAAATCCTAAATCTGCTTTGAGCTGGCTGGTAGGAAGTATCCTAGAGGCTGTAAACATTACCAGCTGAGTTGAAATAATAGCAGTGGCGTGTTGGCTGGTTCTTTCACCAGAAGTCCAAATGCAATTTATGGGTCTCGCCATATATGACTGCACGATGTGGATATGTTCGTGGGGTAGCAGATGTGCCAATTTTCTCCATATTGTCTTCCTTAAACATTTTGAAGTTTCTTATATATATATAGACTATAAGCCAAATAAAAATGATTTAACTGTAATTGCAGCAGACAGTCCTTGACACACATCCAGTTTGAATAACAGTGATAGAGGTAATTGTTTGTGAAAGCAAAAAGCAGACTGTCTGTCTGTTACTGACTGAGTGCCAACTGTGAGGTGTAATATAATAAAGGAGACTGTTTCTCCTGAAAGGCTTTATTGTTACGACCGACCACAGAGTCCAAAGTACTGAAAGAGAGGCGTGTGTGAGTGTGTGTCTGTGCCGTGCATGCACTCTTTTTACTACACAACATTCATATATATGTAGGCTTTCAAACCAGTGACCTCATTCCTGCCCCTGCTGTGGTAAAGTTGTGGTTTACAACAACACGCTCACAACCCAGGCACAAAGTTATTGGGGATTTTTCCGAAACAATAACAGATCTGTCACTTTAAATTCAACTCCAGTTCTTTAACTTTATAGAGGTTCCTTTTTATACACCCTGTCCATACACAGAAGCTGTGTGCAAACACTATAAAAAGCAAAACAATTTAAGATTTGGATAACTTGAAATGTCATTTTTATATTATTGTGTAATTCAATATTTACACCAAGTCTCATTCAAAAAGCAACTTTTTTTGCTTTTAATGGACTAGCTCACAAGCGACTTTCTGTTGGGCACCAATGCTCTCATACATCCATTTCATTTCATTTCACACCTTTATTTATCCAGGTTGTATCCCATTGAGATCATTGATATCTTTTTCAAGGGAGACCTGCTCAAGTAGGTTCCACATGAAACATTAAAAACATAAACAGAACAACAGAAGGACATCATACAGTAGCATTACAGGGATTACAATTGACATACTATCCACATACATCCATTCATACATCCATCCACGTCACTGTCGGTTCATTAGCAATGAAAAGATCTCATCTGGTGACACCGTCTGCCCCTGTGGAGGCAGAGAGAGAGACAGAGAGGGATGCTACTTTGAGTTGGCAGTGCCACAGACATGGTGAGATTATGCTTGGCTTGGCAGTCGGCATGGCATATCTCTATCACACACACACACACACACACCATCATCATGGTCAGTGTGTGTGTTTTGGAGCTGTCCCCGAGTATTTCTGTAATGTGAAGAGATTATAGTGTTGTTGCCATAATGTAGGTTGGCATTAACACCGCCTGGCAGTGGCATCAATCTGACTAAATATACTTCAGACGCCAGTGCTGTGTGTTTGTGTGTGTGTGTGAGTGTGTGTGTGTGTGTGTGTGTGTGTGTATGTGTACGTGTACGTGCGTGCAAGGGCCTC
Source organism: Trematomus bernacchii (assembly GCF_902827165.1). Lineage (NCBI taxonomy): Eukaryota > Metazoa > Chordata > Actinopteri > Perciformes > Nototheniidae > Trematomus > Trematomus bernacchii. The sequence continues at coordinate 7,610,905 of NW_022987727.1, read as the reverse complement.
CCCTGGTACTTGCAAACATATGCTAGTAGTGTCCAATTCTAAATCCTCTCCCTTTTCTGTCCCTATTTTTAGGTCTCTATTCCCATGTGTGAAGTTTTTATCCAGTCTTGGATGTGAAAGGTGAACTTGGTCGTCCTTCACCAGAGGAGTAGTGCTTCTTCAGAGACTCTTCAGAACCAAGGAGGGTTTTATAACGATTACACTGAATATCAAGAACTTGAAAGGAGCTCCTGCAAAAGCAAACAACAAGAGGGAGAATCTGTGTTGGGTTTACAGAGCTTAGCAGATCCTGAATCCTCACCAACAACGACTAAGCCAGAACAAGTCCAAGGGATATCGTTCTGCTCTGAACCAGAACCAGACTCGAACAAAAGATAATAAGACAAATATTGAGCATTAAGTGGAAACTAGGCCATAATCCAGCTGAAAGTCCCTTACCAGACTGTCACTTTTGAAAGGAAACAGTTTGTTCTAAGTGTGCCAAGATGATGACCATGATGATGATGATGGCGGCCATGATGGTGACCTGCAGCTCTTTGTTCCTGCTGGGTCTGGCCGCCGCCGCCCACGCTTCCTCCCCTACCATGACACGCACTTCCTCTTCATCTTCTACATCCTCCTCTTCTTCGTCCTCCTCCTCACCACGCATGAAGCTCTCATACAAAGGTAATAAGGCACATTTGGCTTGTGTGTGGGGGAGTTTTGTCTCTTCCACTGCACATAATGTGTACTTTATTCTGTCTACACACACCCTCACACAGACACACTTTCTCTGTTTCATGTGATATTCCATCATATCCTTTTCAAAGTAAACAGTCCTGAACAGCAGCCAGCTGTAATTTGTGGTTCTCTCGGATTCACAACAAAACACAAACAGATGCGCACACAAACACACACACAAATGCAGCTTAGTGGCAGGGTTTTGTGTTTCATCCCGAGTGTTGTAAATGAGAAGAAGGCAGCTCAATGCCCAACACAACCACATAAACCAGGGATGTGTTCCATCATTGAAAGATGGCAATTACAGGCTGAACAAACTCACCGAGGCTGTGAGGCTCGTCGAAGGCCGTCTGCCCAGCTGGGATATGTGCTCCCTTTAATTTAGGCTGAAGGCAACAAGAAGCACGCTGGATCGAAAGAAAGCAGAATATTTTAGTTTTAGCTGACACATGAAGGACAAGAAGAGATCCCAATGACCTCATGAATGTCTGAAATCAGCAGAAAAACAGCAGCAGTTAATGTATTTATCCAGTACAGTAATTAATGTCTGTCTGATGAATACTGTAGGTCATGTCTTGCAATCATCTAAATAGGCATGATATTGCGTTCATTAGACAATCTTTTATGTGGTTATTCAAGTCCAAGAAGAACTGGCTACCCTAGCATGACGTTGTTAGTTGGTCAGTTGTCTTGGTAAACATAAGGAATTGATCATGCCGATAATTAACATGCCAATGCAATATTAATTATTTTAAAATGTATAAAAAACGAAATGTCCTTTTCAGTACCAGTATCTTTGCCCCCAAGGTTATTATAATCAAATAACACACAATATGTTATCAGGGTGGAACTGAAAAGTAATACATTTGCTGAAAATGGCACTTTTATAATAGCAGACCTACAGCCCCTGATGTCATGCAGGCGGCTTTTGGGTGGCGTCTGAGGCTTAATAAAAGTTATAAATTGCCATTAGAACAATGGCAGACTAATAAAGCCATTTAAAAGTCGGAGTAGAGAGGGCCCTGCTCTTTTTGTGAGTTCCTGGTTTAAGTGCAGGGCAGCAGTCCCTTTATTTCTTCAGACTTCTCTTTTTCCACTGGCTTGGGTTAACTATAGCTTAAGTTAACAAATACAAGCAGAATTTTCCTGGGCAATGTTTCCCTAGAATGACTTCTTGCCAGGTTGGAAAGAGAAAAGACACTCAATTTTTCCATTGAGCCCAATGCAGTGTCATTACTGTCAGGGCTTTGTCCTGCCTGTTAACATGTCACATGGCCTTAGGACACAGAAATGTAAATACTAAAATTAAGCAGTTCTTGATCAACCTTATGACTTGTTGCACCCTTGGGGCAACTAACTGGTTCGTATCTGAATAATCTGATGACCTGAGGTTGTTCTTGTATTGAAGCTTTGATCACAAAGTATTTCTTAGGTCAAGGACAATCATCCTGATGTATAAACTGGACAAAACCTGACTTACTTCATCTTTCTTGACTCTGCTTTAATTGGATGCATCTGGTATATTTCTGTTGGTATGGAAGTTGCAGAGGACCGTTAACCATAATAACTGAAAGCAGTTTTGTGTTGTAAAGCTATGGGATGCCATCAGTATATCCATGTATGTATACACACAATGCACATTTAAAAGTTGCCACCCTCTTTGTGATTTCAGAGTTGCAGCAGTTTCATGGAGTGCGCCGGTTCGAGCTGGAGCGTTCCTGCTGCTTCAGCGCTCTGCTGCTGGACGAAGAGAGAGGCCGCCTCTTTGTTGGGGCCAAGAACTTCCTGCTGTCGCTATCACTGGACAACATCGCCAAGCAGGAACACAAGGTTGGTCAGAAACAAAATCAGTCACCATAAAATATGTGGCTGTCTGGAAAGGCTGTTGATTACTAACGACTTTCTAAACATTATTTGATTGTATTGTGTATTTTATCTTCACAACAAAGCAGTAATTACTCTTCATCGTAGGGAATCATACTTACGTTTTCATGGCGATATTTTGTATTAATGAAGAGTACCAGAACTTTGCACTGATTAGAGACTTTATGGGTCTCTTATCATAAAATTACTTTATTACTTTTACGACAAACTAGATCGAGGAGATTATACTGGCACGGGATGGAAATTAAAATACCTTTTCATTTACAACCACTGCCATATTGTCTAATTCCTAAATGTTTTCGGGCCACAGATACTTTATGATTTTGTTTTCATGTGGACCCAAAGGCATGAAGAAAGAGAAACATTTGAAACAGTGGAAACTTTGAACTAACATGCTCCTTTGAAAACGACTGAATCATATCTTGCACATATGAGACCATTTACTGTGTGGGTTCACATGTAAGAAGAGTAGAAACAGAAATGTGGGATTAATAGAGAAAAAGGTAGAACATCAAAGAGATGGAGAGAGATGAAAAGAGAGCATTTATCCAAAATAACGTTGTCATTAATTTCCAAATGACGTACTTTGATTGAAACCTTTGGAGTAGAATATTAGTCACAGACATGGCCCACCTGCGGAAACTTGATTACATACACCGGAGCTGATAATAGATTTACACAAAAATGTATTCAATGGCAAAAACAAGTGCACTTCAATCCATAGATACACACAAAAAACATACTAACAAAATACAGGACATCTGTTCAGAGCTGTTTGGAGAAAATTACATGGTTGGTGCGTTAGATGTGAAGCCGCTGTAGTTTTTGGTTATATGGATGACTTTGATTTATGACCTGTGTGTGCAATTTCACAATACTTAAAGCTGTTTTTCAAGACATCCTTCTTTACAATGAGAAGGGAGGATGAGAGGAGGCGATGATGGAAAAGAAAGGAAATAAAACTGGCCAGGGTTATCAGACTATATCTACTATTACGGTGAAAAGATAACAGAAGGTTGGAGCTCTAATCTTTGAGTTTTATCCATAGAAAGAAACAATCTTTGCCATATAATACATGGGAAAGTACCAGATGTAGAGAGGGATGAAGCGAGTTTAAGTTTTAAATCATTTCTCAAAATGTTAATCAAGCAGATTGAAAATTATTAAATTAAGACAGATTTAGAATGTTTATTTCAGAGACAGGATCATCTGACCTTTGTCTGCTGTGTTTCAGATCTACTGGCCCGCTCCGGTCGACTGGAGGGAGGAGTGTAACTGGGCCGGCAAGGATATCACGGTAAGTCTCTAACACCCTTCACCTTTTATCAAACCTAAGCTGTTTATTGGTTCATGGAATTCAGACCACACTTACTGTATTATCCACGACCTATCAGCAAAACAAGCGGACTGTACATCCTTTTCTAATAATCACTCATCGGCCCCCAGACGTCATACAACGCTAAGAGTTAAATAGAAGGGCTGAGGAGCTCCTCGAGGAGGACGGTCCACTCCTACCCAGAACAACACAATGCTACCTTTTAATCCACTGCAGTCATGGGAGTCATCACAAGACAGAAACACCATGTTTAAATGAATAACATGTAATAATAGGAGCAACACTCCTACTTTTGGACCTGCCCTGGTGAGATCATTTCCTCAATATCTGTTTGTCTCAAACCCTATCTTAGATATGTACGATTCTTAGTCAGTCAAATGCTAAGGTGTTTTTCCACTGCACTTTCCACTCAGTGATTTAGTGTACATTCTGTGGTTTTATGAAGTAAATATATTCCTTAAATGTAATATTAATGAGACACAGAGGTAAATAAGTTCATCAAGTTTATTGTAATGTTACATTAACAAGATAGGCAGAGAAAAACAGTCAAACAGGAACCCTGTAGCAGACAACAAGAACAACTATTCACACAAATTCATAAGCAAGTGGCCTGAGTGGAACTACCACAGATGAGAAATAAAATCCAGTGTGGAGAAGTGTCGGGTTGATAAGAAGGAGAGGTGATCAGCTGGTTGGTGGCAAGTATGATGGTAGGCAGGGTCAAGGTGATTAGCAAAACGAAAACAAGATGCACACTAACAGGAACACACACACAAATAGGCAAGGAAGACACAGGAATAGTGTGGAAAGGGGCAAAGATTTGGCTGTGACCAAATGTAGTTAAACAATTAGATAAACCCATTTAGCACAGCGAGATTCCTTAGGAACCTGATCTGTTGTAAACACATTACAGAGTTTTAACAAGAGAGCATGTGCATTACAAATACTTAACAGATGGTGAGTATTGCTTTGACAGCAATACAAAGGGATATAGGGAAGGACAGGAAGAGGTGTTTCCTTGAATGATTTAGTTAACATTACAACTTATTCTGAATTGGAACTAAGTAGTGTCCAGAGGTCAGTTTTACAGCTGAACAGAGTATCTTGTCTCACTAATAAACTTAAAGCAAAGTGATTAGGCTGTGGTTCCAAAATAAGGTTGGATGTTTGGGAGAAATCTGTTAATTTGGAGGCTGCATGTGTTAGGTTACATAAGAATGCAGTGTATGTTTAACCTTTATTTAACAAGGAAGGCATGATTACTTCCACCAAGGAGGTTATTTTTTAGTCTCTGGTTTTTTGGTTTGTCTGTCTGTTTGCAGGATTACAGAAAATATTCTTTCTGGCTCCTATGCCCCTACATACAACTCTGTACATCTCATAACTCAAGTTTGAACAACTCAGAAACAGCTAAACACTCTGAGCACATCTCTCCTTTTCCGTGTTGTTCCCACAATTAGAATCAGAGGCCTTGAACACATTAAGTTGGAAGTTCAACTGCACAACTTAGGTAACTGGAAAGTCCAAGGAACACAGGAACACACTGATACTCTTGATGTGCGATTCTAGTTGAGGTTAAATATGTCCTTTATAAATTGTATATAAAATAGACATGTTCAAAGGATTAAACTAATGACCTGTAGTGCTTTTAGGACTATTTCCCTGAACAAAGCCACCCTGCTACTTCCTTCTTTTTATCGGCTTGGTTTGAAAATCAAGATTTTCTATTTTGACACAAGAGAAACATTTAATTTCTAAGAATATGTCAGGTAAATATTGAATGTGCTGATTATGTGTCTAAATATGATGTGTGTGGCTCAGCTTTACCGACATGTAAAGGCCACCAGGAGCCTATAGACCACCCAGGATTACATCACTCACAATTAGCGATCTCATTTATATGTGTGTGTGATTAGGTGTGTGAGTGTGAGTGTGTGAACTTCACATATGCACATGGCGACATTCCCCATATGCCTTTATATACTGTATTCGTAAGTTTAACCATGTGCATATGTTTGTCCGCGTATGTTTAAGTATCCGATGTGTGTGTGTAATTCTTGTGTGTGTGTGTAAAACAAACCCTTCATCAGTGTGATTACACAGCTGTAGCAGACAGACAACGGGCTCCATTCATTGAAAACCCCAGGCTACAGTTTCACCTGACCAGGAGTCTGTTAGAGTGTGTGTGTGTGTGTGTGTGTGTGTGTGTGTTTGTGTGTGTGTGTGTGTGTGTGTGTGTGTGTGTGTGTGTGTGTGTGTGTGTGTGTGTTTCAAACAGAGGGTAACGGGTAACAGAGGCAGGGGTAATGGAGAGAGTTAGTAAAATTGCTCCAAAGGAAGAAGGGATGGCGTCAAGGGAGAAAGAGATAAGAAAAGAAAAATGGGGGAATTCTGGGGGAATTTTAAAGACAAATGTTGATTGAAACAAAAGAAAACCTGAATTTTAAAGACAAATGTTGCATTGAAAGGAGCTTTCCCCTGATGAGTTGTTATTCCAGCCCTTCTGGCCTTGGAAATGTTATTTTTAACCTTTGTTAAACATTTACGCCCCTCTGACTTTTCTTCCTTGTTACTTTTGGTATCTTTTTGAACACTCACCCACACACTGAGAACTGAGCTGACCTCACACCGTTGACCCTTATTACAGAGAAGTGTTTCTCCGTAGGAAGAAGCCAACATCCCTCTCCCCCACTGCATCTCTTCTCTCCGGCTTCCCTACCGCTCTCTTCTACTCCTGCTCTCTTCCCATGCTCTCTCCCTATCTCATATTAGTGGTTCTCTGGGAACCAGAAGTTTCTCATGTTGTTTACGACCCTCTCAGTCCTCCCACCGTCTCTATGTACTTGTTTGTGTAAATCTTTCTTTTTTATGAGTTACATTTTGCTATACAGAACAGTAGGGTTATTGCATTTTCACCTTTCTCTTAATTAAGTTCACTGTTAGCTACCTCAAAATGATTTTTGTACAGACACCCATAGACCAAAGCAAAGCCACCTAACATGCACACAGACACACTAACACAAACACAGACACATGTACATAAACACAGTCAGACAGTAGCAGTAAACAGTTGACAGTTCATCCAGACACTCAGTCTGACTCAGCACTTTGAGTGTAGAGCGGGAGCCATATTTAAATCTTCAGAAGTGATGGATTGTGTTTGTGTCGTGTTACTACATGTTAAAAGATGATCGGCTGTTCAAATGGATTGACCGACTGGTTAGGAAAAGAGGTTAATGTTGAGGTTAACCAACGGAAACTGTCCTCACTACAACAAAACACAATTGATCATAAAATGGTTTAATTCCACCGGTCATGGTGCGAAGTAAATATTCCTTTAGGGATAAGAAATGTCACTAGCTACTAGTATGCTAAATACTTACGTTTTGGGAGGCACACCAAAAAACCTATATTTAATTATTTCATAGGACCTGAAGTGATCATGAGCAATGGACTTAATCCTGAAACTCAAAATCCTAAAACAGCTGAGTGGCCACTATGTTTACATTTGAAAATACATTTGCAGAAATATTTGAGCATTTCTATTAAATTAAAGAAAAGGAAATCATAGATGGATTCCTAACTGATATTTTTGAGAAGGGAGAGTCCATAAATTATTCTTTCACGGTATGAATATGTCAGAAAATTGTCAATGCAGCTTCATTGTCCTGTTCAGCTGGAGCTATCAAAGGCATTCCTGGGATATTACACTGTGCCGTATTGTGTATCTAATAACCATCTACTGTGAGCCATTGCTCTGTGTGTTCAGTCAAAGGCTCTCAGCCATTAACTTTATTAAAAGTTTACTTGACCACTGGGACTCTCAGCTGCCAGACACAATCAAAGCAGAGTGATATAAACAGTGGCTTGTTTTCTAACTAAACTTTAATAAGGATACAAAAGATTGCCTAAAATGTTTGGATATGTTAAAAAATGTAAGCCCCAAATAAATGGGAAAAATGGGGGGGGGTTATTCTTAAAAATGTGTGTGATAAATCATAATCACCTGATCATTTAACTAATAACAATTGAACATTTAAATAGGATCATGAAAAGTCATTACGAAGTAGAGCAAATTAATCTTTATCTATGGATTTAGCTGTGATTACTCAAAACAAAATGCTTGAGACGAACAAGAATATAGGGAAGTGGCCCAGGGATAGATAATGCCTGAAATTATAAATAGATCGATTGGGTTAATCATTTCTAGAATAGAAAGGATAAAAAAAGAAAAGGGAAAAAAGACATCCCCTGAGGAACAATACAGCTTTATAAGACATGAAGGCAAGACCTAAAGCTCAGGCCGCAGTGAGGTCATAGCCTGCGTTTTGCTCACTGTTTCGACTAATGAGTCAGCGGTAGGTTAAAGGTTAGCCGGTGAACCTTTTACCACTCACACTCACACCAACCCACACACACACACACACACACACACACACACACACACACACACACACACACACACACACACACACACACACACACACACACACACACACACACACACACACACACACACACACACACACACACACTAAGGGAATCTGAAGGCTGGCATAATTCACCTCCGTTGTTCTCCTCCTTCCTTTCTGATCTTTGTTAGGTCTTTGAAGCATCTTGGCTCTTCTTAACTTTTATTTTCCTCTTGCTCTCCTTCTCTTTTGTCACATCAAAGAATTGACTTCGTCAAACTACTCAGCTGACTCCTTCACCTTCCTCTGCCCTCATACCCACACATACATTCTTGTCTTTCCTGGGTTGTGGGGGCGCCAGAACAGAACATTGATTTTGGGGACTACCCTTTCTGAAGGTTGTACAGAACTTAAAACAAATCAGGCAGTATTCCTGTAGTGGAGATAAACAGAAATGTCACCTTCAATTATCAAGCAGACAAATTAAAGGTGACTAATTGAACTATACATTTCAGATACACACACTAGGAATGATTGGAGAAAGGCTGTTGAAACTTGGCAGGACTTTTTTGGAGGAGCATGGTTGTACGGAAGTTAGTGAGCTGTGTGAGGGTCTACCTGTTCATTGATTGTGTTAAAGTTACAGCCCAAGGGTTGAGAAAGTGTAGTGGGTGTTTACCTTTCTTTCATGGCCAACAGAGGTCTCCTGTGTTTGTCAATAGCTTAATCGGCCTGTAGATAGGTTTAACACCTTCCCATGTGCACACACACACACATGCACACACATGCACACACACACACACATCTAAGCATCTGTGTATTACACACCGACAACTCAAACTCTAACCCTCCTAGTGGTTTTCAAAGGCTGAAAAGCAGGCCTTTGTTCTAAATCACTGAGGGTTGTGTGTGTGTGTGTGTGTGTGTGTGTGTGTGTGGGTGTGCTTGTGTGTGTATGTCAGGGCTAATGAGCCACAATTCCGCTTGCCGCTGTTTTCACAACCAGTCCTGTCTGTCTGTCACCCTCGGATGAGGGCGAAAGACCAAACAGAGGGATAAAGCAAGACATTAACTTAAAGAAAGAAAGAAAGAAAGTCAAAAAGATAAGAGGGGGATGGAAACAAAGGAAATATATACCATAGACTTTCAGTTATCCATTAATTTTTCAATCTTCATTTTGAAGGACATTTGGTGTGCACTCGGCCCTAAACACTCAAATCAAAGAAATGCAATGACAAAAAACAGCATGCATCTTTTAAAACACATCAATATAAAATGCAAATATTAACAGTGCTACCATCTTGGAGGGTTAATACCAATACCAAATAACTTCTTCTCCTAAGATTAATAAATCCAATCGTGAAAAACCTGCACAGGGCAATTGTTCATTGACAGTCATATTCCTGACTCTAAAAACCTCTTCTCCAGAGGCCCCCGGGGGTTCAACAGTGTCTGTAACTTGATCGACAGACAGATGTTACAGCGGCCTGTCTGGGGAAAAGTAGACAAAGGGGGAAAGGGAGGGATTCAGAGTGGGATCTTATTTAGTAGAGTATTCTTTTTAGGATATTGAGTACTTCTGGAATGACAACCCAGACATTCAAAAGCATAATATTAGCTCATCATATATTACAGTGCCCAAGGGCAGAGGAGCACCAATAATCATGGTATTCATGTTCTCCATAAGGGGTAGTTGAACAAAATGGCCAATCACATCAAGGCCTGTGGTTAGGACGGTACTCTGAACAGAAAAGGAATGTGTTCTATCCCGGCTAATAGTGTACAGTAAATCATTTCTACAGCTGTCTCATGAGATCAAGCTTTCTGTAACCTGACTCCCAGATGGACAGATGTGACTGCCGGTCAATAACCTGCTGTCTAGATAATAAGAGGAGGGATCAGACAGAAAAGGGATAAGCGTCCTGAAATTTGATGCAAGAAAGGAGAAAAAAGGAGGTAAAGAAATAAACATGGGTTAGGGTTAGTTAGGGTCCCTTTTCCGCTAAAAGTAAAATAATAAAGCACAAGTTTACTTTTGTAATTTCTTATACTTTTGGTTGATGTTAGATGGCTCCTAAAGACACATTTCAAGCAGGCATGTTGTAATCTAGGTAAGTAGTATGACACAGTTGTAAAATATAGTTATTTTAAAACAATTTATCTCTTTTGTCAAGAGTCAAATAACTGCAAGCTAAATGTTCAGGCTGAAATGCTACAGCTAACAGCTAGCTTAGTTCAGCATTAAAACGAATGGTTTCTTAACTAATGCATTCACATAAAGGTTTATAACAATTTTCACCCTAAGTACGCACACACAAAATAACATTGAAGGCATGTGTCTGAAGAACCAGGACACAAAGGCTGTCACAACAGGCTGTTGGAAGTGAGCTGGGGACTCAACAGTGTTGTCACAGGCGGACAGGGTGAAAGGAGCTATGTGAGGAATGTACATCACCAAAACAAAATAGAGACAGAGTCCAAGTTTTGTCCGTTGGATTTGTGTTTTGAGGGTTTTTTGTTTCTTGTGTTGTCATGCTAAATTGTTTTTACACTTTGAAACTAGGCTGCAACCAACTGAGGTCACATCCATGGTATTTTTCTGGTAATTTCTGAAGGGTTTAGTGACCTGAAGTGACATCAAACGCAAAAATGTGTATTAATATAACAGCATTTCCTCACCAGAATTGTACCTCTGTTGTTTGAAAGCTTTTAAGAAAAACATTACAAAACATTATATCAATTTATAACACTTCAAATTGCTTTTCATAGTTAAACTGAAACTGTCGTTCTGTGTTTCTTTCAGTCCGACTGTGTGAACTATGTGAAGATTGTGCACCACTTTAACCGCACCCACCTGTACGCCTGTGGGACCGGGGCCTTTCACCCTACCTGTGCCTTCGTGGAGGTGGGACAAAGGATGGAGGTAATATATAAAAAATGAAATAACTCACACTGAACTGTATCAGAAGAGCTTGTGTACAACATAATTTAACAGACTTGACGGTGCACAGACAGTTCAAATATTTTGCGCAAAACAATTTCCTTGGTATTTTAATCAGTTACTAAACTTGGTGCAAAGAGTACTTGAATCACTACTTACTTTGCTTGTTCTCACCTGCTTAAACAAACATGTATTACAACACACCCATACATGCGCACACACAGAGAAACAGTGTTCAAATGCCTGAAAGTGCTCATTAGTCGCGTTCACACCGGAGTACTTTTACCCCATACTTTTCCCGTTTAGTTCCGTTAGTACCCCTGATGTCGCCATCACACCAAAAAGAGTACTTAGTGCCGGGAACTTTTACCCCCATTTTCAGTGCCTGCTAGAGAGGTGGTACCAAAAAAGTACCAAAAAAGTACCAATTTCTTTTGGCTGGGCGAATTGCAAACGACGCCCCGTAAAACTCTGAAAAGTCTTTTGAAGCCTCCATTGTATTTGCTGGCATTAGCATTATTAGCATTAGCATTAGCCCCGCGCACCAACGGAGAGAGAATAACTTATGGCAACACAAAAAAAAACATGGGAGCGGTGGAGTGATGAGGAGGTGTCGGCGTTCTGGCGATTTACTCGGAAGGCTTCAGTAGAAGCTGATGGGAGTCCCAGCAGCTTCTACTGAAGCCAGTCCCCAACTCCGGGGACTTCCGGCCGGGGACTTCAGGTGGCAGTATACGCCGTGAAGTTGTTTGCGGCCTGCCAGTAAACCCAAAGCAGAAGAAGACGAAGTGACGTCAGCGGCTCATTTGCGTAATCTTCCCTCAGGGAAACGTTTTTTTGCGAGGAATTGTCATTTTTTGTCCTGCCAATTTTGAAGAGTACACATGAGATATATCATGTCCACAATCACACATGGCATGCTGAGCAGATTCGTCTGAATTTTCATCAACATCGTCCCCTTGAAAAATCAGCTCCAAAGCCTCAGCTGTAGTAAACTTCCTTGCCATACCTCAGTTTACTTTCAAAACACTAAAAGAACGTATTCCAACTTTTATTTTGTTTTCGTGCGTGGAATTATACCGGAGGCCTGTACGACGAAGCCGGATTTTCGCTTAGCGGGCTAACTTCAGGGAAAACTCGGGGTTTCCGGTCCTACGACACTGGTTCTCTTTTTAACGGGCTAGATCTCCATGGTAACTTATGCTGAGCGGCTAACCTGGTCCGGAGCAGGTTAGGTTGCAGGCTAAGAAATCAAGTCAGTGAAAGCACCGCCTGCTGACCAATCAGAGCTCAGTGTGCGGAGTTTAAAGCGATCAAGTCATATTACAGGAGAAAGTAAATTTACTAATATTAAATAGTTTAAACTGCCGTTGCAGGAAAGACGGCCGGCAAAAATCACCGACTGTGTGAACGTGAAAATTAATAGAATATCACCTCCCATCTTCAGAGCAATCTGACTATTATAACATTAGCGTTAAGAAAGCTTACTTAAATATCTGCCACAACACAAGTAACCGGATCATATTAACATTACGTACAGTCCGCGGCACTGTGAGTACAGACGTCGATGTGTCCCATTATCATGTATGGATTTTTTGTCAAAGCACTTAAGATATTCATTGCTATCGGGATGTTAAGAGCATTCCATGGAATATAACAAAAAGCGTATCTCGAGCCGGTTTCTCAAACTTACCATACCCTACCTTTAAGTGCTTTGACAAAAAATCCATAAAAAAATGTCATCTGTGGAAGCCGTAATACTGTAAAAAGTACGACCAATCATTTTTGCCGGGCCGGCTAAAATAACTGGATGACCTACCTGCCTGTCAGCCTTCCATCTGTGCACAAACTTATCTCGTGCCCTCATTGGTCATGTGCGCATTCGTGTGTGTTGGAGGAGGGGCTCTGTAAGGAAGTGGCTGATTTTCTCCGGTTGTGTATTTTCAAATTCTTTCGATCTCGAGCCGGTTTCTCAAACTTACCTACCCTACCTTTAAGTTGAAGAAACACTAATTAAAGTCAGATCCACTCGTGTCTTACGGGGCAGTGATATCATAAACCTGTTAATGTACGCATTCAAACACTTTTTCTTTTACCAGCTGTATTCACCTTGCAGGTGCAGCTATGTGGCTTTTATCCTGGATAAAGTGTTTAAGTCATGGATGTTTAAAGTTTAACGTCTTCATATTTGTCTAATATTATAGTTGACTTTTCATTCAGGAAGTATGACGTGCTGCGCTGTCAGTACGCTTGTCCATGTTTGTGATTGGTTGAATGCTCCAAATACCACCCCTTTCATGTGAACGCGCACCTAACTAGATAGGACACGGCTGGCTTGAGCGATCCACTTGATAACCCGCGTCGTAGGACCGCTTGGCGAGAGCGCGTATGTTTTGGATTAGGCCAACCGGCTAACTCAAACATATCCAGGTTATGTTGAACCGGCTTCGTCGTACAGGCCTCGGCTCTCGTTTCAGTACACATAACAACGGAACTGACGGGCAACCCTCTGAATCAGACTCCAATTGGCTGTGACTGCATCCACAGTGTCCGATTCAGAAACGTGACGTCACAAACAAAGATGGTGGATGAGAATAGATCTATAAAACAGAAAACGATAAGCAATGCGTCAGAATCAAGGTGAGACTATCCGCATCTTTTAAAACTTTACGCACATTAGTTTCACCGAAATAAGTAAACGCCTCTCAATGAAAAACTTAATGGAGTTGTTTATTGCCGTTTCTGTAGTTTAAGAGGAAAAACACGGCATGTCTCTGGCTGAAACAGCTGAGAAGTTATGACGCTTTGAACACAACGTGACATTTGGGATCGTATACGGCCCCGTGGGTCTCAGAGGGTTGGCCAACCTGTTAATTATAAGTGAGAACATAATCTGAAAAAAGTGCAGGCAAATACCTCCACACACAAGATGTATGTGTTTAACAAAATGCAGCAGTTGCTCATGCTTGGAAAGCTTAGTATATAGCAAATTAACAATGTATGGTCATTCTGTTTATCTGTTTTATTGTGTTGCACTGTTGGAGGAGCCTGTGACCTAAGATTTTCATCGTCACAACTAGACTGTAGCTATGTTCGTATGACCAATAAAAGCCTTGAACCTTGAACCTTGGATGCAGACAACTCCATTATAGGTCAAGTTCTTAGTTGCAAATTAGTTTTGAGTCCATTGCATTGTATGTTTTTTCACTTTTTAAATCCATTTCTGCTTGTCCTCTCCCTCCGTCAGGACCACGTGTTCAGGATTGACCCCTCTAAGGTGGAGGACGGGAAAGGGAAGAGTCCATATGATCCTCGCCACAACGCTGCATCTGTACTCGTCGGTAAATAACTCATGTTAATGTTAGCTGATGATGCTAATGAGCGATTAACTGATTGTTGTTCTAATTTTCAAACATTTTCATGCCATACTTTCAGCTGGTTTTGGCTTATGACAAAGATCCAGTCATCATTTAAGGTCACATTACCAATCACGGACTAATTGATTTGTTCTGTCTCTTAGGTGATGAGCTATATGCAGGCGTAGCTACAGACCTAATGGGACGGGACTTCACCATTTTCAGAAGCCTGGGGAAACGCCCCTCCATCCGCACCGAACAGCACGACTCCCGCTGGCTCAATGGTCAGTGTGTGTTTGTGTGTCAGCTAATGCTCTATTCTATTTTGTTCCAGAAACTGACATTGTTCCCTGATTGTTTCTGTCTCTCAGAACCAAAGTTTGTTGGTTCCTTTTGGGTCCCAGAAAGTGAAAACCCTGATGACGACAAGGTGTTTTTCTTTTTCCGTGAGACGGCGGTTGAGGCCCAGGGTCTGGGAAAGTCCACTTACTCCCGCATTGGACAGCTCTGCAGGGTAAGAGAAAGTTTCGACCCCTAAATTCAGTATTATAATTCAAGTCTGCATCAGGCCTACTCAACCTGGTTATTTGACAGATACTATAACAAAAATGAGGTCATTTTCTGTTTAGGAATTAAAGATGGTTGTGAAAGTGGTTTGTGCCCAATATTTAATACAGCTCATACTCTCTTCCTTCACACTTTAACACATAATACCCTGTTTAACAACTCTTGACGGACTTTATCTTGAAATCAGAATGACATGGGCGGTCAGCGGAGTCTGGTGAACAAGTGGACGACATTCCTCAAGACCCGTCTGATCTGCTCGGTGCCAGGTGCAGACGGCAGCGACACATACTTTGACGAGCTGCGTAAGTTTTCTTTGCATGCAGACAGATTCTGTACTGTATATAAAGTCATTTATGAATATGACGATTACAAAAAAGCATTGGGTCACATCAATTGTGTCGAGGTGAAAGCCCTGTAGGAACCTGAGTTTGAAGAAAGTACAATTTTGCCTTGTCCAGTGAACTTATAAATCGCTTGACTCGTCTGGGCTACCTTATATCCCCATTTCTGAATCTATTCAATCAAATCAGTGTGATAAAGAAATCCCATTTTGCAGAAATTAGAAAAAGGCAAAAAAGAGTATGATTTTCCATCCTTGACTTGATTTGTTCGATTTTTACACAGAAGCACATTCTGTGGGTGCAAAGGAAGAGAAAGTCTAGGAAAGCATAATAAATTAACAAGGATTTCTGACGTAAATTGTAGATTATCATTCAGACCCACATTCCTGCAGACTTGGAAAAAGCATGAGTAAAAGATTAATTGGTAATATATCCTGGCTTGATCTGAAGCCAGTGTTGTTGCTGTGAGTTCAGAGACAGTTACAGGCTTGTCTCTGGTGATTCTTCGTATGACAAAAGTTAACATCATGTTTCTATTAGGCATGTTCCCTGAAGCCAGGCTACTATTTTTTTCAGTTTATTTTAGCGGCTTTGGCTTGAGCCAGCTGGAAATATTAAAAACTCTGCATTGAGTTAACATTGCAGTAGCTTAACTTGTAAACTAGCTTCCCCTGATAACATCTGCTGCTGTGTGAAATCAAGCTTCAATTTGTTTTGTTCAAACTACGAAAAATGTAGATCTTTCATCATTATCATTGTTTACTGATATGCTGTAAACTTGAAATAGAGTGCATATTTTTGTGAAACCATTTGGCTAGTAACTCTTTCTAAACCAAATAGCATGTCTCAAAAGGAAAAACACCAAACCTTCCAATCATGTGGTTTACAGAGCGGTTTCAGCTATCAAGATGGTTTTGATTGATCTTTCTGACCATATCTGTGGGCCATAATATGATATGTCTGTGTGCTTATCTTGTGACGCAGTGAAAGGCAATCTCAGAGAAAGAGTTTATCTAAAACCTAACCCTACCCGAGGCTAAGTCAGTCCGTCACATTCCCTCATATGAACAATGAGCCCCTTATCTCTTGACCAAGAGTTTTCTGACCATACCTGAGGCTAAATCTTTTTAAAGGACCTCCCTGTAGAATTATTTGTATCTAAACCATTGGAATTATTCTACTGAGATACCTAGACTACATAACTTTTGAAACACGTGATACCAGTTGGAAGGGTGGATTCTACAAAAAGAAAATGTTTAAATGAGACTATTTAAAAAAATAAAAAAATGTATACGAACCACTGCTTGAAGCTGCTTGAGTTATTAGAGAAACATTTCTTTAAAGTTGACATGGCAATAAAGCTTTGCTTATCTTTCTCTCAACCTTTGACCTCTGGACTACCACAACCTGACCTCAGTTTGTGTCTGTGTGTGTGTGTGTGTGTGTGTGTGTGCGTGTGTGTGTGTGTGTGTGTGTGTGTGTGTGTGTGTGTGTGTGTACGTGTGTGTGTCCGTCCTCAGGCGACGTGTTTCTGCTGCAGACGCGTGACAGGAAGAACCCTCTGGTCTACACTGTCTTCTCTACTTCCAGGTCAGAGTCCACTCATAGTGTGTGTGTTTATGCAAGTAGATATGTGTGTGTCAGCGAGTGCAAGAGAGAGAAAGACAAGAGTGTGTTACATTTGTGTTTTGATGTTTCTAACAGCTTCCCCTGTCCCCCAGCAGCAGTGTATTCAAAGGCTCAGCCGTGTGTGTCTACTCCATGAATGACATCCGGAGGGCCTTCCTGGGGCCCTTCGCTCACAAAGAGGGGCCCAACTACCAGTGGGTCCCCTTCCAGGGAAAAGTCCCCTACCCACGCCCAGGAATGGTATGTCCAAAACTCTATAGGGCTGTGTACAAAGTAGTGTCTAGAGCAGGGGTGGGGAACCTTTTTCCTCTCAAGGGCCATTTGAATTTTTTCAACATCCTCCGAGGGCCGTACAAATTATTGACCTCTGCTTAAAAATACTAAAATCACAGCCCATTCATTTGGCCTTTCTTTCATGCTGTGCAAAGAAAAAGCAACCTCTTAATCCAGATATCTTACCATGACTCGCGCATGCATTCACGTGCACGGTTGTGGCATGACCACCAAAACAGAAAGACATGGACACAAGGTGTGTGCAAATGTATTTAGTTTCCTATTCATGTGAACATGATTTAAGTGGGGGGGGACCTAACCTCCTCTAGGGGGGTCCGGGGGGCATGCTCCCCCGGGAAGATTGTTTTTTATTCTGGTGCACTTTGAGAGCAACATTAGGAGATCTATGGATACATCTCTCAACATCCATATGAAACAGAACTGTAAGCAGATTTTCTTTTTCTTTATGGATATTTTACAAATCACTCCCCTTTTAAACTTTATTCTTGTTTATTAATAACAACTTTTTTTTACTGTCATATAGTATTTTATACCCGTTTACTTTATTCTCTTATTTTTTTACAACTATAATGATCATATAAAGATGTGCCTTTACCTCACTGGTTGTAGAAAAAGCTTCTTATATTCGTTAGCATAGCTAGCTAACCAGATGCTAATAACAAAGTTATTGCCTGTATGATCAGTATGACAGATGAACAGATCTCCACTGGGCTTTCAACTAAAGACACAGCCACGCAAAAACTGCGGCATGTGTACGGCTCCTTATGGGTACTGCAATTTCTGAAGTGCCGGTGTCAGTACCATATGTGTTCGGCCTACCATATGTGTTCGGGGTCCGTCGCTTACCAATGACGTCACGCATTGTGATTGGCTGTACGGTAATCGCACGCTGATTGGTGTAACTAGGGGCGCTGACTAGGGTATACCTGGGGTCTGATCAAAGGATGAAGCTGTTAACGTGCTGCTACCATAAACTGGCTGTAGCCAACAAACTGAAGCAGAATGATCTAGGGCTGTCCCGAATGCCATTTTTCGGGCTCCGGATATTCGGTAGTAATCAGCAGCGAATATTCGAATATTCGGCCCGCGCGGGGGGGCGTAGTAATCAGCGGCGAACTGCTTCAACACGTGTATTTCGGTGTATTCACGGCATTCATTTAGTTATTCTACAGTATTGTTGTTTTATAGTTATTTGTTAATGTAACCCAATTTGTGTTCTTTGAAATTGAAAAGGATATCGCATTGTGTTTGTTACTTTCGTTGCAGTTGTATACGTCTTAAGTGTAATTTGGCTTGGCTTCCTATTTATGGACATGCTTTTATTTTTGAAGGAGAGTTAGCGCAGTTGACAGGAAGTTGTTGTTGCTTTGGAAACAACGTGACAGAGATTAACGGAGAAAAGTAATATCTACATATAAAGACGGAGAAAGTAAACGATAACGTTTATGGTTAAGTGTTAGCACCCCCCGAAGAGGCACAAGCTCTTACGTTGATATTGGAGATTTCAATAAATTCAATTTGAAAAAAAACGGGGAAAAAACAAACAAAACGAATATCCGAATAACGAAATTGAAACCCGAAATAGTACTCCAACGAACAGATATTTGGATATTCGGGTACAGTAGGGCTGTACCCGAATACTATAATAAAGTTATAGTAAATAATAACAAACTCCAGTGTTAAAATTCCATAATTCCATATTCATAAATAAAATGATATGCAAATAACATTTTCTTGGCTGTGGACTTGTACTCTACATAATTATGTTGAGCTCATGGTAATCTAATTCAATAAACAATAACTGCAATGAACAGATAGCATTTTCTGACGGATATGGTGTAATTTGGTAAATGATTCTGTGTTGAAAAATGTATATCTTTAAAAACTGCGTTGGTGTATTAGGGCGGGCCAGTTATTTTTTTTTTGTAAATCGATCGAGAGGGGTGTTCAAATAACGTATTTTGGTGTGTAGAACACACATCTATTTAGATTTATTTATTTTGAAGTTGTTGCTATGGAAACAACATGACGGAGAAAAAAGTAATATCTTCTACATATAATAACGGACAAAGTAAAGAATGAAGTGTATGTTTAAATGTTAGCACCCCCCGAAGAGGCTCAAGCTCTTACGTTGAGTCTGGAGTTTCAATACATTCGGAATTTGACCGTGTAAAATGTCCTCTTGGGTTACCGTACAGCCAATGTGTGACGTCATTGGTAAGCGTAACGGACCCCGAACACATCTGGTAGGCCGAACACATATGGGGTGTTTCTCAATCGCGAGTAAAGCTGCTCCAGAGCCACTATTTCAAGCATACTACGTCATCGAGTGCCGCCAAAGTACTGTTCCAATCTCCAGCATACTTGGAAATCTACCGAGCCCGGCGTACTCCGTTTGGAGAAATATCGAGGCTGCACATGAGTAGACTCCGCGGTCTTAAAATCCCCACAATGCTTTGCGCACGGACCAATTTCCCCAAATCTGTGACGGAACATGCAAGGCGGGGCCTCTCATATGACGCACACCTGCACACTTGCTAGCCTGTTCTACTCTTTGTTTTCCAAATGTCAGGAAGTATTCTTGACTCGCTTCTGAAGCAAGATGCCCGGCAGACATGTGCTACCAAGCAAGCGTACTCGCGATTGAAAAACACCCATGGTACTTACACCGGAGCGGTGTTCCGGTACTCTCCGTCAGCACTACACCCCTGTCAGACGAGACATATACCACGTGATGACACGTTAAGCTCGTGTTGTGTTCAAGGACCCTGACCTTGGCCAGGAAAAACAGGAACTCCCTTGTTTAATTCTTTTGCGGTCTAGATTTCTTTAATTTTTTTCTTTTTTGCGTGTGTTTATAAATTACCTCGAGGGCCGTACCAAATGGTGTCGCGGTCCGTATACGGCCCGGAGGCCGGAGGTTCCCCACCCTGGTCTAGAGTTTCATTTGTTGTCACTTTTATTGCTGAAATACTTGTATGTAATTCTTAAGTAGCACCTTTGAATACTTATGCTCCCAGGTTTTTAATATTCAGTTTTGTGCACTTCATACACTTGCAGCATTAGACCTAATTTCATCCAAAGCACTCCACAGCCCTCCCAATCAATATGTGCTTATCAGGGCTCTTACGTTCTGCTTAGCACACAAGCGTGGCATCAGCAAGATTTGTTATAGCTTCAGCTGTTACTGCCAAAGCAGAACAATCCCCATTGTATGACTGCAGAATAGTAATTGTATTTGACCCACAGTAAACTCTCTCTCACGCCATCATCACCTCACTGGGTTGTAAAATTAGCGGGACGAATCCAATTAAAATAATCCGATCATGCTTACTTGTGAACTATGCAAAGCTGCCTAAAAAAAGCTGATTCAGAGTTTAAAATGCAGAAACCAGATAAAAAGTGTTTCACTATATGATGAAAGTGTATCTTCTGTCCACAACATAAAAAGCATTAATACTGCATGATGTTACAGCTTATTTAAGTAACATTTGAGTATCTGTACAGAAACACTGGACTGGAATTTTAATTCGAGAGGAAGGCTGGACTCTGACCTGGAGATAATCTCTCACGTTCCTGTGAGCCATTACATCAAATCACCTCACTGCTGGACTGACACAGTTTATATACACAAAATAAACTTGCTCATCAAAAAGGCTGGAGCTGTTTTGCACTCGCAGGCCTGTCGTGCAGAGCTTAAACAAATCCCTTACAGTAGAAGTAGATTGGCTGAATTATTAAAGTACTTTGAATTGCTGGGTAGTACCCAAATCCTTTTATGTACATTCCCACTGATAAAATGGTTTAACTCTTGATGGTTTAATCAGTATTAAAGTTGAATATTTGAAAGTTTCTTTTAACATTTTGCATCCCACAAGGGAACCAAAATGCGACCTTGAAAAAACAACAAATCTAAAAAGTTACGCAACAACCAAAAATATTATTGCAAATTAATAATTTTGTGATGTATCTGATTTGCAAGTTTGTATAAATATGACCTTTTGCTGGAATATTAATTAATTTTATTTCCCTCCATTAGTGTCCCAGCAAGACATTTGGCAGTTTTGAGTCCACGAAGGGTTTCCCAGATGATGTGATCCAGTTTGCGCGTCACCACCCTCTGATGTATAACCCGGTCTACCCTATGAGCCGACGTCCAGTATTCGTCAGAACCAACGTGGACTACAGCTTCACACAGATTGCTGTGGACAAAGTCAACGCTGCGGACGGACAGTATGATGTGATGTTTATTGGCACAGGTAAAATACAATTCTGGCTCTTATCTTAACCCTCCTGTTGTCTTCGGGTCAAATCTGACCGATTTACTACTTTCATCAATCATAACTTTTTTGTTTTACATTCGATTGCATTAAGGCTTTATGATATCCTTCACAGTAGACATTTGAACATATACAAATGCTGATCACCACTTTCATTGAATTTTGGATGATTTAGTCAACTTTGTAACACCGCCATAAAGAAAAATAATTAGTAACCATCCGGATCAGATAAAACACACACCCACACACACACACACACACACACACACACACACACACACACACACACACACACACACACACACACACACACACACACACAAATGGTTTTTGTGTTGTTAGCAGTTAAAACAGGACCGGTCAAATTTGACCGCGAACACCAAAGTAAGGGGGGGAAAACGAAGACAATAGGAGGGTTAATAGTTAAACTATAATATGTTTTGTGACTTGATGGATCGCATCTCTTATTTCAGACAAAGGGACAGTACTAAAGGTGATCAATATCCCCAAGGAGAGCTGGAACAACATGGAGGAGCTTCTACTGGAGGAGCTGGAGGTCTTTAAAGTAAGAAAACTATGATAAAGCCCATTTATTGTAGTTTACAAAGCATTAATAAGTGAATTGTATTGAGGGGCAATACAGTGCTATTCTTTCATCTTAAATGGATCTCTAATAATGCAAATTCATTTGTTATGTAGCATGGTAATATATTTTCTCTATCTCTCTGCTCTTCAGGATGCCTCCTCTATCATCGACATGCAGATATCTTCAAAACGGGTATGTTGTTTTATACAAAAAATAAATGTTTTGTTTTTAACATTATGTCTTCAGTTTTTTGTATTCTTTTTAAAACTCCCTTTTAATCTTTGTCCCTCAACTTTGTGTCCTTTTAGCAACAGCTGTATCTGGGCTCAGACACAGGCATTGCCCAGGTCCCCCTGCACCGCTGCAGTGTGTATGGGAAGGCCTGTGCTGAGTGCTGCCTGGCAAGAGACCCATACTGCGCCTGGGATGGAACATCCTGTACTCGCTACCTGCCAAATACCAAGAGGTATGTGACACGAGCACTAATGGCACTCACCAGATGATAGTTCATTTTACTGAGCATGGATAACACGAAGAAGACTGCTAGTATAATCAACACATACTCATTTTGCAGACGTTTCCGTCGCCAGGATGTAAGGAACGGAGACCCCAACACCCTGTGCTCTGGAGGTATGATTACAAAACAATTGCTTTGATTTGTTGTTCAAAACATGAACGTTTTTAAGGCCTACTGCTGATGAGGTTTATTCGAAAACAACAATCTAAGCTTTACTCTGATCCTGCTCTGACTCACAGAGACTCTTGGCATCTGACATCTCACTGTCCCTGTGCCAAAAAAAGCCCAAACCCTTCACCCCTTCACCCCTGGTGACCTCTGTCTTCCCAGACCACAATACCAGCATTCTGCTGCTATCTGTCTTTCTGCCACAAAACTGAATAAAGCTAATCGCTCAAACTTTAGCAGCTCCTGAGTAATACGATTACATCCTATGGCATGCAAGCCGGGTTGTGAAAAACTAATGACATTTGGAGTGATTGTCTCTGCTGAGAGGGGCATTGCACAAAAGCGCTGATCAGAGGTCAGTTTAGCAATTTAGAAACTATGGTTTCCCCAATTATGTATGCGGTGCTGGTGGCTTGAATAGTTAGTAACTGATATTTTTCTGAACAAATCACAGTCTTGAGGTTGGATCTTTTTCCATTGCTAAAACTCACCACTCATATTGACAACATGCAAGACTATGAGTCGTTGTTAAGACCAGAAGAGTTCTCAAACATCAAACATGTGAACATTTGTTTGAATCAACCCCCTTTAGATAATCTCTCATTATGCGAGATTGTATTACAATGTCCTATTAACAGCCAACATTGACTTTTGTTCAGTGTTATATGTGACTATTATTTTAACACGTCAATTGTGCTAAGTAGTATGCAGGTTATGTATTTTTGTTTTATCCAATCATTTATTGGTCTGCCCTGCCCTTGTTTTGTCAAGGATTTTTTGACCTTTTGTACTCCTGACATTTATTTTTCCTGTCCCGTGTCATCCTGCCCTCTTCTTTCCTAATGTGTTGCCTTTTCAAGCCTTGCCTTATCTGTATTGTCAGTAACAGTACGCCCCATAATGTCCTTGTCTTTGCTGCCCCCTTCAGACCACCATAAGCATCGCATTGCAGAGAGGAAGCTGTATGGAGTTGAGGGAAGCAGCACTTTCTTGGAGTGTATCCCCAAATCCCTTCAGGCCAAGGTCACATGGACTT
Organism: Trematomus bernacchii; assembly: GCF_902827165.1. Classification (NCBI taxonomy): domain Eukaryota; kingdom Metazoa; phylum Chordata; class Actinopteri; order Perciformes; family Nototheniidae; genus Trematomus; species Trematomus bernacchii. Next base: position 7,586,838 of record NW_022987727.1, on the reverse strand, counting down.
TCCAGAAACATCCACAGAACCCACGGGAAGAGGTGAGAGGGATGGCGGGGAGAGGAAAGAGGTTACAAACAATAACACTGACAAGGACATTGCCAAAGTTAATGTAGTATATATATAGTGTATATCAAACCAGAAAGCCCTTATTTTGCTATGTGCTATTGGTGTGATTTTTTCTTTTTTCATCGTTAGGGCTAGTAGCCCACATACAACTTTGCTAGGTTACATTTATGCCAAAAACAAACTTGAACAATAAGACTGAAGGGCATTAGTCCACATAATTCAGTGCAGACATTTCAATTCATTTATGTTTTCTAGGTGCGTCTCGATGACCGCGTCCTCCACACAGACAGAGGGCTTCTGGTTCGTCGTGTCCTTAAGAGAGACGTCGGCCTCTACCAGTGCCATGCCATGGAACACGGCTTCACCCAAACATTACTAGGCATCACCTTGGAAGTGGTACCTTCAACATCGTCATCAGTTTCCAACCTACCCTCCGATGCCCCTGTCCGATTAGAACCCCGCAGCGGAGGTGGCCCCCCAGTTACCAACCAAAAGCTTTGGTACCGGGACTTCATGCAGTTGGTGGACCACCCTAACCTGAGCACCGTCGACCAGATTTGTGAGCAAGTGTGGGCACGAAAGAATGCCGGAGCTGACCAAGCGGATAAAACCTTTCCTACTCCGGGGAAGGAAGTCCCACCTCTGGGCCCAGCTGTCCGCCCAGCTAACAAGAAGTGGAAGCATCTTCAAGAGATTAGGAAGGGGAGAAACCGCCGGACCCACGACGGGAAACCTAACCCCCGGGCTCCTCGCAGCGCAGGGCTGTAACAACACATAGATGGAGGGAGAAAAGAATGACTGATACAAGAAAAAATTGAGAAGAATGATAGAACGAGACTGAGAAAACAAAGAACTCTTGGAGGTGTTCATGCATACAAATACACCAATGCACATAAAAACACATGCAGACACACACACAGCACCTCCTCCATTGTGTATATTTATCTATCGATTCCCCCACTATACGGTACCACTGGCCAGCCGATGCATGTGCTGTCCAAATTGATTCTGCACGATCCCTTTACACTGTTCCATTAGCGTAGTTGAGTGTACAAACAGGTATGTGGGAGTGAACCTACCTTTATCCGTGGACAACAAACACACTTACCCTTCTTACCCTTTGCCACTGACTGTATATGGAAACACCGGATTACCACATTTTTTGTTGGGTAATTAAAGTTGGCCTACTACACATACTCTATGTGGCTCACAGTATGAACACCCACTCTCTGGACTATACCACTCTGAACAAAATCAACGTCCCAAAGTTTGGATGACCTCTCCGTATGGCTTTTCATACCTGGATATTTCATAGTAGTGAAGAAAAATTGCGGACTTGAGTGCTGCGTAAAATGCGGGAATGGAATAACTGGAATACTCTGCTTAGTAAGGGTCTCAAACTGGAAACACGTTTAACTATTTATGTTCAATTCCACAATGATGCAGATTAATAGAAACATTTTAGAACATGATAAGCACACATTTATCAATCTCCTGAGGTGGGGTTGGTGCACATATTTACAGTAACCTCAATTTGTTCATGGTTTTGTGTACATATAACACATTGCAGTAACAGAAGAGATACAGATACCAGCTCTGTGGGACCGCCTGTGGAACAGATCAGCATGATGCAAAACTGCTTTTATTATATAGTTGGGTTTTTTGTGGTTTCCTTAGGCACATTGAGGCATGTTGCAGAAAAATAAATCACACAATTCAACGCAGTTATGGTTAGAGAGCCGTCGAATCTGGCAAGATATGATTACACTGCTTGTGTTGTAAAAACCACTAGAGAATTGGGGGTGGAAAAACTACTGGCATTCCATGATGTGAGAGAAAGATGAGTTTACAGTACGCAGATGAAGCTTGAGCTCAAAGAAGTTCAATTTCAAAAGTGACTAAAGCCCAAATAATACGTGGATTACGTCTAAGCAAGTTTCAAAATTATTGTAATAAGCATCAGATGTGCATAAATAAAACAGTTTTGACAAAATCCAAATACCTTCCTTTAAAATCCACTATTTATTGGTTTTTATTTTTGGCTGTGTTTAATGTTTTGTGCATTAACATTAAGGAGAAATGGTGGTTTTTGGGTGAAAAGCATTAATATGATGAGGAGATAGAGGGAAGTGGACTCTAGTATGACAACCCATGTTTCTGGGCTACAGTACAGTATATATATTAGCATGATATTTATGAGTGAAACTATGATTTTGTTTTTTGTATTCTAAGGTACTTCTACTCCTTGCTCTTTTACACTGTTCTTGCATATGTTGTTTGTGATAAATACATATATGCAAATAATATGAGATGAGTGTTATGCCGACACCTCCTCCAGCACGAAAAGTGCTCAGAAAGCTGTTGTTCTGCGCGACCCACAATGCATTTCACTGTTTGCAAAAACAAAACAAATTCCATCTGACTCTATACACCGTTGGAATCACTTTCAACGTTAGTCATTAATATCATTGACTTTTGCTGCTTAATGATGTCATATCTTCCTGATGTACAATTAGTACGATAAGGTCTTCCTACTTCCTGTCTTTAGTCCTCCCTTTCTCTGTGTATTATCTGTAAAGAAACATGTTTGTTGCTGTCTGTGCTGACATGGTGTGTGTAGCCTTCCCCTTAGTGTCCATTGTGTGTACAGGCTCAGATGAGGAGCCTATCTGTGGTACCATACTTTATCATATCATAGTCTATCCACATGAACGAAAGCCACTGGTCATGTAACTGGTCATGCACATCATGCATTTAGGTTTTGCGTTCATGAAATCGTATGATTTTAATGATGAATTTATAGTCTAATTTGTGTTGCTGCCACACATTTCAGAGAAATATCAAGGTTTCAAAGATTTTCAGCTTACTGAAGTTTTACTATTTACTATTTGTGTGGTCATTAATTCACACAGGCCCTGATAGCAGGAGGCAGCACAAATTAAGTCAGCGAGTGGATTTTAGATGTATGGAATCATTATCGTTGTTATTTATATACCTTCTTTATAGAGATGTAATTAACTCTTTTAACCGAACTGAACTGACTGACTCTAAAGTACTGACTGTAAAAGGGACACTCTGCATTTTGACACCACATCCTTTTTTGGCAAAAAAACTGTTTAAATGCTGACATCATTTAAACCCCAGAACTAATTTAATTTAGACTACTAATTAACTAAATGGATATTATTAGTGATGTATTATTTCTTTAATAATAGATGATTGGTAGTGATGTCAAATTTGCCTGAGTCTCTCTTTTTAAGCCAGCTGTTGTTTTGTGCTCTTTTGAAATTGCATGACCAATGTTAGTGGCTAACGCGTTTGACAATGGTGCGGCGAGAAAGAGCGAGAGAAAGAAAGCACAAAGTTGAATATTAATATTATTCCTATGTATTTATGTGCAAAGATAAGCTGATATGTTGTGGTGGATTCTTTTATTTTTTGTTATAAATGTCGATTTTCATCTGTATTGTTCATGTTCTGCTGAAAATGACTCATCCTCAACAATTGTTTTGGACATTGCAGCCAATTGTTAAAAAACCTCATCCAGTGTCCAGTTAGTCTTTGTTGTTCACACAGCCCTCCAATCAACACTCCTGTTGTATCCCATGCCATGTGACGCACCCCTGTACGATAGCTCACAAGGAGAGGCTTGTGTTTGTATGTGTGTGTGTGTGTGTGTGAAAGAGTTTTTGGGGAAAGCAGAGCTCTGTACTGTATATAATGGCAAAGGAACAGTGTGTGTGTAGAGCGGTCTGTAGGTGAGAGTTCAAAGGTCGAAGGTCGAAGACCAAAGTTAACGTGGTGCACTGTAATACTCCCAGAGGTCTTTGTGAAATGTCATGTCAGATTGTTTTTGATTAACACAATAAAAATATGCAGTTACTTAAACATTTCTGATCTGTTCCGTACTATGCTGGGAGGGGGATCATGAAAACAGTATAACATTATTTTATTAATGATTAACAAATATAATGAGTCATATTTTAAGTCATGACAGTCATGACAATGTTAGGATGTGATGCATTTCTGTGTTTAATTTATTCCAGGATTAGATGTCATAAATAAAGTAAGATAGACCAACTACTGCAACTCCAGATTCTAAATTATGTTTTCTGCGTTTTGACCACATGGTGGCAGTCACGCTATGATGAGACTTCCTTAAAGGTAGGGTAGGTAATTCACTTCAGAAACACTTTTTGTTATATTCCATGGAATGCTCTTAACATCCTGATAGCAATGAATACATTAAATGATTTGACAATAAATATATATATATATTTCATCTGTGGAAGCCGTGGCGCTGTAAAAAGCAAGTCCAATTATTTGCCTCGTCCCAGCTAAAATAACTGGATGGTCTACCTGCCTGTCAGCCTTCCATCTCGTGCACAAGCTTATCTCGTGCCCTCATTGGTCATGTGCACATTCGTGTCTGTTGGAGGAGGGGCTCTGTAAGGAAGTCTGAAGGAAGGGGCACATTTTTTTCGGTTGTGTACTTTCAAATTCTAGCTTACTCGAGCTGGTTTCTCCATTCTTACCTACCCTACCTTTAATACATGAGATATCTCAATAAAGAATTTAACTTTTCACATTCAACAATTTGGAGGCTTAAGTAATAATGTAAGTTTATTAAGGCCAGTTTGTCATCTCTGGAACCTACCTGCTCAGGTGGTTTAAAAAAGATATCTAGACAGGTTCAACATATTCATATTAACAAGCAAAGTGGGTCTTTCTAGAAATGGTATAAATTCTTCAAAGTGTAAATCCAAGTATAGTCTAAGTTTGAATCTTTGTATACATGACACCGTGTTTGTGTCACATGCTACGGTGTTACAGTGCAGTTTGTTTGATTTCCTTTATATATTTGTTGTTCTTTTGTTGGGATTCTTCTGATGAAGTTCTGCACAGAATTGTGTCAAATGTAAATGGTCATACATTTGAAACAGTCATCACTGGATCATCTGACAGATGACGTAAACCTGCACAACAGACGTACATCAAATTATTGTTTATCCTCCTAAAGTCAGACAGACATGGATGGTTACAGAGGTGGACGGATAAAGAATGAAAAATACTACAACATAATTGTCACTCACAAAGGTTTTCAAGAAAGAAGTGAACAAAAGAAATCCAAAGACCCACATCCGTCTCTGTTCCCCCTGTTCCATCTGTGTATCAGTGTCTCTATCTTTGACATGAAGACCCACATTCTTCATACCTATATCATCATGAGCTGCCTTTCAGCACTGGGAACACAGATCCACCAAGGAACATACTTCACACACACACACACACACACACACACACACACACACACACACACACACACACACACACACACACACACACACACACACACAAAGTGAGGCCGCATGCATTCCTTTACATATGGAAAACATTCACATATGTTTAAGTATTTAGTAAGACACACACACACACACACACACACACACACACACACACACACACACACACACACACACACAAACACACATACACACTAATGCAGTATGCAGTCACCGGTCATAAACACACACACACACACACTGATGCAGTATGCAGTCACCAGTCATTTTACTCAAACTGGCAACTCATTAGTGTTATCAATGGCCTTCAGTTTTCTGTATTTTGTGTAAGTGTGCGTGTGTGTTAAATTGGTCTCCAATGGTCCGTGGGGTCTCAATTGAGGACTCATTTCCGTATGCTGATTTTACAGGGGACCACTTGCCTTTCTGTGTGTGTGTGTGTATGTTTGTTTGTGCGTACTTGTGAGGACTAAGCTTTTTTTAAAGTGAGGACCTTAAGTAATTCTTGCTCTAAAGGGCTGTATGACGGTACACATTTGGAACTAATCTTATAGTTAAAACATACAAACAGGAGGCAGTAGACACACACTGAGATACTGAAAGTGAAGCCATTGCATCAGTGACGGTCCTCACAAGTACTCAAGTACAAAGATGTGTGTAAGTAAATGTATCTTCTTTAAGCATCCTAATTGAGATATTAATTCACATACATTGATGCAGGTGTCTCTCAAAGCAAAGCACATTTCCATTTATAGTTGAGTGTTTCATAACAGAGGAAATGTAATTTTGGCACAAAGTGGCCTCTGTATGAAACATGATATCACACAGACCTCAACACACACACACAAGCCCTTTTTGTATACAGCAGCCAGTTTACATTAAATGTTTTGCACAAGTAAAGTAGAATAGTCAAAGCTTATTCAAGTCATTCCAATGCTATTCAATACTATATTAAACATAGACATATATGGAGCCGGTTAAATGCTACAGTTCTCATCGAGCTCCTGATTCAATTTAGATTCCAAACATGCCATTTTGACCCAATATGAGACACAGCTTTGTTGCTGTTGGAATATTTGACCGTTTTTTCTTAAGTGGAAGGTATTGAAGTGCACTCAGAACCTGGCTCATTTCTGACACATCATTCACTTTACGCAACCTTATCAAAGTAATGAAATGCTACTATGGTATTGTAAAAGATCTGAAACAAACCCCTCAGCATTTTTCGATGTCAGCTGCTTTCAACCAAGTTTTTTCCTACTTTTATTTATTTAGATTCTTGGGTTTTCTTTTCCCACTATATTAAGTTAGTTTGTCTTTCATGTTAAATAAAGTGTACTTTCTAATAAAACCTAACAGTGAATGAAGGTGCTTTATTCCATAGTGCTTCTTCTGCTCAAAAACATAAAAAAATGCCTTCAAGCCACCGTTAAATACGTTTTCTTCACAAAAAAAGTATTGTGTACAAAAAAGGTTCTGTACTACAAGATCTAAGGGAATATATTAACTTTTTTACCCCTTTCAAATGATCTCAAATACAAGGTTTTTGTCAAATTCAGTATTGAAACTGACTGGGGTAAACAAAAAGGGATATCTAACACAGATTCTGAATTTCCATCGTGACCATCACTGATTCAATAATATGAGAGCATGTTTGGAGTTAAAGCTGCACAGAGGCTTCAACTGCATTTAGAGTATGAATAAACAATTTTCTTCCACTTTATGCAGGATTGTTTATGTTGGGTTTTAAATGAGAAACAGGAGAATGTGTATCCCTGTGATTACATCACTGCCTTGTACAATAAACACATGGTATGGTAAATGGAAAGCACTTTAAATTAACCAATAGAATGCATAACCGCAACACTGCCACTAATTATTTTGATTTGGAAGTGATTTGGCTCATTTAGTTGTAGGGCATTTAGATGATTTCTCCATTATATTCCCCCTGTAGGATACATGTTGGGGATATAGAGTCACATTAAAGCTTCCATCTTTCAACTTAAACATTCAAGCGACACACATTCTTCCTTGGAGATTTTGTTTTGAAAGCCCCTTGAAAGGATACCAATATATCAATAAAAGGTGGTGAATAATTATATAAAGCTTTGCAATGGAAAACTCTGGATTTAGCTACTTTTACTTTACTTTAATAACTCTTTTTTTTTTCTAAAGGTTTAAAAAGGATTAACTCCAATTATCCAGTCTTTTACCCACCTATACAAGATGCATAGTAAACAGACACACACACACCAGCTAGAAGGCAGTAAAGCAGTCTGACAGGTCAAATGATTAATGAGCCAATTTAACAGTAATTACTTCGGTGATTAGCCTTAGCGAGTCAGAAAGCCTGTTGACACAAAGGAGACAGGGCTCCCACTTGCTAACTATAGTCACTCATTCACACACACACACACACACACACACACACACACAACACACACACACACACACACACACACACACACACACACACACACACACACACACACACACACACACACACACACACACACACACCACACACACACCACACACACACACACACACACACACACACGGTGATGGAAGCCCACCAGCTCTTGAAAACCCAAACACTCCCACAGCAAATTGTTTCTAAAGCTACGTTCACACTACTAATACGCTCTCATATTGTAACGGCAGAATACAAATAGCTTGGAAGATAGATACAAAAAACAAAAGGAAAGGAAAGAAAGAAAACACTCGACAAATATAAGACCGGATGAACAGGATATTGAGAGGAAAGGGTTTAAAGGCTTGTTTGACCTGGTGTGCTTGGACATTTAGGTGACAGAATGGAACAGTTTATCCTACACAGACATAAATATACCTTAAATTATCTCCAATTACTACATAGCTTAAATTATCTGCAATTACTATACCGCCGGCCAAGTCATTTTATTAGAGTTTCAATAGCGTTGTACTACAAAGACTAAGAAAGTGTTTATTGAATTGGCTCATCTAATACCAACGCCCCCCTGTCTCTGTTATGTCAGGTGTAGGCTAATACCGTGTGCAAGTAATGTGCAGGCAATTAGATTATTAGACTGGTATAGAGCTCTGTTTAAAAAAGGTTTTTGGTCTAATAATATACATGTTCTGCCAAAGTGACATATCCCCTGAGCAAAATCAGGTTATCTAATGATCTGGGCAAGCGAAAGGGCGGCTGTTTCCCTGAATCGCACTTCATTTAATCACCTCTTTAGACAGAAAAAGTTGGGGTCGAATGAGGAGTTCATGCCTCAAAGCTAAATGACAAAATGTGTTTTTCTGTGCTTCCTTCATCATGGTCCCACAAATGACTCATATGAGAGTTTTGTGCCACTTTTATGGTTAAGCAAAGTTGGCAACCACAATTATCTTGTTGAAGAGGTGAAAGATTATATAGATGGTTGCAGCTAGACCTTAAAACAAAAATGTTCCCAAACATGTGACTACATTAGATAGATATATGTATTCCTATCAGATTAACCATTGTTCTCCAAACCCCAAAACTTGTTGATTTGTATCTGACACTTCGAAATAGTATAAAAAAAACATCTATTTCTACATCAAGTAAAAACAGGTGACTAATTTGTACAAATGCTTTAACTTGCATCTTGTAAGGCTAATAAAGCAGATATAAGTCTCATTCTTGCATCAGTCAATTTTAAAATAAATTGAAAATACAGCTCTTTTCGGAATAGAAATCAAGCTTATATTCAGGAATTTAGTAACACAAAAATACACAGATATAGTAGAAAAGGGGTCCCACTGTTGACAATGACTCAGTCAGACCTCATGTGAACATGACTTCCTGCTGCTTGACGTATGACCGCACCTTTTGGAAGGAAGTTGGCACCACTGCCTTTCACACAGGACTCTTTCTGCAGCGCGCACACACTTCTCTCTACTCTTATCTGGGAAATCAATTAACGTGCTTAAACAAAGTAAGTTGAGGTTAATATTTAATGAACACATTTTTCCGCAGGACTGCCCTTCACCTTACTCGAATACAAAGTTGTTTCTTTGCTGCAGCAGTGAGATTTGTGTATGTGTGAGTGGAGGAAGATAGAGAGAGGGTAAAGAATACAAGTTAGACAATTGATTAAATCAATATGTGTTTGACAGAAACTGTACACAAGTCAAAGGGATGGAATGAGATGAGAGAACTGAGAGAGAAGTTTGGATAATAAAATGAGCTTTTATCGTTTTTCTTCATTTTTGTTTTTCTGTGTTGTCATTTATATACACAGACTCATTAGACACATATATAATATATATAAATGTTTGACTACACGGTTTTGAAAAGTGTATGCCAATCTAGGTTCATTGAAATGTATGAAAGAAAGGAACAACATTAACTTTAATGGCAAGAGTGTAAGAAAAGGATTGGTCTCATGTGGGCAGTTCCAGAGGTGCCTGCTTCTTACCCAGTACAGCTTTGCAGCTATACGCACGCACACACGCACGCACGCACGCACGCACGCACGCACGCACGCACGCACGCACGCACACACACACACACACACACACACACACACACACACACACGCACGCACACACGCACGCACGCACGCACGCACACACACACACACACACACACACACACACACACCACACACACACACACACACACACACACACACACACACACACACACACAAACACAGCCAGTCATTCGCAGGTCATTACCTCTGACATAATCAAGGCAATCTGGAAATGGACCAAATCCAGCTTGAGCACTCTTCCTTAACAGGAAAAAAGACAGGAACTGAACTATAAGTGTGTGAGAAAGTAAACAACCAGTGGTATGCAAGTTATTTACCCGGGTCCCGACAACATTCAGTTCACATTTGGCTTGTAATTGTGGCGAAGTGTTTACTTCCACCTCAAATTACCAGGTGTTCTTCTTCCTCTCAGTTGTTTATTCCGCTCTGGGTGAAAACAGCACCTCATTGTCTCTGTCTCCATCAGTTTCTAATACCTAAAGGATGACTCCGTCAGCAAGACCAGTTGAAAACACATGTTCTCCGATGCAACAAACATCTGCTTACAGCTTGAAGGAGGTACTTGTATTTGTTGGACAGGATCTTGCTAATGTCAGGAAATAACAGGTCCTAACATTATCAGCTGCGGTTCCTGATGACAGGCTGTCTACTGTTTACGATGACAACACAGTGGATCAACTGAATGGTAGACGCGAGTGCAAATAAACTGACGCCAGTTGCTTCATTGCTGTAAGAATTATGCTTGTAAAGTGTCTTTACTGTAGGGTATTTTTATTATATGTACAGCACTTTGGCTCGACCAAAAATCGTTTAAAAATGTGCTATATACATGTAAATAAAACTTGATTTAATTTGATTTGATTTGATGCTCAGGATCAGGCACACAAGGGAAAGGTCAGTACACTCAGTCTGGTTCCCAGATTAACAACAATCTTCTGTATGGCTTTAAAGAATATACTTCCAAACCGTAAGAGCTTGTAACTCGTATCCACAGCAGTCTGGCCAGGTCTTTATCCAATAACTGCTGCAACTGTGTGTTCACACGCTCTGTATATATTTTCAATGCTTTTGATTTGCCAAAACATTTCCCAAATGCTTGATAAAGTGTCCCTCAGGGATTATTGTCTGGCCTACTTCCATTTACGTTATAAAAAAAGGAACTTACAGTGCTACATCTGATGATTAACACTGATAATGCAATCTTGTATGCCATTTACTCCGACTAAAAACCAGATCACTGTCTGCTTTTGATAAGAAAACCAGACCTAATCATTTATTTTTAAGAGGTATAGTAATGTTGGCTTTTATGTGTGTGTGGGTGTTTGTGTGTGGCTCCAGCTTGCCAAGTAAAGGGTTCCTTTTATCTGAAGGGTGCTGAAAGGGTTCATCCACTGCCCTGCAAACACCTGCAATCATTAAAAACTCTGAAAGGAAGCATGGATTTCAAAGGAAAAAGTTTGATGGTATCCTGAAAGAATGGAACCATTTTTAATGTGAGCCAGTTCGCTAAAAGTTTGGGAAAAGATTAAAGACACGGAGCCCTTCAGTGACATGATTTACAGTCAAGAGAGGTTTGTTGTGGGTTTTGTATTACCAGATCAAAGGAAGAAAACAATATATGAAATATGGAAAATAAATCAACTTTTTTCCCTTTGCCATTTGTGAGTGAGTTCAACAGGAATGTAGGACAACAAACAAGCTATTTGTAACCTGTTGAGCGCCACGGCCACGCAGGCGGGGGCAAAAACGCAACATCTGCAAGAAACAGCGTCTGAGGGCTTCTTAACATTTAACCTGTTAAGCACCGAGCCTGTTTTTCATGTTTCAGGCTCGAAAATGACATGCCCAAAACAAATGAATACAACTTAACTTCTAAAAGGGTTATATGAATAATTTCTTTTATCAAAGCAAGGTTACATCTGTGAGTTGGATGTAGAAGTGTCAGAATCAATATAAATGTTTTTTATTTTAAAGAAAATTCAGATTTTACATAGTAAAAAACTGTAAATTATAGTGTCCGTCCAAACATTTTTTTTTACAGATAGTGAAAACTACCCTTGGATGATGGGTTAGTAGACTAAACGCTTTAGGAATCCAAAGTACAACATATAATAAGTACCCTGTATCAAGATTGATGCAAAACAAGTGAAATTTGACCTTTTTAGAGAGATTTAGCCAAAAACCCCCCACTTCTGGGTCATTTGGGTGGATTTGACCTATCTCTGGCCCCCCTTACTCGATTGGGATCGTTGACACACCTTTCTGACCGTTAGAGCCAATAGAATCGAAGGGGGAGGCCCACACACACACTCATTGTAAAGAGAAAAGGTGGGGGCTGAGCGTTTACAACTGAAACTAGTTTTGCAGATTTTCTCCTTCTGGAGTTTGGAAATTAAAAAGCCGTTTTATTGCTTATGGATTATCAGAAATAATTTCAAAGAAGGCACAGATACATAGGATGAACCTATGGATTAACTGCAGTATCGTTTTTTTATCGTTTAAATGCCATTGAAGATCAGTTTTGACCAAGGTAAACCATGTTAGCGTTTCTAGCTACTTAGCTCCACATGTTATGATGTACGCTTTCGTTTATAGCGTCGCAAATGTTTATCACTGAGTGATGAGGAGGTCACCGTTAGATTCAGTGTCTCCAGGACACCAAAAACGAGTGGTTGGTTGTGCATCTAGGATAAGTAATAAGGGAGTTATTGTGAGTTTAGGTGTCGCTTTACGTTACATGTTTTCGCTCGTGGCTAATTCAGAGGCTGAGTGCTAGCATTGTGGGTTTTTTTTGAAAAAAAAAATTAAAAAGATCAGTTAGCTGAGTTTCTTCCCATTACATGGATATAACACATTCATAGTTTTATTCAATATTAAGATTCCTTAGACGTTGTTTCCTGCAAATGACGCGTTTATCCGCCCGGTACCGGGCGGAAGGTGCGTAACAGGTTAACAACCTATTAATGTGTCATACCCACTTAACGGGAAGAAACTCAGCTAACTGATGATATGAACAATTTTTACCGAAGCAAAACAACAACCAAAACTCAGGGCAGCGAAGGCAAATCCAGACAACACACCACGTAGCTTTACGGAGCCAAAACGGCCAATATGTCTTACCTTTGCTGTTTTTCTGATCAAAAGTTGTGTTCAATGGCATTAAAACGATAAAAATGATTTGAAATGATTACTGATAATCCATCATCATATTTATGGCTATAACCTAGTTTTCAGTTTTCAGAGCGTAACATAGCTTTCGGTTTGGGCAAGCTGCGTGCGCATCACTCTCATTCTTCAATAGAGTGGCGAAGTCCCTCCCCTTCCGGTTGAGCCCATGGGACCTTATTTCGGAAAAGTTATGCATTGAAGTCAATGGAGAGAGAAAGATTATCTTTCGATCCCGTTTGAATTGTGCCACGAATTACACATATGATGTTTGTCAATTTAAAAGATAATTTTGCAAGTCAAAAAAAAAAAAAATGTGTCGTAAAACTGTGAAGTAACACATTTGTTTGTGTGAAACGCTAAATGAACTACATCTCTGGTCAACCACACACGTCACCAAGATGGCCGTCACTACTGTCTTGTCAACAAACGATTGACTATCACCACAATGAAACACGTCCTGAAGAATGTCATGCAAAGCTGCCTGCCTGCCTTCATTTGATTCTCTCTGAACTGCCTGGTCGTTTTAATGTTTAATGTCAACCATTTGTGCAGATAGCATGAAGTAGAAAAGATCGCCGAGGCTAACGTTAGCGTTAGCATTTCTCCCCCGGAATTAAATGGTGTATTATAGAATGATCACACCGGTGACAGTACTATTCAAAGGGTTCACGAAATATGACTACTACTCTTACTGTTTAACATTTTGGGTTACTTAATGTTACTTCATGTTAAGGCTAATAAAAATGACAAGGCTGTAATGCTAACTAACGTGCTAGCTACTAGCTAGGTAGCTAACTTGATCAAGCCACTCCTGGTCGTTTCATCAGACGGGAAGCAAAAGAACGAGCAAGACCCATTGCTGGTATAATAACAACCTGGTACTAAGCACACAGGCATCTTGTTAAAGTTATCTTATCTTAGCCAGCGCCATATAGATAGATTATATCTATATTGCGCTGATCTTAGGTATCTGAATGGTGGAGGTAAACAATTGTGACATCACTTATGCGACTCTGGGATTTGTAGTCTTTCTAGTTACGTATTTTTCATAGTCTTATATTTCAACAGTTTTACGACAAACTGTGACTTTTTTGACATGGAAATGATTTTTTAAGATTGACAAACATCATATGTGTAATTCATGGCACAATTCAAACGGGATCGAAAGATAAGTTTTCTCTCCCCATTGACTTCAATGCATAATTTTTCCGAAATAAGGTCCCATACCCCGGAAGTAAGTGGGAGGGACTTCGCCACTCTATGGTAACGTGTAGGTGAATTTAGGAACCCCCTCTCGATTCTATTGGCTCTAACGGTTCAAAAGAGGTGTCAATCATCAAAATCGACCAAGGGGGGCCAGAGATATGGAAAATCCACCCAAATGACCCCGGAGGTGTTTTTTTTGTTGCTAAACCTCGCTAAAAAGGTCACTTGTTTTGCATCAATCTTGATACAGGGTACTTATTATATGTTATAGTTTGGATTCTTAAAGCTTTTAGTCTACTATCCCATCATCCAAGTGTGGCTTTCACTATAAGTAATGTTTTTTTTTGGACGGACACTATAATTTAATTTCTTTTACTATGTTCAATCTGAATTTACTTATACTAATGATTCTATATTGATTCTGACTTTTCTATATCCAACTCACAGGTTTATCATTGCTTTGAGAAAAAAGATTATTAATTTACCCCTTTTAGAAGTGAAGGTATGGTCATTTGTTCTGGGAATGTCATGTTTGAGCCTGAGAACTGAAAAACAGGCTTGGGGCTTAACAGGTCTGGTCAGATTTGAGTTATTATTATTGAGCAAAGTTGAAGTGATTGGTTTCTTTTCAATAATGGAAACCTTTTTACAATGAGGGTACGCATTTGAAAGATGTTGTTGTTAAGATAGATTTATAGCCAACACATACAATATTTCAGTTTAAATAGAAGTTTAGCATTGGAGAACAACTGTTGACGGACCTCACATGTGGAAAGTATTTTGTATATTTTTTCCCATTTAGACTGTTTTCTCACTTTCTGCACTACTGTGACCTTGGATGAAGTTGAACATTTGATTGAAAAACAAAGCAGATAATCTCCTTTCAGGGTGGATTAACAAAAACATACACATCTTGTTTTGAATAAAGCATTGTTCCAAGCTGCAGTGAAAAATCATTTTGTATTTTTGTGGAATAAGCCTCGAGGAAGAATGACCTTAAAAACGTTCAACATGAGGGAGGGTGAGGTTTGTGTGGTTGTTCTGGAACATCAAGCTCAGCAAGTGAAAAATGATGCTGGTTTGAAAACTGAGTTATGTCTAATGTACAGTCCTGAAGTGGGTCAGTAATGAACCTGTGCATGGACTGTGGCTCCCTTGAGATTGCTGTGCAATGACACTATCTTTCTAATGACTAATGAGTTGCATTATCAAGACAGGAAAATATGCCTTAAAAGCCCCTGCTCAGAGTCTAAACAGGTTGTGACGCACCAAGAAATTGTTCATTTGGTTCCCCAGAGCATGAGTGGGACTGAACACGAGAGATTAATGACCAAACTCTCCTTCTCTCCCCCCTGAGGCATCTCTGCATCTCCAATCAGTCCTAAAATCACATTTAACTTCCCATCATCATTTTCCCTCTCCTTCTCTCTTCAACATTTTACTCACACATTACTGCTCCTTTCTTTATCCCTATCTCATTCTTGTTTCCTCTCCTTTGTTCATCAGTCCACCTTGTGTACCAAAGCCCCTCCCCTTTATCTTCATCCACCACTTCAGTGTTTTTATCCTCTTGTGTTGCTCCCTTGTCCTGCTGCTTGTCCTCATTTGTTTTTCACAATAATGATAAAATCTGATGTGCTACACCTTTATTATCAACTATCTTTGTCATTTGGTTTTTTAATATGTAAAGCTACCTAATTAGTTACATTCTTTGCAAATGTACGTTAAGCAACAGTATAGGTCATTTGCATACCGTGTCACAATGTTTTTGTCTGCGTAGACACAAACAACAGTAACCCTAAAACCTAACACCAAAGGTCTGTTGTTTTTTTAACCTCTCCACCAACAACTTGCTAGCAATAAAGAAGTTTGCTTCAAGGTGAAGGTTTCAGTGAAAAACAGTTTTCATGGTTTTTAATAAGGTCTTATCCAAGGTCAAAAAAAGAACAGAAGAAGCCAAAAAACTACTTGACACAGATGGATGCCTTGGAAATCTTCCGTCCCTACCAACACACAAACATTTCATAAGACAACAATAGGATTCAGAATGCAGACAGAATGATTAATGGCATCCAGTTCATCATTTTCCTACAAATACATGTGTGAGTCAGACTTGAGATGCGCTGTAATTAGATAAATGTAAACCTTTTGTGTCTAAATTATTGTTTGACAAACTGCAAGTCTTATTCCCGGAGTCTCCGTCTGGACCATTTGATCAATTCAAAAATGT
Organism: Trematomus bernacchii; assembly: GCF_902827165.1. NCBI lineage: Eukaryota > Metazoa > Chordata > Actinopteri > Perciformes > Nototheniidae > Trematomus > Trematomus bernacchii. Next base: position 7,570,360 of record NW_022987727.1, on the reverse strand, counting down.
TTTACTGATATTTTGAGAAAGTGCCAATCCACAACAAAGAATGGAAGAAAGGATGAGTTGAACCATGTGCACCATTGTGAGTGGAGAAAATATGGAGGAACACTTTGACTGCCTTATGAGATTTATTTGCATTGGGACGACAATAGCTCTATCAGCAAAAGATTTCCTGCAGCTTCAATCACTTTTCTTTAATCACTGCATTGGGAGCAACAAAAATAAAGCACATTAATTAATATGGAAGTGTTGAACATTATGTCTAACAATGATTACAGTAAACAAGATGGAAAATGTCCAAGCAGGTTTTGAATTGAATCATATGTGTAATACTTTACCCTGGTCATTTTCTGACTTTAAAAAAAGCGTAATTGTGGGTATATTGCCAGACTTTAGAGACAAAGCTAAAAGGTGTAACAAAATAGACAATTGTCATTTCATATGTCAAAATTGGGAAGCTCAAATAAAAGCAAAACAAATAAAAAAATGTTTAACACTTTAGGGCAATGTAAGCTCTGCAGTCAGCAAGTGTGAGAAACGTCATGCATCCAATCAGGATCAACGAGGCAGAGGGAATGTGTTTGAAGTGGAGCAGAAATGAAGTAGACCAACAGAGACCGCCTGGGAAGAACTGCGTAACACTGCTGTGAGGTGCTGCAATAAACCTAAATCAGAGGTTATAAAGTGGCTTTGTCCCACAGCTGAATCTGAATACATTTAACTGACACGGAGCCACAGGATTGTGGCCTCATTCGTCTTGGGAACTCATGCAAGACAGGAACACAACATATTTTTAGTCTAAGCAAAAGAGGTACAAAAATAAGAAACGGGGAACTGCTGCTGGAATTGTATGTTTTCTCACTTACTGTATACAACTTTTAAAAGGGGTTTATTATCCTGGGAACATCTAGGTTTCAGCAACAGCATTCTTAGCAGATATTATAGCATTATACATATTTAACCACTTTTGCTGTCAAGTGTTGTTATACAAACAATGTAATCCTCTTTTATCGGGTTTATTTATGTGCCAAAAGTCACTCAGGGCCATTATGTATATGTAATGTATACAAATGGACCTATTTAATACCATTAAACCTATAAATGAGACTTGCTGACTTACTGTGCTTTAAATAGTTCAAGTGTGTTTAGACAGCAACAAAAGGACTGTGTATTACCACATAAGGATTTTAAATAAAACCCTTATGTAATGTATGAACCAATAGAGTTAGTCTTTCCTTCAAAGTCCAAACAAGTTTTGAAATGTATATATGTCATTACAAACAAACTCAACTGCTTAATAGAAAGAACTAACAATTTGGCTTCCTTCAATACTAAGAATAAATAATGCAAACAAAGTACATGAAGCCATCAAAGTTTGTTAGTATTCTTAGACTGGAGACAAATCAAAGCTTTACTTTGTCTTATAAACCTTCGTCTTTTAAGAATGATTCAATCTAAACAGTTAACATGTGAACATCTACACAAAAAAAGTGATACTTCATATTAAAAGATAAATAAAACTGCAATAAAAGAGGGACCCCGCACACTGGAATCACAGATCCATATTTACTTTTTTAGAATATTTACAACTATAACAAAGTTGTGGTTTTGTGTCATATTCCTACAGAAATAATGGCTTTTCTGTCCAGCTAAGACTGTGGGACTGAAATATGTCCAATACCCACTGAGTCATTTCATTGTTTTGCATTTTGTGTTGCCAAGTTGCAATTTTCATACAGTATATTCTTTTTGCACCACGCGGAATACATTATCAGTAGATTTTGCAGGTAAAAGATGGACCTATAAACCTACTATTTTCAAAGACAGTTTTAGTGGTGAGGAATATTTAAAAAATAAAGGCAACAATATCCTTACATTGCCTCTATACTGTGGTCAGGAAACCCCCCTTTCAACCCTAACTGGGCTCTAATCTGCCTCTGCCACCATCAAAGGTGGTTTACTTTATTGAATGTCAACCGCAATCAATGAACCTACACTGTCCTGTAGTGCTGGGCATCATAAAAAGGTCATTAATCATCAACATTCAAATTCTAAATTAGTTAAAAGACAAAGTTTGTGCTCAACCATAACCGAAAGTAACTTAACTATAGGGTTTGTTTGTCTGAAACTTGGTTGGATAAAATTGTTTGCAGGTTTTTTTTATGTGTCTGTGGTTGTATACATGTGCTTGTGAATGTATATAAAACCGTTTACAGAGTTAAGGATTGTGGTATTCTGTTCCTGACAGCTGTGGGCTGTGCTAGCCATGGTTGTTTAAGTGTATTTGATTTCTCATAAACACTGAAGATAAGTGTTTCTATACAGTTGGTACTGAAGCATGAGATGTGTTCTTCTGTGTATGAATGAGTTTAAATACTGTATGTGAGCCGTTACATTTGTCTTTATTAAAAAGCAATGCTTTATGGCGTTCATACTGTGTAGCAATATTAGCTCCCTGAAATTGCACCTAAAATGCTGTCAAAATGTTGAATGGCAATTCAGCCTCCATAATCGTCAACAGTGAAAGAGACAGAAAAAAATGGAAAGGAAATTGAAAATACTATCACATGAGCCTTGTTATAACCAAATATGGCAGGTCATTTCAAACGGATTTCTGACTTCCTGACAAATTACAGGCTTTAATAAGAGGGTCATGAAATAAGTTGTTACTATGGCTCCTAGCAGTCATCAAGAAGGCCCAGCAGCGTCTGCACTTCCTGAGGGTGCTGACGAAGAACCACCTGGACCCCAAGCTGCTGGAGACCTTCTACCGCTCAGCCATCGAGAGCCTGATGACATACTGCATCACCGTATGGTACTCCAGCTGCACTGCGGCAGACAGGAAAAGGCTCCAGAGAGTGATCAACACAGCGCAGAAAATCATCGGCTGCCCTCTCCCCTCCCTGATGGACATCTTCAATTCCCGCTGCCTCAGTAGAGCAAAGAACATTGTGAAGGACATGCTGTTTGACATGCTGCCGTCCGGACAGCGCTACAGATGTCTTAAAGGACAGACAAACAGACTTAAAGACAGTTTCTACCCCAGAGCAATAATTGCACTTAACTCCAGCATGCATTGAAACAATATATATATATATTTGTATACACACTCAAACATATTTTACTTAAACCGATATATTCATGCACTTTAAACTTATCTGAATATTGAAGTATGAATGCTTGTTGTTTGTATGTTGTCTTCTCCTGAATGTTGTACGTCCCTTGTTGGTTTTTGTATTTTTGATGGCACCTTAAAAAATGGAGTAGTAGCTCTACTCATCTCATTGTATATAATGACAATAAAGGATTCTATTCTATTCTAGTGTGTGTTTTCCTCTTGATAAAAAGATTGATTAGTAGCAGTCAGTGTTAAAATGCATTTCTTGAGGATTGACCCGTACAAAGCTGAACTGTTGATAACATAAACACTAGGGCCACCTGAATTCCTGCTGTAGTGGATGACACCGAAAGTTTTATACCTTGCAGCGTGGGTGAACATTTGTGTGTTTGGTCTTTATGTATGACCATGTATGTGCGTATATTCATCCTGCATTTATGTGTGTTTATGTGGCTGCAGTAATTGTCCGGGTGTGAAGTCGTTTAGTGGGTTCGTTTGCAGGTTTAGTTTTTATGAGATGGTCTGTTTGCTGAAGCGACAAGCAGCCATTGTTACTGCACATTTCCACAGATGCTGGCTGCCCAATTACCCTGCAATCATATGCATGGCCAGACCCAGGCACTGGCTAACGTAATGGGCCGACACTCGGTCTGTAAATCTGCAATCACCCGCTCATGCAGGCACATGTCCTCCTGGTTAATAACACTTTTGAGAGCACTCACAGAAAGAGGAAATACCACAGCTGTTGCACAGATACACCTTTTTCGTTGTAACTTCATTATGGGGAGTACTCACTACCAGCATTTATTTTTGACCTCAAGGTTAGGTTCCCCCAAAAGTGTTTCTGATTTTAACATTAAAATACCCCTTAATTGCCAAAGGGATTTTTGCTGTTTAGCGATGCACATTGTGGGCCATGTGTATAGAAAGAAAGACAAAAACACATAAACAAATATAAATAATAAATGAAAGCAGACGATGCTGTATTTTATAAAGGTGGTTCATTTCAGGGCATTATTGTTTGTTTCTGTTTATACCACTGGCACCAATAGTCTTGCCCTGCCATTGCACTTAAAACAACGTTAAGTGTAATTACTTCAAACACTCAGTCAAGGATAACTTTCTGTTAGAAAATCAACTTTTAATGCTGTTAAAAAGCATACAAGTACATAGCATGCATGGTACAAAGACACTTAAATAAAACATAAATATTGTTTCAAAGTCATAGACGCCAAAACCAGCACAATTTTACAGTACAATAAAAGGGACACTGAGAGTGTTGTTGCCTGTATGTTCAGTAAGTAGGAAACCCATGTGTGTTGAGTTCATGATGGCTTTATTGTGCCTATTGGACAGCTGACCCTCCAAGTTCTTGGATGTCATAGTCCTGAGATAGATAAGATGTATTTCCTAAATGTGTTTGCTGCAGTATCTGCTTTCACAAAGCGAACCAGACGAAATATATGTATCTGCTTCATGTAGCGAAGTGCAGACAATCAGTAATTAGTGAAATCACCTGGTGAAGTTTGACAGGTGCCCACAGGTGACCACTTATCACAATGTATTGACCATAGTCGAGTTTTTGTCAAATTATAAACCCATCAAGTGTTCTCTCTACAACACTGTAAAATACAACAGTTGAATATTTAAAAAGTAAAGGTGCTGCAAGTTTAACATGTGTTTGAAATAAAATGTAAAAAGTATTAAACTACACTGAACTAGCTAGATGGTTGGACAGTTCAAGAGTTTAAAAAACATGTTTGAGATTAAATACCACATCAAACTTTGTACAATTGTACAACAACTAATATATTTGAAGGATTTACAATGGGTGTTTTAAACATAGACCAGTTGTTTTTGGTCAGCAACTAAAAATTCCATACCTCGCAAGAAAACATAAATACTAATGAACCTTTAGTATGATCTTTGTGTCACTTTAACTATCAAATCACTTTGCAGCAAAAGTGGTGTCAGCCTTTATTTTGGTGGTTCCTTCATGTCATTTGCTGAAAATGGAAAATTGTATTTTTATACAATTGCACATTTAGTTTGCAATCATAGTAACACAAGTAATACCTTAAACTGTTTTTAATTCCTGATGACAGTAATGCAGGGTCAACATGGGCCCACGTGAGCAAAAGGTACACCCCCCCCCACACACAACAGGGAGGAGTAAAGCAGGGGTCGTCACAATGATGCCACCACATCAAAAACATATTTGTTATAGACAAGAGCAGAACAGACAAAATAATTGTGTAGCTCTTTTCACCAAAATCATGACAAGACTGAAATCTAAACTTAAGTGACAATTTTATTAGAAAACAAACTTTCAAGAAGGTTATCTACAACATAAAACACATTTGTATCTCTTGTTACCGTGCTAACTGTCTCTTGGTTCCGTGCAAACCATGCTCCTCTCCCTCTATCACTTTTTATCCCCCAGTATAGATATACATCAGAAGCAATATTTGTAAAGGAAACACCATAAGTGGACTCTAATAGCCGGTCTCCCAATCCTCTAACTAGGAAAATAAACGTTGCTAGAGTAAAATGTGTGTTTAAGAGTGCTGTACAAACTGGGGATTTTGTTCTTAAATACTCACTTTATACTGATGAATGTTTTTGAAACAGGCTTTAAAAAGGTAATAGTATTTTATAAAGGCAAATAATGCCTTCACAAGATGCTCAAAGTACCTTACTTTTTGAAGATCTCTCCCCTTTGTTCTTTTCAATTACCGACTCTCCCTTTTATTTGTCTCTCAGGAGCCATTCACACGCCATGAAGGTTACAAAGGGTCACCGAGTTCACTGGTGTTAATGTTGTTTCCTGGATCATTTTAAACAGTGAGAGGGCTCCCAGGATATCTATGCGATCTTTAATATGTACACATTACAGGGACGTTACCCTCCAGCGGACATATTGGTGTAGGTTCTCCGTTCTTCTCAGCTTTTTGTGAACATCTGTTTGTGTTTCTTTATATGTCTTTCAACAGATCCTTTAAGAATGCTTACGTTTATCCAGTTCATACTTTGGAAACTGCTTACTTCACCGCTTGACAGCCAACATTTGATTAATCAAAGTATAAATGTGGATAATATCAGCTTTGATTGCTTACGTACATCAACTTGTATTGGGACAAAGTTCCAAGGTATCATCTGGCAACTTTGAACCAAAGACATATTACAGACACACTTTGTTTGTTCTGTGAACTATATCCAACCCATCATTCTCACAACTCTCCACTCGCCCTCATCGATGTGGCCAGGAGGGGCTGCTCAATGTGTGATGCACCTGCAAAGCCGCCATTAATATATTATAATTGTTACATGGGTGATAGTTTTGAAATTAACTCTTAAAATGTATTTCAGTCTTCTTCAGTACACACAGCCCTTACTGAAATTGAAGCTTGGCATTTATCTTATAATCTTGCGACCTGTCTTTACTGTACATGTTCTCTTCTCTTTTTTTTTTTACAAATTAGAGTTAATTCCATGCTAACCCTAACCCTAACTCCATGGCCCTGTCCCTTGTGAAAAAAAATTCAATTACGGTCAAAGTTACAGTATATTTTATTTTAACAACAAAACCTGAAGTGAATAACAATGTGGAGTATCATGTGTTCAAACCATGAACCGTCATAAAACCAGTGTTTACAAAGCAGAAAGCACAAGGAGTCAGCCATTAGAGCTGACCCCTTCTTTTGTTCCCTCTTTTGTCAGTAGCGAGCTACAGCATACAGAGGAACTGTGAGAAAATGAGTTTAGGGGATGATGGAAGTGTGAGGTGAGGCTAGGACAAAGAGGTCCGTCTTTTGAAAAAGATATTTGAAAATGACACTTACTCAAGACATAACATTTTGAACAATAATGTGTGCACTCTAAATTGGTGTTTAAATCCCAATTGAGTTTCATTGAGCTGAGGTTCAATCTATAAGTAATCCCAGGGAAGCAACTATCAGCGATCGACTGTGGCCATTAGGTACATTCCAGTAGGTGTTATGGTATGTGCCCAAAAGCGTGAAAGTATACCGCTGTGAAATATCCCTTTAAGGGTCGTGAGGGAGGAATCTTGATCTGTAGCTGGTTTTAATGGAAAGTTCAACCCGCAACACTAAAAATAAAGCAATGTGCCTTTAATCTGTTGAACCATCAACAGTCGTCTCATGGTAGCTTCCAGTTTGAGCTAGTTGAGCTTATGCATTCAGTGTGATGGGTGAGTGGGCTTTCCGTTTATGTAAGAGTGTGTTTGTGTGTGTGTGCATGTACAGTGGAGAGATCAGATACAGAAATGCCTAATTTGAACTGCATGGTTTGGCTCGACTTGACTCATGTTTGGTAATGGATGCTTTTCTCAATTTTCTGTTCCTCAAATGATCGCAACCTCTTCTTCAACGCGAAATAGTGCTTTGTTCCACTCTTGCTGGATCGATTGGCAACCAAACAAAGGAACACATTTTAAATGAAACCAAACTAATGACTTAACTTCGCCTTCTAATATTGGTTCAGTTCACTTGGACCCTCAACCAAGGCGCAACCAAAAACAGTACCAGGTGCTATCCACAACTTTTGCCACAATAAAAAAGAACAGTCAAAGCAAGTCGAGCCATACCATACATTGCATTTAAAAGGCGGCAGATGTCTTACCCTGGGAGCATTAGCTGCAACTAATACACTGCAAACCAAGTTATTTCTTGGCTGAAGTCACACATGAATATTTCATTTTTAAAAAGCCAAGTGCAGAGCAGGGCAAGAAACGTGTTCACTTAAATACCAATTGAGAAAGAGATGAATCCAGTGATTGCCTTGTGAGAAATGCGAAAACAACAAATGGAAAATAAGTGTATGTGTCTGTGTCTCAGAGCTGACCTTGACAGGCTTGCTATACTCCAAGCATGCAAAGTATGTAAATGTTCCTCTCTTTTGAAGCACTTCGCCAAGATCTAACACAAATCATCAGAGAGTTGCTCCAAAGGCATGCGTTGTCTGTCTTTGCGAAAGTCTTATTTGACTTGATAAAATGAAAGCTGTCATTTCAAAGCATGAAAGTATACAAGGGCAAACTTGTGAAAGCAGGAGAAGTCCATGGATATCAAGATTTAAAAAAACATCCACTCCTCTTCACAATAACAACCTGTTCAGTAACAGTCTCTTTTTGTGCCATCATTCCAGAAAACCAAACACTTCCGAGTCGTTACAATACAAATCTCAGTGCTAGAGTTTCCACAAATAGCAGCCTTTTTGCTGCCCATTTTATCCTGTCCTTTGCTGCAATCTTTGTCCCTTTTTTTGTCTTTCATTTTCTCCTACTTTATGCCCCGCTCACTTTCTTTCAGTTACTCCTCCCATGCGCTAAGATCCCTCGGCGTCCGGTTGCGTTCGCCGGAGCTCTTGCTACGAGCCTTCCTGGCGCTCTCCTGCGCTTGGCGGTTTTTCTCCAGCATGCTTTTGTGTTTCCTCCTCAGCTTGTCGTTGCACCACATCCTCTCACAGTACTCCTCAACGTGGGGCAGGTTGGACGGCCCAATCAGCTGCATGATATCCTTGAACCATGTACGCGATTGGCCGATTTGGCTTGATGAGCCGCCCCTGCTGTATGTGCTACAAGGCATCCATGCTCGGTAGCTTCCTGTGGACCGGTCTTTGTACGCATCAGAGAGGCCGGCGTTGTCTCGTGCCATGAGCTCATCTACAGTGTCCCCCTGGAGGACTTCGAGGCTGAGGCGGGCCAGGGTCTGTGTGAAGCCGTGCTCTGTGGAGCGGCAGATGTACACGCCTTCGTCCTGGCGGGAGAGGCGACGAAACAGGAGGCCCTGCTCTGTAGACATCACACGGTCATCCAGCTTTACCTGAATGGGGCAGAGGGATAATATGTGTCAACATTTAACTCCTATACATGATATAACACCATACTGTTTACATTTAAGATATGATGCAGCGGAATTAAGATTTTGGGGAATCATTTTGTTCTTAAAGGTCCCATCATATGCTTTTCTGGTTATTACCCGTCCCCTTGTGTGTTATGTAGCTTTTTATGCATGTAAACGGTCTGCAGAGTCACAAACCCTCAAAGTACACCCTGTAGCGAGTAAAACTCTAACACAGAAAAGACGTGTCTATGCTGCCCCAGAACGCCTCGTTGGAGATTTTCCTTTTTCCATTTTTTTGGAGCCCCAGCTCCGCGGGCTCAGGCTGAGCTGGTGTCGTTTCCTGGTTGCTGCGTAGGGTCTGCGAGACCAATGGGGTCCGAGCTACGCGGTGTCTCGCTGTCTCGCAGACCCCAGGCAGCAACCAGGAAACGACAATGGAATTATGATCAGTAGAAATGGCCAAGACATGGGACCTTTACAATTGAAAACTACAATTGTATTTCAGATTGGACAGTGATCAATGTGATTATTTTGCCAAGAATCTATGAATGGCGATTCCTAAAAAACAAATTAGCTTTTGCAGTGTTTAAACAAAGTTCAATAACCTTTTGACTATAATTGCAAAGATTTTAAATGTCTAAGGGCTAAAAATGGGAGTTTACGCCACTCAAAGCCTTTGTAGTTTCCATGAGACTAGAGCATCTTTATTTATCGTAGACGTCTTTTTCGGGTAGAAAAATGCAATCTGGAATATTTGGGCAAAGAGCATGTAATCCAATTTGAAGCATGACAGAAGAAGGGCTCTTTTGTACTTTTTCTCCGCCTTTTTCTTTTCTCTCATTCTCTCTTTCTTTCTTTACCTACCTCAACCCAAAGTCTCTCCTCTATTCATTTATGACTATTTTTTCTCTATTTCCCTCCCCCCTCTTCGGCTTCCATCTCTCTGCTTGTCGAACTATCCCTCTGTGCCAACACAAACATGGCAGCCTTGTCAGCTGAAGTGGCAGCCAAATGTTTATTTGCAGGGAAATGGATAGGGGTGGTAATGCCTTAATACTCGCACGGCTGCCCGAGATGCTCGGTTGAGCTTGGAGAAACAAACTCTCCAACAAATGAACGATTACTGTGGGTGTGGGCACACACGGAAAAAGAATGTTATAAGTAGTGCTCTAAATGACTTTGCAACACTGTTTAAGTCACAGTGACAGGCAGACATTGAGTGACACTTCAGATTTCGGCGGTCAATTTTGGAATTCACTGTTTATCTAAGAGAAAGAGTACTTGTGCATTTTCCTTTGAAATATAATTGCTTAATTTCAACCGTATGTCAAATGGCTGTCAAATGTGTCAACCATGTGCCAAATTCACACACAAATCTCACTTTTAAAGGCAGAAACTCCCGCAGTAAAATACATTTAGTCCGGCAGTTAAAGGCAGTTACTTCAGCCACAGTTGGCCAGAAATGTAATTCCTTCACTCATCTGTCTCCAAATTCTAACCAACCTTCTTCCCATCATCTATAAATTGGGATTAGGTGGTATTTTATCATCACGATATTGGTGTTGATGTTATATATTTAATTATAATCTTACCTCCTCCTTGCGGTCATCACGTTGGACAAGCCAGCTAACTGTGGCCTGTGGAGAGCGAGGGACACACTCCAGGAAGGTGCTGTTGTTCTCGGTCCCATACACCACTCTGTCTTCTGTCACGTCAAGGTCTTCTGGATGAAAGAGGGATTGTTTTGAATAACAATAACATTGTAGCCAGTTTAGTCAGTCCAAAATGCTACTCAACGTATTGGCAACAAAGAAAGCTTTAATCTAAATGGCAAAATACAGGAAATACTGAGGATGTCGGTTGATATAACAGTGATTTGAAAACAAAGTTTGTTAAAAATCGCAGTGTCTTTGCCAGTACCTTGTGAAAAGTTCACTCGTTATTTAGAATAAAACTCTAACAAATAGCAGACGTCTCACGTTGGGAGGATATTTCAATCCTAGCAAAGAAAACACAGGCCTCAGGGAGTTTGACTTCAGCAACTACTTGACACCTTGGCACAAAGAAACGTTATAAAATGCGGGTTCATCCAAAGGCCTTGAAGAAGGTATATGTCATCACCTCGCCACCACCATACCTTCCGTCAGGCGAGCAAACATCCCTCTCTAGCCACAGTTTCTCTTTCCCTTTTTGTTTGCTCTTTTCATATGATCGCTGATGGCTTTAGATAACCTCAGTTTCTGCTTATCTGTCAATCTATAAGTTCGCACACACACACACACACACACACACACACAACGTTTCCTTTTGTATCTTCCCCTTTTAAAGCTTGCTAGGTAAAACAGTGCATATTATTTGTTTAATTTGTACAAAAACATACTTTTGTAGAAACTGGCAGCCCAAAAAGTCTCAAGTTTTTACAAGGTACTAAAACTTGACCAGGTGCTGTCCAGATTGTCACTGCAACCAATTAAAAAGTAGTTGTGCATAACAAACATGAAGGCTACAAAATAAAGGGTTTAGTTGTTTACCACTCAGATTCTGATCCACACACTGCAGCACGGGGTTTCCGTGCCTGATGTCCTGTCTGCGGTAGCGCCGTTTGCTGTTGGGCGTGTAGCGGGCACACACTGATCCGTCCCAGGCGCAGTAAGGGTCTCTGGCCAGGCAGCACTCGGCACAGGCATTCCCATAAGTCTCACAGCGGTGCAGCTTCACCTGCGCTACGCCTGCTGGGGAGCCCACATACAGGGCTTGCTGTTGGAAACAATGAGAACAGAAGAAAGGGAGTAAGGCATGATGTTGATCATAGAATTGGTTAGAAGCATTCATAATAGTAATCTTCTCTTACCCTTTTCACGGATATGTCCATCGATGTTATTGGAGTTGGCACCTGCAATAATTAAAATGATTGAACTTTTACGTGTGAAGAAGCTTACAATAAGAAAAGTGGCAAGCTCAAGAGTAGAATTACTGTTAACGAAAAGGGAGGAAACAGCTTTTCTTGAGAGCCATGTTAGTGTATCCTTATCTGACTACAAAGAGGGTTTAGTTGATACGATGAATATAATATATTACGATGAGTCAGATAACAGAGAGCATTATTGATAGGACACCTGACAGAGTAAAACGTACTTTAAAGACTTGTAGCTCCTCCAGTGTGACCTCCTCTGTCTCCAGGCTGTTCCCACTGTGTAGGGCAATGACCTTTAATACTGTGCCAACGTCTGAAAGACACAAACCGATAAATGACAAAGTTAAAAAAAGGGAATAAAACATATAAATGATTCTCTCCCACAATATGTAATATGTTTAATATTAAAGGTAGGGTAGGTAAGTTTGAGAAACCGGCTCGAGATCGCTAGAATTTGAAAATACACAGCCGGAAAAAATCTGCCACTTCCTTATAGAGCCCCTCCTCCAACACACACGAACGCGCACATGACCAATGAGGGCACGAGATAAGTTTGTGCACAGATGGAAGGCTGACAGGCAGGTAGGCCATCCAGTTATTTGAGCCGGGCCGGCTAAAATGATTGGTCGTGCTTTTTACAGTATTACGGCTTCCACAGATGACATTTTTTAATGGATTTTTTGTCAAAGCACTTAAGATATTCATTGCTATTGGGATGTTAAGAGCATTCCATGGAATATAACAAAAAGTATATCTCGAGCCGGTTTCTCAAACTTACCTACCCCACCTTTAAATTCACATCAATATTACCTGTGCCAATGAACATTACGTCATACTGCCCGTCCTCCGCCTCGACCCGGTCAACCACGATTTGTTTCAGCTTGTAAGGCAAGTTGGCCTTTACGAGCACAGGCTGACGCAGAGCGGGAAACACCGGTCGCCACATCAATGGGTGGCTGCGGGCAAACTGCAGCACTGAATCGGGGAAGTCCTTCGTGCTGCCAAACTCTCTGCCAGGCTGGTTGGTGATTTTACTAGGGCACTGGAGGTGGGAAACATGTGGAGAAACAAAGGAGATGGTTATTAAAGATGTTGGCAAAATCCTTGGTTAATTAATAATGAGAAAGCCTATTTCTGTCCGTTTTCCATCCCGACTTTAATTCCCACCATGTTCCACCACTTTAGGTGTGTTTCCAAAAGCAATGTGGCATAATTATGGTCTTAAAGACTTCTCAATTAACCCTCATTAGCACTTTTATTGTGCCTGAAAACTTTGGATGAAAGTTCAAAACCATAGTTGTAAAGCCCTTGGTTTGGAACCAGCTTTATAGAGGCAGAGTGTGCTGTTAGTTCAAAACTCTCCCATTCGTGTCACTGTAATTACAAATTGAATGTGCTGGTTCTTGGCAGAGATACTGTATCAATCAAATAATCAAGAGGGTTGAACACAGTCCAAGTAAAGGCATGTACGCAAACCATATGACCTGCGTTTCAACTGAAGCTTTGCAGTTTTGTACAATTAAGATCAATAAGGGCAGCAATGGGGCGAAGGCCAGTGTCTGGGTTTACAAGACTCAAATGTAGGCTTATTTGGCAAAATAGCACAAAAGGGCACAATACAAAGGTGCTTTTGGGGTTCATTTTACTCAAATAGTGTCACTTGAATGTACCAGTGAGCTTCAAAATCAGATTAGAAGCTCTGTTGGGAATAATCATTGCATTTAAGCTTTGAAATATTTAGAAGTTGCTTTAGGGCCTGACAAACTGGTCATTTTATCATCTTGGGGTTGGGATGACAAAAAGATGTGAATAAGATAATAATACAGCAACAGTGACTGACTTAAATGAAAGCATATGTCAAAGTCTGACAAAAAAGCATAAATGAAATGAGAAAAGGGTAGAATATAGTCTAAACACAGGAAATCATTCCCTGATATTGCTATTCCAGACTTCCATACTGCATTATTGATATTTCTGCTTATCACAACAGTTACTGATCAAAAATAGCTCTATAATGATCTGGTTTCTATTTCAGAGGGTGGATCTGAACTATGCGGGGACCTCAGACTGGAATCTGAACAAACTACTGTATTGATGTATGACATTCCTCCGAGTATGACTTACTAAATGGCTTCAATTACAATTTATTACAGAGGGTGCAGAATGTGGAGGCAAATCCAACTCCAAAACATGCTGACTTGAAAAATTGTATATTTCTTAACAGTATGTTTTGATTTAGTAGCCGATAAATTGTGAAGTTCAGGTATAACTCAAAATGTGATCCAAGCATACCTTTACCTTATCTTCTGGTAAGCTTCAAGCTCAAATAAATATAACTGTCATTTTAACATGTAAAAAAAGAACATACTTTCACATATCTTTCAGAACGCAAGACACTATTTTATTTATGAAAGATTTCCCCATCACTCATACTTGTGCAGCTGCCAATACAATTCATTGATATGTCAGCGTTTTAAACGGCTCACTGAAATACTATGTTCATCTGTTTGTACAGCACGTAAAACTGGGCCAGCTCCAAAATCTCTTGTCAACTCATCCAAACTTTGCTGTAGCAAGTCAACTGCTTTCAATCACCAACAGTGAGCCAAGTTAGGATTAATGCGAGCGAGGAGAGGTGAGCATATTTGGCAGACTTCTATTCACGCCCATTCTTACTGTGTATGTGACTGTGTTTGCATGCGTGTTAATGCATGCAACAGACCATAAGGAGAGCTCAGGTTCAAATCATGGAATAGGACTTATTTCCATATCAACCTTTCAAATTGTGGTTTTAAGTTTCTGAAATCTTTCAATGTCAGACCAGAATGCAAGAAAATCACTTTTCTGTAAAACTTCAATACAGCCCATGGTTTACAGTATTATTTTGACGTACTGTATACATTAGGTACCAATAAAGTATCATCTAGTTCCTACTAAAAATGTACAGTTGAAGCTACCCAACGGAAAGAAACGAGCATGATTTGGCAAAAATAAGTTAGCAGAAGCCTCAAACCCCAAAATGTACACTCCCTTGACAGATAGTTGAGTTCTGACACAATGAGGTAATGGATAAAGTATATTTTAATCAAATGTAAGTCTTTTTTTGTTTTGGGTAACCAGTGCCTTTATTCTAAAATGAAAGGGGATGACATGCTATACATGGTCCTAAGCCCCATTACCAGCAGCTCTAATGCCCCAATGTATGTTTTTTATGGGAACAAATGCATGTGAAAGTATGAAGAAAAATATACAGATGACACTCTGATTATCGATGTGACAGCATGATACACTTCTATTGATTTAAAACAGACTATGGAAGTGATTTTTATGTCAGAAATCAATCCAAGAGAAACATCTAGTTACTTGAAAGACTGCATGGATCATCATGGATACAATTATTCTGGTAGCAAGCCAAAAGCTTGAGTTTGAAGTATCAAACCTACCACTTTTCTATGTCAAATGATTATGAATGACAGGCAGGCAGAGAAAAGCTTCATATGGCTCAGTCCAAGTAGGATTAAAGCTCTGGAAACTTGGAAACCAGACTATCCTATAATTCTTTCTATCACAGAATAGATTATTACAGACTTTCAAACAATGTGCAGTGCTATGACAATCCAAAAATAAACATCCAGGGAGGATAAATCCACTAAATCTCTCATACTGCACTTCTATTTTCCAGGATGAGTTTTGACAGGTGTGAAAGCAGACATGATAGATATTACACAGTGTAACAATAGGAATCTGTTACAAAGAAAACTCCAGGAAATTAAAAATATTCTGTCTGTTGCGTGAGACAAAAAAAAAAGTAGGTCATTATAATTGTTTTACTAGAGAAGAGGGAGAATATGTTATCCACAGCCATCCAGCAAGCTGTTCTTCATCATATTAGTTTAGATGAATATCTACTTCTTTCCTTCCCATCTGTGCCTTTTCATCAGCCTAACTTAAGTCATCACCCTTTTTCCTGTTTCCTCTCTCTCTCGTTTCAGGCCAAGACATTCCTGTTAATCAGAGAGTCAGTGGAGTGGAACCACAGAGGTGTCTGCTCTGTTCTCACATTATTCATATTCCTTCTTCCTCCATACAATTCTGCAGTCTGGTAATGAGGCGGAATAAAACGCGCGACCGTTTGTGTGTGTAAGTGTGTAAAACAAGTCTGATTACAATGATGTGGTTGAGAGGACATGACAGAGCACCACTGAGAGTCAGGATGTAAACCAGGAGAAGTATGCACAGCTGCACTGCAACATACAGTAGTTAACATTACTGATAGGGAACTTTCTACACCTCATTTCTTATGCTTTTAGCACCTTTCATATTGTTCCTGCCTCTCTGTTCAGAGTGGGCTTGTTGGGTCTGAACTATTGCATTCTCTGTCATAACATGTCCATTCAGGAATAAATACCGTAATCAAGGCTTTGGCAATAAGCTTGAGAAGTTGTCAATTTTATGTTAATATTTGAGGCTGTAGTTTGTGGTGCTGTGTTTTTTAATAGCTAAAGCCTTTAGCTTACCTATTGGTATTCTACAAAAATATCATTGCACTGTTTGAAATGAATGCATTGACCAGTTTCTGTTAGATGTGTTTTTTAAAAGGTATGAAACATTTGCATTTTTGCTAAATCTGACACATCTATGTGAAATGTATGTTATGTAATAAGATGTCTTAAAGTTGATTGAGTTACAGTAAGATGCGTATCTAAAGGTTAGGTCAGCATTTAAAACAGCTCAGTGTACCGACTTACGGTATTTAATTTTCTGTCGCTATTCAAAACCTATGATGTAAATGTCTTAATATTATCTTCAAACTTAAGCTTTCAATAATTGGCCATTGATATAGTTTGCCAGCTAGTTAATAGGACATAAATCAGTAGAAGCTATAGTACTGTACAACTGTGTGTCATCAGCATATGAAGTGTAGGATATCTTATGTTTCTTCATAATGTTTCTGAACAGAAGAACAGAATGTATTATGGGACATATTTTGGTCATGGTAAGTACAGTAAGGTCGAGGTACAGTTAGGGTTTTGAAACCGAAGCATTTGAGTAAAGTCAGGGTTAGAGGGTGATATATTTTGTAAGCCCTCACTCACCACGCCTGGTCTTGGATAAGGGACCCTGCCTTCATAGGCCCCCCACTGATAGTCAGGGCCCTCTTTATGGGCAAAGGGTCCGTTGAAGGCTTCTCTGATGTCAGCCATTCGGTACACACACACGGCAAAACCCTGGAATACATTACTGTGGAGGAGAAAAGGGAAACATTTCCACAAATTACTTCACAAGTACTAGCTGGATGATAAGAAAAGGGAAAGCTTAATAAGACATCAGTTACATAAGGTAGAGTTGTTAATGTGTTGGTATAACCGGTATACACATTGAGTAGCATGCTTCATGGTTATTCACCTGATGGTGCTGAAGATTGCATATACATCTGGGTTCCTCTCATCCTTGGTCCTCAGCAAGAAAACATCCTCTGTTTTATGTTAAACAAAGAATCCCCTTTAGAACGTGTGTTTCTTTGTAGTAAAATGCTTGAATGTGTCCAAGAATGCATGTTAAATTAGGATGAGAGTGTGTACAAAAAATATTTGTGTGTATCTCACCCAGCTGGTTGAAGTGTGTGTCGATGCCGTGAGGTCCCGGGACAGAGCAGACCAGTCTGGCTTTTACGAAGGTACTCCACTTGTTCACTAGCACTCTCTGACCTCCAACATCGTTCTGGCAGGAAAAAGAGAGAAATATAATCTATAAAACACAGCTGCATTTTCAATTCCACACACACAGTTTCATTGTTTGGCTCTGTACTCTAGCAAAATGGATTTTGATTGAAACGCTGAGGTTAGAGCAGCTTTAGGTGTGTTGGAGTGGGTGAAACAGTGCAGGACTGGATTTCTTTTTGGACATGGTCCCCTTAGGAGAATGGAGCCAGAACATGAACCTAAACCGAAATAAAAGAATGTTGTCGACCAGAGACGTTTTCTAATCCAAAATATAGGGTCTAAAGACAGATACTGTACAGATTATAAAGCCCTTTGATGCACATTTTTGATTTGTTGAAAGATTACAAATACACGACTTGAAGCTGTACAGTATATCTGATTTAAGTAGTTAAAGCCATCAAATGAAAGATGAAAGTCAGCACTCAAATCTTGTAATCACTGTTTTCTTTTCAAATATTTTGGCACTGACAAAACCTACACTACCTAACAATAGACTAATACTTCTGTACACAACCAGGATACACTAAAGTATGCCTTTTTAAACCTTTCCAGAACACAGTCGCTTGTCTGTTGCAGAGAATTAGTGTGCAATACATCACGAGGGAGGGTGTGTGTGAGATGGGGATCGGCGGTGATAATGAGCTTCTTGGCACGAACACCACGGGGGAAGTGAAGACAACTATTCGGATTTGCCTGAGGGAGGAAAAGAGTGCTGCGGAGAAAACAATATAATGTGTGAAGGGAGAGAATGAGTGACAGACGGAGAGAAAGAGGAGTAGGATACAGGGAGACGAGGATGACAAATAAAGCTATAATTTGAAGGTTTAGGTGGGATTTTGTACGAGAAGTTTTGGCAAACTTTTCTGGCACAGTCAAACAGACGCTAAGGAAATCCTGTAGCTGTGTGTGTGTGTGTGTGTGTGTGTGTGTGTGTGTGTGTGTGTGTGTGTGTGTGTGTTTGTGTGCGTGCATATTCTTCGATTCATGCTTATTTCTGTGTATGGTGCACGCAGCACACATATGGTTTTCCAAGACATATCAATGCGTGAAAGAGCGTGAGAGAGCGTGCAGAGCAGACGGGGATCAGTTGGCTTATTTGACAGCTGTACGAGCTTTAGGAGGAGAAAGAACTCATATGATTCTGAATATCATGATGCCTTCACAGTCCATTGGGAAAATGTTAACATGTGATTGCTCTGAAAGACATTTGTCTCTTTCAAGGAGGGAAAAAATATAAACCCGTGAAATGTCTTTTTCGATCACTTTTACCCGTATCTGTGTTTTCATATCACATTCGTCCATTGGACTTTAGTGAGAATGTGAATATCATCAGACTGAAAGCATGGGTGGAGATTGGAGATTTAGGAACACCAACGGAATTCTCCAGAAAACAAATGAGCCCAGAAGGACTCCCAGACTCCCAGATAATAACTTCTTCTTCAAATGAAACACGCCTGCAGATGTCTCATATATTGGACTGGATATTTGTCAGGCCATGAGGAATAGCATTACGTGACTCACCTGACCATCTGGCTTCACTCATCCCCACCTGACAACAGATCATCTCTCAATCTTTTCCGGCATACCCGTATTAACCTGATTTTCTGACTATAATATGTTACTGGTACAAGTGGGGTATTTAATTATTTTCTATAACTGATAACGGATTGTTTTTCATTTACATACTGCAGAAGTTCCTCCACTTTCTGTTTAGTTATGTGTCATTTCTGACAGCACAAGGCTCGGTAAGAGATTCAATAATAACTTTGATACGTAAAAGTATCTGCATGGCTAGATACCTGTTGCAGACTTAATGCAAACACCACCAGGTCGCAAAGTAAATGTGTATACTGTGAAGTGTTTATAAAGTATCTCACCGCACACACTCGTCCAATACGTGTGTGTATGGCCCCCTCCCTGTCCCCTGCCTCCGTGGCCTTCTCAGTGAAGAAGAAATACACTTTGTCGTTGTCTCTGTCATCATTGTCTGGGATGAGGTGCGCAGCGATGAACTTAGGGTCTGCAGAGGAAGAAGAGACATGGACGTTAGTATTAAAGTAATCTATTTAAAGAAGAGAACACATGTGGTCTGAGCAAAGGGATGAAGATGCCATGATTGATGGAAGAGGTTGATTAAACAGTGAAGCATTACCGTGGAGAAGTTTCTGGTCAGTCTCTGTCCTCATGGTGGAGCGACCTCCCATACTCCTGAAGATCACAGAGTCCCTACCCAGAAAGTCTGCCGTCAGTGCAGTATACAGCTCCCCACCTGAAGAGAGGCAATGACAGAGGTGGAGGGAGACGGAGAAGAAGGGTCAATACAGCAGAGTAAAGAACAGCAGCAATAAAGGAAACGGATTAGGGATAAATAAAAAGATTGGCACATAATTACAATAGGGAAATCATGGGTGACTGAAAACAGGATTTGCAGTAGAAGCAAATGAAGCATGGAAGGAAAGAGGAAATGGAAATGAAACCAATTCAAAGCACACCGGGAGAGTAATCTGAAACTCAAACACGTACAGTACATCCTCCACAGAGACCATAAGCATAGACTCAGTTTAAATTTCAACAACTCAGAACATAGATTTTCCGGCCTAAAGATATACAATCTTTCCTGTAGCATATACAGTACAGTAAATAAACCTTTGGAAAAACCTAAAGCAGCCAGGGTAATCCGTCATTAGAAAAGAAAGCAACCCCAGCTAGCGGTAAGACGGAAATCCCTACAACACCAATCACATAATGAAGAATTATTAGGGATATAAGTGAAAGCCTTTCCCAACACAGTGACCAATGAAGCAAGACATCTGACCACAGACAGTGACCTCATTGGTGTAAATGATGATGATCTTTTACGGCATAAGAAAAGAAAATAGGCATTAGTAAGACACACACACCCCTTCTTTAACCTTAAAACTAAAACACACACACATAACGTCATGTTCACACAATAGATTCTAAAATTGGTAATGACAGCTTTGTGTTTTTTGGGAGAGGATCCCGAAATGTAGAAGAGGAAATCATTATTTGCTTGATTCATCATCGTTTACTGTTTCTTTCTTGGCCTCTCTATTTTCATTTTTTTATGATATATATATTTTTTTGGTTAAGCTCTATATTTATGCCTGTGTCTGTATTTGTGTCGACTCGTGTATCTTTTTCTACAGTGTCTGCTTTTTGCATACCATTGATCCCTGAAGAGTGGAAATCTATAGAGAGGTCAGTGTTCACGGTCAGAGACGGAAACAGAAATCCTGAAGATAGCAGTTCTTTAAGGAGGTTCAATTCCAAAGGTCCGATCATCTTACAAAACCTTGCTGACTTTGACAAGGCCAACAAATCTGCCGAGTCAGCGTTTACACATTCTTTGTTTTGAAAGTTTACATTTGAACTGAAAAAAACTCAAATCTCTCCCAAAATGTCCTTTTGTCTTTTAGTTATCTACAATACACTTCTGCAGGCCTAAGGACGTTCCAGTATTGTTCTGTCTTTTGTCCATGTGTTGAATGTCTCTACTGGGGTCTAAACTGCGTGAGTGTTTGGCTCTAATTGAATGATTTCCTGCCAAACATGATGCGTTGTGGGATAAATGCTGATGCTCAAAGCAGCTGCAGAGAGAGGAAGCTGGGATAGAGGGCTGATACACCTCCTGCCTCAGAGGCTCCCAGGATCCCTGGAATAAATCAACCATATTTCACAAACCAAATACCTAATGACATTCAGAGAGAAACACCCAGAACTATTTAACCTACTCAGCACAGCTCCAGAGGGTGCGTGTGCCAGAGCCAAAGCAGGTCATAGTTCCTGTTCTTTAGGTTATTATTTTTTAAAACAAAGCAGAGATCTGTGCAGAGAGGTGTACAAAACAGACCATGTGTGTTTGATATTTTACATAGTTAGATGTGGCAGATAAAATATACCAAGGTACAAAAAGGCGAACTTGAATTGGACCGCAATAACTTGTGAATTTCTTATTCAAGACTTTGGGAAATAGGGTAGTGATATCACACCGACATTTTATGATTTTATATCTCAAGTGTTTTTGTAGGATTTTTACTGTTACAGTTCGGGCAGACAGGAAATAAAATGCTACCAACTATAGGCCAAATGACCTGTGGAAAAAGGTTCCTTAGCCATAATCACCCAATAAACCAATTGAAAAACTTTTTATAAATGAAGGAAAACAGCATGGGACATACCACTGAAGGTGCTAGCGAAGGAGAAGCTGGGGTCATTTTACATAATTAGATAAAATATACCAAGGTACAAAAAGGCCAAATTTAATTTGACCGCAATAACTTGTGAATTTCTTATTTAAGACTTCGGAAAATCGGGTATAACAACAACATTAGGATTTTATATGTAAAGTGTTCGAAGTCTTTTTTTATAGGATTTTTGCTTTTACTTTTACAGTTCGGGCAGACAGGAAACAAGAAGAGGAAAAAGGGGTGCAACCATTTTTCAATAAAATGGTACCAACTATAGGCCAAATGACCTGTGGAAAATGGTTCCTTAGCCATATTCACCCAATAAACCAATTGAGAGACGTTTCAGAAATAAAGGAAAACAGCATGGGACATACCACTGAAGGTGCTAGCGAAGGGGTAACTGGGGTCATGTGGAACCTTCCCTCGTCCATTCTCCACATTCATAGGATCCATGGTGAACACATGCTGTGGAAGAAAGAAACATGGATTAATATCATTAATTCTTGCATGTGGTCTATAAGACAATATGTTTCAAAGCAGGCTGTTTTGGTATTTTAGATATATTTGTCCTTCCACTGAACTTCATGTCTGTCTGAGAACTAAGACGCTGTCTGAGAAACGGAAAATGCAGGATCATCGTAGCTGCCAGAGTTCTGACAAAAAGTGTCACACATTGTTTCCAGTGCAGATTCATCCAGAGAGCCGGAGCCAGCAGGGTGACAAAGAACAAATAAATTATAATATAAAAACTACAGCTAAAATACTAAAACTAATTCTGACAGTTCAAGTGAAAACAGGTTTCCTGACCCATGGTGTCATAAAACTCACTCAACACATACTGGGCTGTAACTGACCAAGTAAATACATAAAGCCATAATCCATGACATTTAAATGTAAAAAGGTTTCCCTACATCTTGCCAACTTTACAGAACCAATCCCAGTTTCATGAATCCATTTTCTGTTTGCTTTGAGGAGCGCCACGTTTTGTTTTTCCAAGAAACAATGTTGAGCTGCACAGGAAGTGATGTTTTCAGCAGCAAGCAACAATAAGATAAGAAACTGAGAATAATCAATGAAAAAATAAATGTAGGTTAAAAAAAAGGGACAGGAGCAAGTAGACAACTACAATTAACATAGCTTTGTCGTCATTAACCAGTGAGTTGTGTTCACCTGACAAACACTGGCCACATCCTTGGATTGTGTGATTTGCCAGGTCGAAACAGGGTCACTGTGGACAAAGGACCTTTTTGTTTTTAGCCTCTCTACACCCAGGTCTGCGACATCTGGGTACCAGGCTGCTGGGCGTGATCAATGCGAGTCCAAAAGTAGTAGACTTTCCAGAAAAAAAGGAATGGAAGGCGACAAGACCTACAGCAAGACGTCCTGTGTGATTACTGATTTAAATGTCCTTACAGTGAACTGTGTGTGTGGGGGGGACTCTCTGTTCCCCTTGCAGACAATGGAGTATTGTTACTGGGTTGGTGAGTCTTTCTTTGGAAGGAGATCACTGGGGAGATGATGACATTGAAATCAGCAGGACAAAAACAGTGGACAATACGCACTCCCACGCACATTACGTTTTGTACGTGCACCGACTGAAACTCGTGCTGAGCAACATGGATACGGCA